>NW_016107385.1:3845171-3848078 GCF_001604975.1 Cebus imitator
AAACTACTTTATCAAAATTAAAAGTATTTACACTTAAGACATCCCCAGAAAGCAAAAACACAAGCCATAGGCTGAGTGTGGTGGTTCATGCCCATAATCCCAGCACTTTGGGAGGCCAAGGCAGGAAGATCACCCGAACCAGGAATTCAAGACCAGCCTGGACAGACAGCATGGTGAGACCCGATCTTTACAAAAAAATTAAGAATTAGAGGTTAGGAGTTCAGGACCATCCTGGCCAACATGGTGAAACCCCATCTCTACTAAAAGTACAAAAATTAGCGAGGCATGTTAGCGAACACCTGTAGTCCCAGCTACTCAGGAGGCTGAGGCAGGAAAACTACTTGAACCTGGGAGGCAGAGGTTACAGTGAGATCACACCACTGCACTCCAGCCTGGGCAAGAGTGGGACTCTGTCTCAACAGAACAAAATGAAAATATAAGAAATCTGAAAGCAACAGAGTGGTAGAAAGGCCATAAACAGTCATCTCAGAGACTCCTGCTTTAGAAACTCCTCATGTAGGAAATGTTCCTAACAGCAACTGTTCTAACCAAAAACAGTAAGTTATTTACAGTACATTTGCATCAGTACTTGCATTCTATGAGATAAAGTACACCAGAGAACCTGGTTTCATGCTGTGTTCTCCTTATCCAGTGCCTTTTAGCAACAGCATTTTTTGTTGTTGGGGGCAGTGGGGGGCGGGGAGTCTCAGTCTGGCCCAGGCTGGTATGCAGTGGCGGTGTGATCGGCTCACTACAACCTCCAACTCCCAGTTCAAGCAATTCTGCCTCAGCCTCACAAGTAGCTGGGATTACAGGTGTGTGCCACCACACCCAGCTAATTTTTGTATTTTTAGTAGAAACGGGTTTCACTATGCTGGCCAGGCTGGTCTCTAACTGCGAACCTCAAGTGATCCGCCCACCTTGGCCTCCCAAATTGCTGGGGTTACAGGTGTGAGCCAGCATGCCCAGCCAGCAACAGCAGTTCAAATTGTTTTAGAGAATACATTCTAGCCATTGGTTGGATTCCATTAAAGAAATATTTTATTTTGTCTATCACTGTAGATGCTAGTACCCTTAGTTCTGTAAAACAAGACTACCACATGATCTTTATTTAAAAAGTCTTGGGCTAAGCTCTGGAGAATTTTCATAAGCAAATTCTTCTGTGTGAGCTGGATCCGTAAACACTCCAATAAAATCTACCTCCAGGAAGAAAGGACCATCCACTTTATCAGCCAAGGTGAATCCTATAGAAGCGATCTAAATTTAAAATAGAGACATTGATTAAAATCTCATACAGTGATGTACTGATAATATTCCCAGAGTTTAAAATCCCATCAGATGATTATTATTAACTGGATTTCAGTGCTATCAGCCCTTAGCAAATACATACTAGTTGTTACACAGCATACTATAAGAGGAAGTACAAGATTGCTTTTCTTTTTTTTTTTTTTTTTNGCTGGGATTACAGGCACATGCCACCATGCCCAGCTAATGTGTTTTTTTTGTATTTTTAGTAGAGACGGGGTTTCACCATGTTGACCAGGATGGTCTCGATCTCCTGACCTCGTGATCCACCCGCCTCGGCCTCCCAAAGTGCTGGGATTACAGGCTTGAGCTACCGCGCCCGGCCAAGATTGCTTTTCTTTCCACATTCAACTTCCTCTCCTTTCCCCTTGCCACTCAAGCCTAGTGGCTGGGCACAGTGGCTCACGCCTGTAATCCCAGCACCTTAGGCCGAGGCAGGTGGATCACAAGGTCAGGACTTCAAGACCAGCCTGGCCAAGATGGTAAAACCCCGTCTTTATTAAAAATACAAAAAAAAAACCATTAGCTGGGCGTGGTGGCGGGCACCTGTAATCCCAGCTACTCGAGAGGCTAAGGCAGAAAACTGCTTGAACCCAGGAGGCAGAGGTTGCAATGAGCCGAGATTGTGCCACTGCACTCCAGCCTGGGCAACAGAGCAAGACTCCATCTCAAAAATATAAAGAAACCTAGTAGGGACAACATGAATGCCTAATGGAGGTTCCTGAAGGGCTCATAAACTCTTATTTTAAAGCTAAAATGGGAGGGAGGGATGGGGGGGAAAAAACCTAAAATAAAAAGTAGGCATGCTAAAAAATGATCACTCTAAAATTTCTCCAAGATAGGGTATAGCTCCTAAGAGAGGTCTGAGTCAGCCTCTGGCTGGGTATAACAGCAGTGACCCTGAGGAGGAATTTTCATCTGCCATTCTTCCCAAATGAATTCAGTCTCACAGGAGTTCTGATTCATTAAACATGATACAGTTCTGAGTTAAAAATATAGGAATACATTACCTTGTCAACCACAATCTGACTCTGAACATCCAGAATTCTTCCACGATTAGAGAAGAAAAATTTGGAAAAAGGAATCTGAAAGAGGAAACCATTTACTTCATAACTGAAATGTTATGTTGGTTAACTGAGGCACCTGCATGGAATTGCAATGATAAAATAGCGTTTACATTTATTCTTTTTTTTTGTTTTTTGAAATGGAGTCTTGTTCTGTCGCCAGGCTGACATGCAGTGGCACGATCTTGGCTCACTGCAACCTCCGCCTCCCGGGTTTAAGCCATTCTCCTGCCTCAGCCTCCCAGGTAGCCGGGACTAAAGGCATGCGCCACCACGCCCAGCTAATTTTTGTATCTGTAGTAGAGACGGGACTTCACCATGTGGTCAGGCTGGTCTCAAACTCCTGACCTTGTGATCCAGCCTCCTCAGCCTCCCAAAGTGCTGGGATCACAGGCATGAGCCACCACGCCCGGCCTACTACAGCTCTTTTAGAGTGCAGCTGGTAATTGTGGTAGGCAGAATTCTTTTTTTTTTTTTTTTTGTTGCGGGGTTTCGCTCTTTTTTCCCAGGCTGGAGTGCAATGGCGCGATCTTGGCTC
>NW_016107385.1:3848191-3851776 GCF_001604975.1 Cebus imitator
AGTAGAGACGGGGTTTCACCATGTTGACCAGGATGGTCTCGATCTCTTGACCTCGTGATCCACCCGCCTCGGCCTCCCAAAGTGCTGGGATTACAGGCGTGAGCCACCGCGCCCGGCCGGTAGGCAGAATTCTAAGATGGCCCCCAAGATTTCCATTTCCCAGTGTACACAGACCTCCTTCCAGGTATTCAACCAAACACTAATGTCAGTGCTGCTATGAGATAATTGGTTCCAAATCATCGCACTGTAATAAAGGGAGATTATCCTTTATTACAGTCCTAACAATCACTTGAGCCCATAACAAAGGGACCAAGGAGGCTCAGCCTGGTGGCTCATACCTGTAATCCCAGCACTTTTGGAGGCCAAGGCAGGTGGATCACTTGAGGTGAGGAGTTTGAGACCAGACTGGTTAACATGGTGAAACCCCATCTCTACTAAAATCATAAAAATTAGCAGGGCGTGAGCCAGGTACACTGGCTCAAGGCTGTAATCCCAGCACTTTGGGAGGCTGAGGCTCATGGATCCTGAGGTCAGTATATCAAGACCATCCTGGCCAACATGATGAAACCTCATCTCTACTAAAAATACAAAAATTAGCTGGATGTGGTGGCAGGTGCCTGTAATCCCAGCTACTTGGAAGGCTGAGGCAGGAGAATTGCTTAAACCCGGAAGACAGAGGTTGCAATGAGCTGAGAAGCGCCACTGCACTCCAGCCTGGACAACAGAGTGAGACTGTCTCAAAAAAAAAAAAAAAGGGAAGGCGGGGAGGGGAAAATTGGTAAAAGAGATTAGAAGCATGAGAGGTATACAATGAGAGGCAGAGTCTTGAAGATGAAAGGAACTACGTCGCAAGGAATGTAGACAGCTTCCAGGAGCTGACAGTGGCCCCCAGTTGACAGCCAGCAAGGAAACAAAGCCTTTAGTTCTACAGTCATGAGGAACTGAACTTAGCTAACAATCAGAATGAGCTTGGAAATGGATTCTTCCCCAGAGACCCCAGAAAGAAATACAGCTCAGATGACAACTTGACTTCAGCTTTTTAAGAACCTGAACATGGAAACCAAACACTCTGTGTCCCAATTTATGACCGACAGAACTGTGAGCTAACAAATGTGTATGGTTTTAAGTTGCTCAATTTGTAGTAATTTTTTTTTTTTTAGACAGGGTCTAGCTCTGTCACCCAGGCTGGAGTGCAGTGGTACAACTGCAACCTCCACCTTCTGGGCTCAAGTGATCCTCCCACCTGAGCCTCCCAAGTAGCTGGGACTATAGACGTGAACCAGCATGCCCGGCAAATTATTTTTGTATTTTTTTGTAGAGATCGGGTTTCACCATGTTGCCCATGCTGGTCTGGAACTCCTGGATTCAAGCAATCCACCTGCCTTGGCCTCTCACAGTGCAAGGATTAGATATGAATTTCATTTTTAATCCACGACTGGGCAGACACAGGGTAACAGTGCTAGGAGTGGTTCACATCTTCTCCATAAAGGATGGGAAAAAGGAGGGTCTTTTCGGTCATCTCACGGTACAAGGTAACAGAGAGTCACATGAGCCACAATGCTCATGCCAATTTGTGGTAATTTCTTACATAATAATAGAAAACTAATACAGCAATATCTAAAGCAAAATTTGAAATCTGATTTATCAATTTTACTTTTAGGAATTTATATTATAAATAAACTCTCAAATACATAAAGATACAACTTTTCCTAATAGTAAAAACAAAAGGGAGGGGACCAGGCACAATGGCTCATGCCTATAATCCCTGAGCTTTGGGACGCCAAGAAAGGAGGATCACTTGAGCCCAAAAGTTCAAGACCAGCCTGGGAAACATAGCAAGAACCTACCTTTACAAAAAAATATTTAAAAGTAGCTGGGTGTAGGTTGGGCATGGTGGTTCATGCCTGTAATCTCAGCACTTTGGGAGTCCAAGTCGGGCAGATCACTTGAGGTCAGGAATTCAAGAGCAACCTGGCCAACATGGTGAAACCCTTTTTCTACCAAAAATACAAAAATTAGCAGGGCGTGGTGATGGGCACCTGTAATCCTAGCTACTTGGTAGGCTGAGGTAGGAGAATCGCTGGAAGCTGAAGGCGGAGGCTGCAGTGAACTGAGATTGTGCCATTGTACTCCAGCCTGGGGAACAGAGCAAGACTCCATCTCAAATAAATAAATTATTAAAGTAGCTGGGTTTAGTGGAGTGCACCTGTAGTCCCAGCTACTCAAGAGGCAGAGGAGGGAGGATCCCTTGAGCCCAGGAGGTCAAGACTGCAGTGAGCCATTATCACATCATTGCCCTCTAGCCTGGGGGACACAATTGCAAAAAATAAATAAGTGAAATTAAAAAGTAAAGTGTACCAGTCACTTCTCTAACAGACAAAAGGCTAATCTAAATAGTTAATGAGTTCCTAGAAATTGAGGGGAAAAAATACCAAATACTCAATAGAAAAGACATGAACAGAGAAGGCACAGAAAAAGAAATACAGATTGGCCCTTAAACATAAGAGATGTTCAGTCTCACTCAAAGAGAAATGCAAATAAAGCTTCTGAAAATATAGAGGGAAAGAAAACAAATTGTTTCTCCTACTGTTGCTACTCACATGCCACTTAACACAACCCTTCTAACACTTTGTGTGTATAGTTTTTCTCCACACACCAAACCATCCTCCAGCTGAGTGGAAAAAAACTCAAACTGTTTTTTCTGTTCTCTCACTCAACAACAATCAACACAGAAGACTTCTGTGATCAAACATGTGGGGTTTCTCCCCACCCACCATCAATTCTGCAGCGGACACCAGCTAGGTGTCCTCTAATTCAATTCGATTCTACCTGGAAATTGAGTCAGATGCCACAGGCTGAAGCTCAGTCCCATAAGACTGTCCCCCACTGCAGATGCCGGTTGTAAGTAGTAGGCTGTCACATATACTTCTGAATGAATGGCTATATATCCCTTGCTTGGGTTCAAACAATTCGCTAGAGTGGCTCACAGAACTCAGGGTAATACTTCACTTAAATTTACTGGCCTATTATAAAGGATAGTTTTGACTCACAGATAATCAGACAAAAGACATGCATAGGGTGAGGTATGGGAGAAGAGGCACAGAGTCTCCATGCCCTCTCTGGGCGTGCCACCCTCCAGTAACCTCCACATGTCCAGTTATCCGGAAGCTCTACAATGTCTGTCCTCTTGGATTTCTATGGAAGCTTCATTATATAGACACGATTGATTCAATCATTGGTCATCAGTAATCAATTCAACCTTCATCCCTTCTGCTCTCCCTAGAGGCTGGAAGTGGGACTGAAAGTACCAGCCTTCAAATCATGCCTTGGTCTTTCCAGTGACCAGCTACATCCTGAAGCTGTCTAGGAGCCCCCACCCATCAGTTATCATTAGCATCCAAAAGCATTCTTATTCCAGAGATTCTTCAGGGACAACCAACAAATAGACAGTTCACATTATCAAAAAGCTACACTGGGGCCGGGCGCGGTGGCTCAAGCCTGTAATCCCAGCACTTTGGGAGGCCGAGGCGGGTGGATCACGAGGTCAAGAGATCGAGACCATCCTGGTCAACATGGTGAAACCCC
>NW_016107385.1:3853553-3857583 GCF_001604975.1 Cebus imitator
TTTTGAGACACACTTGCTCTGTCACCCAGGCTGGAGTGCAATGGCGTGATCTCAGGTTACTGGAACCTCTGCCTCCCAGGTTCAAGTGATTTTCCTGCCTCAGCCTACAGAGTAGCTGGGATTATAGGCACGCGCTACCACACCTGGCTAATTTTTGTATCTTTTAGAAGAGACGGTGTTTCACCATGTTGGCCACGCTGGTCTGGAACTCCTGACTTTGTAATCTGCCTACCTTGGCCTCCCAAAGTGCTGGGAATACAGGCGTGAGCCACCGCGCCCAGCCAAGACCTCATTTTTATAAACAAAGAAGACTTATGCTGTTACCTTGACCTCCTGCCAATAGGGACCCCCGCGGGTGAACATGAAGTAACTATACAGCTGATTCTTCCTCTGGATGAAATCTGTGTCCTGTATGATATTCACCATCCAAGGCCGACCATCCCCACGTACACGGAGATACAGAGTATTGAACTGGGTCCAATCATAAGGCTTCTTCCTCTCAAAAGCACCCTAAGATAATGAAAGAAAAGTTACCCTAAGATAATGAAAGAAAAGTTAATTGTACCTCATTCTCCACTATTAACAAAATATTAGTCATCACCAAGTCAGTATCATCAACAGGATTCACTATTTTTCTTTTTTGACTTTCTGCCCCATAAGGAGGCAGATAAACCCGCTGATTATTATTTTAGCACAAAATACTGACATAGTTACATGTTTCGAAGGTAATGTACAAAACACGACTGGCCCAGGACAATGTTTTTACATGGGGAAGGCACTCACCTGTGTTCACTAAATGGAAATGAATGTATTTCCTCTATCAGGTCCCTATGGAGCAGTGGCTTCTGAGTGGCCTATTTTATGACAACTGCCTTTCCACAGATCAGAAAACTATGAAGAATACGGCTTCAGTTTTAAAAGTGGTATTTAACAACAGCATCCATTAAATATTTGCATTAATCAATTTACATGCATAATTTAATCCTCACAACAGCGCTATGATAGGTTAGTAACATCTTACCCCATTTTACAGATAAAGAAACTGAGCTAACAACTGGTATATTCAGCTATGAAGTGGTATATTCAGTGCTGTTTAACTCCAAATCTGTGTGCTTAACAACAATCTATACTGCCTCTCTCTTCAAAAGTACAATTTGGTGTTCATTTCCAACAGCAGTTATAGCAATCTCAAGGCTACTCAGATGTCAAGAATACCAATGTCTAGATATGAAGTAATATTTATTAGCTGTTTAACTTTGGACAAGTTACTAAATTTCTCCAAGTCTGTTTCCTCATCCATAAAATCGGGATGATCTTACCTCAGGGGACTGTTGTGAGAAATAATAACGTATATAAAGTGCTTAGCACAATGACTGGCAGGACATACTTAATAACTGTTATCTTCTATTTTCATTATTCCAAAATGAGTATTTGGGCCGGGTGTAGTGGCTGACACCTGTAATCCCAACACTCTGAGAGGCCAAGGCGGGCAGATCACCTGAGGTCAGGAGTTCAAGACAAGCCTGGTCAACATGGTAAAACCCCGTCTCTACCAAGAAATACAAAAATTAGTCAGGAATAGTGGCACATGCCAATATTCCCAGACTCTCAGGAGGCTGAGGCATGAGAATTGCTTGAACACAGGAGGCGGAGGTTGCAATGAGCCAAGATCACACTACCACAATCCAGCCTGGGTGACAGAGTAAGACTCTGTCTGGAGGTCTGAAGTTAGAGACCAGCCTAGTCAACAAGGTGAAACCCCGTCTCTACTAAAAATGCAAAAATTAGCCAGGTGTAGCAGCGGGCGCCTGTAATCCGAGCTACTCGGGAGGCTGAGACAGGAGAATCACTTGAACCCGGGAGGAGGAGGATGCAGTGAGCCAAGATCGTGCCACGCACTTCAGCCTAGGCAACAAAGAGCAAAACTCCCTCTAAAAAAAAAGGAACGAAAAAGAAAAACAAAGGATATTTGGCCATTGAGTTATTTTCTACTCTAGACTGACCAAATCCATTCTGAACATTTTTAGGGCCTATAAAAATCAAGCAGCTGTGTATCATTTGTTGAATCTGAAAGAACGTATGCCTTTTTCTCTTACTATTATATGGAGAGAAGGAGTTAATATTATTCCTGACATTTGCCTTTCTCCTAAAAGCACCAATATCCAAGCAAGCATTCCAGGAGCTGTGGCCAGGGACAGGCATAGAAGCCCGTCCAGGGCAGCCATGAAACAGGTCAGCAAAGTTCACAAAAAGTCAGAGGTTGCTGGGAAGACAAAGGAATTAATCTAAATAACTTTAGAAAACAGTGTCTTAACTGAGAACCACAAGATGAGAGACAAAATAAACTGTACATAAACACTGTAGTTAGTAAGTTGTTTCTTACAGGGTAACAAGCTAAAAATTCTGACACTGCTTTACGTATATACTAGGGTTGAATTAATAATAAATGGATAATAGATAGCAGTATACAGGTTTCTCACTGTTAGAGAGGGAAGTTACAAATAAGCAAGAGAAGAAAGGCTAGAATGAACCTTGCGGTACAGGATTAGAATCAGAGACAATAGTATGAATTCATGTTTAGTATAATATAGACAGAAATGGATAAATAATTACAGACATGCGTATATACACAGGTTAGTACACATATATCTATTTCCTAGCTGTGTCCACTAAAAGGACCTAGAAATAGTGAGAACCTAGTAGCAACAAGCATACACAACCCAGATCTTGGTGTCTAACAAAAAAACGTGAATCGGCATAACAAAGAACAAAATCACATCCTTTGCAGCAACATGGATACACCTGGAGGCCATTATCCTAAATGAATGAACTCAGAAACAGAAAACTAAAAACCACATGTTCTCACTTGTAAGTGAAAGCTAAACACTGGATATGTACAGACATAAATAGGGAAACAATAAACACTGGAGTTCCATAAGTGGGGAAGGAGTCAGTGGGGCAAGGGTTGAAAAACTACCAAATGAGTACTATATTCACTATTTGGGTGATGGGATCAATGAAAGCCCAAACCTCAGCAACATGCAATATAAACCCATGTAACAAACCTGCACATGCACCCGAGTCTAAAATTTAAAACAGTCAGGCACACTTTAGGTGACTGAGGCAGGAGGATTGCTTGAGCCCAGGAATTCAGGACAAGCCTGGGCAATATAGTGAGACCTCATCTCCACAGAAAATTTAAAAATTAACGAAGCATGGTGGCCCACACCTGTAGTCCCAGCTACTCAGGACGCTGAGGTGTGAGGATCACCTGAGCATGGGAGGCAGGGGTTGTAGTGAGCTGAGACTGAGCCACTGTGCTCCAGCCTGGACAACAGAACAAGACCCTGTATCAAAAAAATAACAAAAATAAAATAAAATTTAAAAACAGCCTGAGTGACATAGCAAGACCTCGATTCTACTTAAAAAAAATTATGCCAGTTGCAGTGGCTCATGCCTGTAATCCCAATACTTTGGGAGGCCAAGTTGGACAGATCACCTGAGGTCAGGAGTTCAAGACCAGCCTGGCCAACATGGTGAATCCCCGTCTCTAAATAAATTAGTATGATGGAGGGTGCCTGTAATCCTAGCTGCTCAGGAAGCTGAGGTGGGAAAGTCACTTGCACCCAGGAGGCAGAGGGTGCAGTGAGCTGAGCTCGTAACAGCACTCCAGCCTGGGTGATAGACCAAGACTCCGTCTCAAAAACAAACAAAAAAATTAGCCAGGCATAGTAACACAAGCCTGTATTCCTAGCCACTTCATAGGTTGAGGTAGGATCATTTCACCCCAGATATAGAGGTTTCCATCAGCTATGATCATGCCATTGCACTCCAGCCTGCGTGACAGAACCCATATTTCAAAAAGAAAACCTTGGCTGGACGAGGTGGTGTAAGCCTGTAATCCCAGCTACTCAGGAGGCTGAGGCAAGAGAATAACTTGAACCTGGGAGGCAGAGGTTGCAGCGAGCCAAGATCGCGCCATTGCATTCCAGCCTGGGTGACCGAGTAAGACTCCATCTCAAAAAAAAAA
>NW_016107385.1:3858586-3860138 GCF_001604975.1 Cebus imitator
AAAAAAAAAAAAAAAAAAGCTATCTGCTATAGTTTATGCTACAATGAAGTTCACCCCGCCCACCTCACTAGAAAACATGGCTCCTGGCCTCACCTACCCTTCGAATCCTGGATATCATTGCACAGTACCCACTTTGACGACTCTCCCCAACCTGAGGCACCTCAGAGCTCAGAGTTCCATATAGCAATGCACTTTGGTTATTCTTGCCCATTTTCAAAAACACTTCACTTCTGCCTCCAATCGTCTTATCAGAAGTCACTTTCCACTTATCCAAATCTTCTTTCCCCCGGAATTGCCAGACAACCTTGGCTTGTTCCAGCAAGACCTCATGGAGAGGGCGGCCTTCTGGTCCTATCCAATGATCCACAGTTTCATCCTTCAAACGCCAAAAATGGTCTATTACTTCATCTCTAATTGCTTTATCAAAACTAACTTCAGGCTTATCCTCAACAGAAGTTATATCCAAAGCAACTTCTTTCTGGTGATCTCCTTGCAAACTCCCATCAGTCTTCCTCTGTGAGGAGTCTTTGCCAGGAGAAGCCACTGGTTTCTGAAGGCTACTGGAATAGTCTGCAAAGCGAATACCCAAAAATGGATACAAGGCAGCAGCTGGCTTTGAGCATTTTCTGAGAATGTAAGTGCCATGCAGCAATTTGTGAACCAAAGCCATGGTACAAAAAAATCAAAATGTTAAGTGTCTTCCTGGGCTACCAAGGGCTACCAAGAAGCTTCAGCAAATAGCCCAATTCTACCTATAACAGAAGAGACATTGAAGAATTATCAGTATAGCAATAAATGCATCACAATATCAAAGTCAACAGAAGTCAGGTATTTTGAAATTTGTAAACTTATTTTATTTGCTTATTATTATTTGAGACAAGGTCTTGCTCTGTGGCCCAGGCTGGAGTCCAGTGGCACAATCACAGCTCACTGTAGCCTCTACCTTCTGGGCTCAGGCGATCCTCCCATCTCAGCGTCCCAAGTAGCTGGGAATACACGCACACACCACCATGTCCAGCTAATTTTTAAATTTTTTGTAGAAATGGGCTGGGCGCAGTGGCTCATGCCTGCAGTCCCAGCACAATGAGAGGCCTAGGCAGGTGGATCACAAAATCAGGAGATCAAGACCATCCGGGCCAACATAGTGAAACCCCATCTCTACTAAAATACAAATAAATTAGCTGGGCGTGGTGGCACACACCTGTAGTCCCAGCTACTCGGGAGGTTGAGGCAGGGGAATCACTTGAACCTGGAAGGCAGAGGTTGCAGTGAGCCAAGATTGTGTCACTGCACTCCAGTTTGGTGACAGAGCAAGACTCTGTCTTAACAAAAAATAATAAAATATTGCCGGGCGCGGTGGCTCAAGCCTGTAATCCCAGCACTTTGGGAGGCCGAGGCAGGTGGATCATGAGGTCAAGAGATCGAGACCATCCTGGTCAACACGGGGAAACCCCGTCTCTACTAAAAATACAAAAACATTAGCTGGGCATGGTGGCGCGTGCCTGTAATCCCAGCTACTGAGGAGGTTGAGGCAGGAGAATTGCCCGAACCC
>NW_016107385.1:3861265-3864196 GCF_001604975.1 Cebus imitator
AAAAAAAAAAAAAATTGCAAATAAAAAAATATATATATATTTTCCAAACCCTCTGTAGTGTTATTTCTCTAATAATATAACTTTAATTATAAATGCTTTGTTTCATTTTTTTTCTACCAGTAAACTGAAAATCTAACCTATTAACTACACAATACGGCCCTGAGGTTGACGGTGGGTTTCGACATCATAATCCATGCAGCTAGAGGCGAGTACGATTAGTAAAGATATCCGTAGCTTACCAAATTCCAGAAACTGCTGTGTTTCATTGACTGCTCACAACAACCCTGAGAGAAGCACTATTATTATTTCAATTACAGAGACGAGGAAACTGACGTTCCAAGACTAATTTACCCGAGGTCACAAGTAGTGAGTGGCAAAACTCCCCCACCTCGGCGTTTACCTCCCACACTTACCGCCCAGCCTGCGGAGTCTGGACGTTCGCCGCGCTGGAGCGGCCCCCTCAACCCTCAAGTGCTAGGGCTTTGTCGCCTCCCCACGCCCAGGACACACCAACCACCTGTCTGCGACCGCTCACCTCCGGAACCTCTAGTGTGACTTCCGCCCGGAAGCCACTTTTCCCGTATAGGTCCATCTCCTTTTCCCTTCCGATACCAAACAAGGCAACAGAATACTCAAGTTCCGGCAGGGTATAGAAGCCCAGGAAGGATACCAAAGATGGCGTAGTCCAGCTAACTGTTTTTGGTCCACCTGGTCGCCAGTTCTGAGAAAGTAGGGAGAATTCAGATAAGCTTTTCGCCTCTCCTTTCTGTATCCTTTCAGGTGTCTAACTCCATCCCTGCATCTTTCAAATAGAATCCAGTTATTGCTAGCACCCCTTCGCCCCCAGACGCCTGTATCCCATCTTTCCTTATCTCTCTCCCCTCAGTCCCCACAAGAATTGCCCAAAGCCTCAAAAGGCCGGTTCTGCTGGAATTGCCCCCTTGAATTCTTGAGAATCCACCACGCACCGGGACAGCAGCGGGTCCTACCAACCCTTCCCCAGTCCCGACCCCGCAGTTCCGCAGAGCTTCAATTTGTATGTTTGTACCTGGTGCACATCTCTGTTAAAGAACTTTAAAAAAAATTTTTTTTTAGACAGTCTCACTCTGTCGCCCAGGCTGGAGTGCAGTGGCGCAATCTTGGCTCACTGCAACCTCCGCCTCCCGGGTTGGAACAATTCTCCTGCCTCAACCTCCCGAGTAGCTGGGACTACAGGAGGAGCACACCACCACACCCGGCTAATTTTTGTATTTTTAGTAGAGGCGGGGTTTCACCATGTCTCGAAATACTGACATCGTAATCCGCCCGCCTCAGCCTCCCAAAGTGCTGGCATTACATACGTGAGGCACCATGCCCTACCAAAGTACTTAAACATTGTATCTCTCTCTTTTTTTTTAATCTGTTTTTTTTTTCCTTGCTGCCAGTGAAGACAGAATCAACATTGTATCTTAATTATTCACTCACATCTCACTTCCTCCTCCACGCCTTCTTGAGTCCAGAACTGCGCTGTTTTTCCTTTCCCCAGAACCTACCATGGTGGCAGGAATTTAGTGCTTAGTGTGAATTTCAGACCATATAGCTCTGTCACACCTTTGTTCTCAAGTTTTGAAGGAGCTCACCAAATGCAGTAGCTTTTTCCATGTTTTCTCCATCACTAGTTTCCGGGCCACTTCCTCTTCTTGAAATTATACTTGGCTTCCCTAGACTCTACACTTCCCTCCTCAAACCTTCCCTCTCTGCACCCATTACTGACTCTTCTTTTCTCTTCCCACAACCTTTAATGCAGGCCATCTCCATGCCCGCATTCATTCATTCATTCATTCATTCATTTATTTTGAGCCAAAGTCTCCCTCTGTCTTCCCAGGTGGAGTACAGTGGGGTGATCTCGGCTCACTGCATTCTCGCCTCCCGGGTTCAAGTGATTCCTCTGCATCAGCCTTCCAAGTAGCCGGGATTAGAGGCGTGCGCTACGGCACCCGGCTAATTTTTTTTATTTTTAGTAGAGGCCGAGTTTTGCCATGTTGGCCAGGCCGGTCTCCAACTCCTGACCTCATTTGATCCACCCACCTCAGCCTTCCAAAGTGTTGGGATTACAGGTGTCAGCCACCACATCTGGCTGTTTGCCAGTTTTTTAAGTATAGGAAACCCCATTTGTATTTATTACTAGTAGAGAAAGGAAGGCTGGAAGAGAAAAAAATTATTCAGTTAGAAAGGAAAGACATGACAATGCCAGGCAGAAGAAAGGCTGGAGGCATTAGGGGAAGGAAAGAAAGACAAAGAGCAGAGGGGAAATTATTATGTAGGTTAACACAACCATGTCTGTAGCACCTTCTTCCTTGGCTTCCCAGGCAGTGGTAGTGGGCTCCACCAGATCTTAACTATAGCTTTGTTCACAACAAAACTGAAACCTGACTGGGTGTGGTGGCTCATGCTTGTAATCCCAGCACTTTGGGAGGCTGAGGCAGGTGAATTACGAGGTCAGGAGTTCAAGACCAGCCTGGCCAACATGGTGAAACCCTGTCTCTATTAAAAATACAAATATTAGCCAGGTGTGGTGGTGAGCACTTGTAATCCCAGCCACTTGGGAGGCTGAGGCAGGAGAAAGTCATGAACCAGGGGACACGGAGGTTGCGGTGAGCCGAGATCTTGCCATTGCACTCCAGCCTGAGTGACAAGAGTGAAACTCCGTCTCAAAAAACAAAACAACAACAAAAACTGAAACCTATCTAAATTAGACATGGAGACAAGGAACAACCTATCTATTTGTGGACATAGGGCAGACAAATGTCATAAATGATAATATGACAGGCTGGGCATGGTGGCTCATGCCTGTAATCCAAACACTTTGGAGGCCAAGGTGGGCGAATCACCTGAGGCCAGGAGTTCAAGATCAGTCTGACCAACATGGTGAAACCCCGTCTCTACTAAAAA
>NW_016107385.1:3864230-3872043 GCF_001604975.1 Cebus imitator
AAAAAAAAAAAAAATTAAAAAATTAAAATTAAAAAAAATGATAATATGACAAAGGGAAGAAAGTGAAGCAAACTAAAAGTAAAATTTTGATGCCACATGAGAAAAAGCACTCGGAGATAAATCCTCTCAGCAAGGCAGTTCACTTCTGTAGAAGGGTGCGGCTCATGGATGGAGCAATGGTGGCCACACACTTGGGCAAGTGGGGAAAAGGGTACTTTTGCCTAACAGGGGTGGACCCTACTGCTGTGTTGTTCCCCTATTGGCTAGGATTACACCGCACAAGCTAGACTAATACCGACTGGCTATTTTAAAGAGAGCAGGAGTCTGATCTGGAGTGGCAGGGTAGGTGTTTTGGTGGGAAGGACAGTTACAGGCGGGTCAGAGCAGGTAGCCAGAGGTGACCTAGGTCAGAGAAGGTGACCAGAGCAGGTGACTGGAGCAGGTGACCAGGATGAGTCAGAATGGAGCTAGGGGCCAGGGGAACAGATATGAACTACTGATTAGAACTGGTGGAGAAAGTTGTTTACTGGAATTACAAAGAAGTTAAACTTTAAAATAGAGAATTAAAGAATAAGAGGGCTGAACATACTGACATACTGATTCTTTGAAGAGCAACTTGGGGTTCACTATAACAAAATGAATAGTAAGAACATCATTTGAAAGGCTGGGACCAGAGGCCACTGAAGCTGTTCTGAATCAGGACATGAATGAGTAAAGCCCTGTAATCCCCTATAATGCAGGCAGTGAACAAAGAGTCAGAGGTGTTGTTCAGCCCTGGCCAACCTTAGAAGGTAGCAGGATTGTTTTTTGTTTTGTTTTGGAGACAGAGTCTCACTCTGTCACCCAGGGCAAGGTGCAATGGCCCAATCTCGACTCACTGCAACCTCTGCCTCCCAGGCTCAAGTAATCCTCCTGCCTCAGCCTCCTGAGTAGCTGGAACTACAGGTGCACGCCACCACCATGCCTGGCTAAGTTTTGTAGTTTCAGTAGAGACAGGGTTTCTCCATGTTGGCCAGCCTGGTCTCAAACTCCTGATCTCAAGTGATGTGCCCACCTTGGCCTCCCAAAGTGCTGGTATTACAGATATGAGTCACTGCACCCAGCCAGGATAATTTTTTGTTTGTTTGTTTTGAGACAGAGTCTAACTCTGTTGCCGAGGCTAGAGTGCAGTGGCGTGATCTCGGTTCACTGCATCCTCCACCTCTGAGTTAAAGCAATTCTTCTGCCTTAGCCTCCCGAGTAGCTGGAATTACAGACACCCACTACAATGCCCGGATAATTTTTGTAGTTTTAGTAGAGACAGGTTTTCACCATGTTGGTCAGACAGGTCTCGATCACCTGACTTCAGGTGATCCACCCGCCTTGGCCTCCAAAAGTGCTGGGATTACAGGCATAAACCACTGTGCCCAGCTTCTTTTTTTTTTTTTTTAAGCCACTGAGTTTGTGTTAAACATGATCCTAATGTCATTTCCAATCAGTATTAAATGAGATAATACATATATTTAAAATGTTTGCCTGATTCTTGGAAATTTTTGGTAAATGTACAAAAAAGCTAGCTATTATTGCTGAACGCTAGGACAGACTTGCTCAGCAAGTACACAGTACAGTACAGGGCATGTCATCAAACAAATAACTGAAGCACAGTTAGAGAGAAACTATAGAGAGGGAGGCACTAGGTACAAGACTGGCCCAAAGAAGGGTGTAATGAGCACTTATGGGCTAGACATTGAGTTTAGCAAGTCTCAGGCATTTTCTCTTTTAATTCTCAGAACAATTCTGTGATGTAGGTACTCATATTACATGTTAAGTAACATGCTAATCACATGCTTGTCAGAGCTGTCGAAGTGGCACAGCTGGAATTCAAGCCATGTCTGTCTGCTAAATCCAGGATACATGCTCCTTCATTACACTGTATCATGTCTGCTCATCTGAGTTAGGGAGTAGTTCCTAGAGGAAGACCATGCGCTGAGCATTGAAGGATAGGGCATTTAACAGACAGATGAGAGGGAGAAGGGCACTCCAGGTGAGGGAGCATGTAGCATAATACAAAGGCAGGGAGTTATGAAACAGACCGTGTGCCTGTAGAAATGGAAGACTTCCACTTGTCAGAATAGTGATGATTTCTACTGTCTAAACAAGATAGTCAAGTCCAGGGCCATGCACTTATCATACTGTGTCTTTTTTTTTTTTTGAGACGGAGTCTCACTCTGTCGCCAGGCTGAAGTGCAGTGGCGTGATCTAGGCTCACTGCAACCTCCACCTCCCAGTTTCAAGTGATTCCCCTTCCTCAACCTCCTGAGTAGCTTAGACTACAGGCACATGCCACCATGCCTGGCTAATTTTTTTGTATTTTAGTAGAGACGGGGTTTCACCATATTGCCCAGGCTGGTTTCAATCTCCTGATCACATGATCTGCCTGCGTTGGCCTCCCAAAGTGCTGGGATTACAGGCATGAGCCACCACACCTAGCCTCCACACCATGTCTCTTAACACTTACCACAATCTTGTAAGACAGATGATATTTCCCTCCTTTATCACTGAAGGGAATGAAACTCAGAGAGGTTAGGTGATGCAACCAAGTTCACAGAGACAAGCAAGTGTGAGAACTAGCCTCTGAATGCAGGTCTGGTAAGCTCTATGCACTAATTTGGATTAAAGGATGAGGTGAGAGCAGGAGAGGGAAGCAGGATAGCAGTTTCTCAACTATTTTTTGCTGTGACCCATAACAAGAAATGTAATTTGCTATGACCTAGTATATACATAATATATATGTGGTGACATTATCTAGCCCTCATCCACATCCACTTAGTCTGTACCTCTGGGCATGTTGGAGGATAATACCTCTCTGCCTCTTTGCAATTAGGAAGTCACCTGACTAGCTCTGGCCAATATATTATGAGGAGAAGTGAACATTTATCAATCCTGGCCAAAACATGGCATTTCAGGTCCAAGATCATCCAGTGAGGCCAGGCACAGTGGCATCATCACCTGTGATCCCAACACTTTGGGAGACTGAGGCAGGCGGATCACTTGAGGTCAGGAGTTAGAGACTAGCCTGGCCAGCATGGTGAAACCCCATCTCTACCCAAAATACAGAAAATTAGCCAGGCATGTTGGTGAGCATCTGTAATCCCAGCTACTCCGGAGGCTAAGGCAGGAGAATTGCTTGAGCCCGGAAGGCAGAGGTTGCAGTGAGCCAAGACGGCACCACTTCACTCCAGCCTGGGTGACAGGGCGAGACTTTGTCTCAAAACAAACAAACAAACAAACAAAAAGGAAAAAAAAAAGGCAAATTTCTGAACCAATCCCTAGGGCCAGAGAGGTGAGATATACTGATTGGATAAAACCAGTTAGCAGGCCTAACTGGATATGGTGGCAGGTTTGTTTCTTGCTACAGCTGGAACTGCAGGTATCGTCTTCGCTGTTTTGTGTCCTCTGCTCCTACAGGCCCAATCTCTGTGGTCCAGTGACCTGCTGGTACTGGAGATCCACAACTAAGATGCCAGGGCCCTCTGGAAGCCTAGAAATGGGCGTGTTGACATTTAAAGATGTGGCCATAGAATTCTCTCTCGAGGCCGGGCGCGGTGGCTCACGCCTGTAATCCCAGCACTTTGGGAGGCCAAGGCGGGTGGATCATGAGGTCAAGAGATCGAGACCATCCTGGTCAACATGGTGAAACCCCGTCTCTACTAAAAATACAAAAAATCAGCTGGGCCTGGTGGCGCGTGCCTGTAATCCCAGCTACTCAGGAGGCTGAGGCAGGAGAATTGCCTGAACCCAGGAGGCGGAGGTTGCAGTGAGCCGAGATCGCGCCATTGCACTCCAGCCTGGGTAACAAGAGCGAAACTCCGACTCAAAAAAAAAAAAAAGAATTCTCTCTCGAGGAGTGGTAATGCCTGGACACTGCACAGCAGAATTTATATACGGATGTGATAGAGAACTACAGAAACCTGATCTTCCTGAGTATTGCTGCCTCTAAGCAAGACATGATCACCTGCCTGGAGCAAGGAAAAGAGCCTTAGAATGTGAAGAGACTTGAGACGGTAGCTGAACTCCCAGAGTTTTGCTCCTGTCACCCCGGCTGGAGTGCAGTGGCACGGTCTCAGCTCACTGCAGCTTCCGCCTCCCAGATTCAAGTGATTCTCCTGTCTCAGCCTCCCACGTAGCTGGGATTATGGGTGCCTGCCACAATGCTCAGCTAATTTTGTATTTTTAGTAGAGACAAGGTTTCACCATGTTGCCCAGGCTGGTCTCAAACTCCTGACCTCAGGTGATCCACCTACCTCAGTTATCCAAAGTGCTAGGATTACAAGTATGAGCCACTAGGCTCAGTCTATTCATGTTTCTTCTTAATAACCAATAATCATTTGCTATAATTGTTTCCTGTCTGTGATGCCACAGTCTTTCTGCTGCTGTAAAACTTAGTCTCAGCTGACTCAAACAGTCATTTGAAAGAATACCACTATTTCTTTCAGAACTTTATGTAATGAGAGACAGGAACCAGTGTCTGTAAAAGCCCCTACCATCCAGAAATAAAGATGTATAAGTTAGTTAAAAAAAAACAAAAAAAACAGCACAACCCTTAAGGATGGATTTAGAGTCAATCACACCCAAATCATGTGATTGAGAATGGAGGAAAAGTGGTTCCCCAAACAATATTAGGGTAATTGTGCTACAATGAGAGGAAATGTGCTGGGTGTGGTGGCTTATGCCTGTAATCTCAGCACTTTGGGAGGCTAAGGTGGGTGGATCACTGGAGGTCAGGAGTTTGAGACCAACCTGGTCAACATGGTGAAACCCCATCTCTACTAAAAATACAAAAATTATCTGGGCTTGATGGCAGGCGCCTGCAATCCCAACAACTCAGAGGCTGAGGCAGGAGAATCCCTTGAACCAGAGAGGCAGAAGTTGCAGTGAGCCGAGGTTGCATCACTGCACTCCAGCCTGGGCTACAAAAATGCAGCGACTATAGGTGCCCAACACCATACCTGGCTTGCTCTTTCTTTTTTTCTTTCTCCTTTCCTTCCTTGTCTCCCTCCCTCCCTTACTCCCTTCCTTCCTCCTTTCCTTCCTTCATTTTGTAGAGATGGGGGGGTCTACTTATATAGCCGAGGCTGGTCTTGAACTCCTCACTTTAAGTGATCCTCCTGCCTAGGACTCCCAAATTTTTGAGATTACAGATGTGAGCCACTGTGCCTAGCCAGAGCCATGCTTATGAAAGTATAGGACACAGTCACGGTTGTAGTCTTTCATCTTCCATTTATTTCTTAGCCCTGATCACAGGACAAGAATTGTTTCCCATGCCAAGTTCACTAATTACTGCCATATCCATTGTTTCCTCTCAGTTCTTACCTTATTTGACTTTCCTGTATCATCTGGCCCTGTTTGCTTCCTTTTCTTGATTCCGTTGCTTTAGGTGATGCAACTTTCCTTTTTTCTTGTTGTTTTTTGAGATAGTCTTGCTGTCTCCCAGGCTAAAGTGCAGTGGTGCAATCCTGGCTCACTTAACGTATACCTGCCTGGTTCAAGCAATTCTGTCTCAGCCACCCAAGTAGCTGGGATTACAGGCATGCGCCACCACACCTGGCTAATTTTTTGTATTTTTAGTAGAGACTGGGTTTTGCCATGTTCACCAAGCTGGTCTCAAACTCCTGACCTCAAGTGAAGACCCACCTGCCTTTGCCTCACAGAGTACTGGATTACAGGCATGAGCCACCATATCTGGACTTGTGATGCAACTTTCTCAAGGCTCTGCTTCTACCACTGAGGCCACTCTTTTTGTTGTTGTTGTTGTTGTTGTTGTTTTTGAGACGGAGTTTCGTTCTTGTTGTCCAGGCTGGAGTGCAATGGCGTGATCTCGGCTCACCGCAACCTCTGCCTCCCAGATTCAAGACATTCTCCTGCCTCAGCCTCCCGAGTAGCTGGGATTACAGGCATGCACCACCACGCCCAGCTAGTTTCGTATTTTTAGTAGAGATGGGGTGGTCAGGCTGGTTTCGAACTCCGGACCTCAGGTGATCCACCCGCCTCAGACTTCCAAAGTGCTGGGATTATAGTCGTGAGCCACTGTGCCTGGCCTTTATATTTATTTTGAGACAGAGTTTTGCCCCTGTCGCCCAGGCTGGAGTGCAATGGCACAATCTCAGCTCACTGCAACCTCCTCCTCCTGGGTTCAAGTGATTCTCCTGCCTCAGCCTCCTAAGTAGCTGGGGTTACAGGTTCTCACCACCATGCCCAGCTAATTTTTTGTATTTTTCTAGAGACGGGGTTTCATCATGTTGGCCAGAATGGTCTGGAACTCCTGACCTCAAGAGATCCACTTGCCTTGGCCTCCAAAGTGCTGGGATTACAGGTGTGAGCCACTGTGCCTGGCATTTTTATTTTTTATTTTATTTTTTTTTGGACACAGGGTTTTGCTCTTGTTGCCCAGGCTGGAGTGCAATGGCTCAATCTTTCAGTCTTGGCTCACCACAACCTCCATCTCCCGGGTTCAAGCGATTCTCCTGCCTCAGCCTCCTGAGTAGCTGGGATACAGGCATGTGCCACCATGCCTGTCTAATTTTGTATTTTTAGTAGCGATGCGGTTTCTCCATGTTGGTCAGGCTGGTTTCAAACTCTTGACTTCAGGTGATCCATCTACCTCAGCCTCCCAAAGTGCTGGGATTACAGGCCCGAGCCACCTTGCCCAGCCCTCTTTTATTTTATTTTTATTTTTATTCAGATGGAGTCTCAATCTGTAGTCCAGGCTGGATTGCAGTGGCATGATTTTAGCTCATTGCAACCTCTACCTCCTGGGTCCTGGTTCAAGCAGTTCTCCTGCCTTAGCCTCCAAGGTAGCTGAGATTACAGTTGTGCACCACCATGCCCACCTAATTTTTGTATTTTTGGTAGAGACAGGGTTTCACCATGTTGGCCAGGCTAGTCTGCAACTCCTCACCTTGTTATCCACCCATCTCGGCCTCCCAAAGTGCTAGGATTACAGGCGTGAGCCACTGCACTTGGTTTATATTAATTGATGGAATCACTGTCCATTTTGTTATCTAAACCTACTCCCTGTTATCCTTTCTCAGGACTTTACTCAAATTCTTCCTAACCCTCATAATTTTATCTTCTTCTTCTTCTTTCTTTTTTTTTTGAGTCAGAGTCTCTCTCTGTCGCCCAGGCTGTAGTGCAGTGGTGCAACCTCGGCTCACTGCAACCTCCGCCTCCCTGGTTCAAGCGATTCTCCTGCCTCAGCCTCCTGAGTAGCTGGGATTACAGGCGCCTACCATTCCGCCTGGCTAATTTTTGAATTTTTAGTAGACATAGGGTTTTACCATGTTGGCCAGGCTGGTCTGTAGCTCCTGACCTCATGTGATCCACCTGCACTGGCCTCCCAAAGTGCTGGGATTACAGGCATAAACCACTGCACCTGGCCATATTTACTTAACGCATCTCACTGTACCCTTCATTTATCCCCATTGCCACTGCCTCTTTAATACTTTATTTTTATTTTATTATTTTATTTTATTTTTTTGAGATGGAGTCTTGCTCTGTTGCCCAGGCTGGAGTGCAGTGGTGCAACCTTGGCTCACTGCAACCTCCACCTCCTGGCTTCAAACGATTCTCCTGCCTCAGCCTCCCAAGTAGCTGAGACTACAGGCACATGCCACCATGCCCAACCAATTTTCTGTATTTTTAGTAGAGGTGGGATTTCACCATGTTAGCCAGGATGGTTTCAATCTCTTGACCTCATGATCCAACTGCCTGGGCCTCCCAAAGTACTGGGATTACAGGCGTGAGCCACTGCACCTAGCTTTTTTTTTTTTTTTTT
>NW_016107385.1:3872883-3875300 GCF_001604975.1 Cebus imitator
AAAAAAAAAAAAAAAAAAAAAAAATTCATACTTGGCCAGGCGCAGTGGCTCACACCTGTAATCCCAGCACTTTGGGAAGGCTGAAGTGGGCGGATCACCTGAGGTGAGGAGTTCAAGAGCAGCCTGGCCAACATGGTGAAACCCCGTCTCTATTTCAAACAAAAACAAAAACCAGCTGGGTGTGGTGGTGGCGCCTGTAATCCCAGCTACTAGATGGGCTGAGGCAGGAGAACCGCTTGAACTAGGGAGGTGGAGGTTGCAGTGAGCTGAGATCTTGCCACTGCATTGCAGTCTGGGCAATAAGAGCAAAACTCCGTCTCAAAACACAAAAAAAATTCATACTCCTTATAGAGCTCAAATAGCACCAAAGTGTATAAAGTACAAAATAAAAGGCCGGGCACGGTGGCTCATGCCTGTAATCCCAGCACTTTGGGAGGTGAAGGCAGGCGGATCATGAGGTCAAGAGAGACCATCCTGGCCAACATGGTGAGACCCCCATCTCTACTAAAAATACAAAAATTAGCTTGGTGTGGTGGGGCACGCCTGTAGCCCCAGTTACTTGGGAGGCTGAGGCAGGAGAATTGTTTGAACCCGGGAGTGGAGGTTGTAAAGGGAGCTGAGACTGTGCCACTGTACTCCAGCATGGGTGACAGAGCAAGACTCCGTCTCAGAAACAACAACAACAGCACACAAAAATAACAAAAGTTAGGACGGGCGCAATGGCTCACGCCCATAATCCCAACACTTTGGGTGGCAGCGACAGGTGGATCGATCACCTGAGGTTAGGAGTTCGAGACCATCCTGGTCAACATGGTGAAACCCTGTCTCTACAAAAGATACAAAAATTAGCTGGGGCCGGGCGCGGTGGCTCACGCCTGTAATCCCAGTACTTTGGGAAGCCAAGGTGGGCTGATCACCTGAGGTCAGGAATTCAAGACCATCCTGGTCAACACGGTGAAACCCTGTCTCTACAGAAAATACAAAAAATTAGCGGGGCATTGGTATTGAGTGCCTGTAATCTCAGCTACTTGGTAGGTCGAGGCACGAGAATCGCCTGAACCCTGGAGGCGGAGGTTGCAGTGAGCCGAGATCGTGCCACGGCACTCCAGCCTGGCAACAGAGTGAGCCTCGGTGGAAAAAAAAAATGTACAAAATAAAAATCTCCCATTTCTAACGCCTTCTCAGTGCAGTCTCTCTCCCAAAAGTGTAATAAGTATAGCTGACATTTATTGTTTACTGTTTGCCAACAAGTATTCTAAGCACTTTTTTACATGTATTAACTTTTCTTTTATTTTTTTGAGATGGAGTTTCGCTCTTGTTCCCCAGGCTGGGTGCAATGGTGTAATCTTGGCTCACTGCAAACTCTGCTTCCTGTGTTCAAGTGATTCTCCTGTTTCATCCCCCCGAGTAGCTGGGATTACAGGTATGCACCAACACACCAGGCTAATTTTTGTATTTTTAGCAGAGATTGAGGTTTCACCATGTTGGCCAGGCAGGTCTCAAACTCCTGACTTCAAGTGAGCCTCCTGCATTGGCTTCCCAAAGTTCTAGGATTACAGGTGTGAGCCATGGAGCCTGGCCTAATTTATTATTTTTTTCTTTTCTTTTTTTTCTTTTCTTTTTTAAAGATGGGGTTTCACCTTGTTGGTCAGGCTGGTCTTGAACTCCTGACCTCAGGTGATCTGCCCGCCTTGGCCTCCAAAGTGCTTGGATTATAGGCGTGAGCCACCACGGCCAACCCATTTTTTGAGACGTGGTTTCTCTATGTTGCCAAGGCTGAATTGGCACTCCTGGGCTCAAATGATCCTTCCACCTTAGCCTCCCAAGTAACTGGGACCATAGGTCCGTGCCACCATGCATGCTTTGTAACTTACACCTTATAAGAACCCAAAAAGTGCTGGGCGTGGTGGCTCAAGCCTGTAATCCCAGCACTTTGGGAGGCCGAGGCGGGTGGATCACGAGGTATCGAGACCATCCTGGTCAACATGGTGAAACCCCGTCTCTACTACAAATACAAAAAATTAGCTGGGCATGGTGGCGGGTGCCTGTAATCCCAGCTACTCAGGAGGTTGAGGCAGGAGAATTGCCTGAACCCAGGAGGCAGAGGTTGCGGTGAGCTCACGCCATTGCACTCCAGCCTGGGTAACAAAAAAAAAAAAAAAAAAGAACCCAAAAAGACAGATACTATCATTATCCTCATTTTACTAATTGGAAACTTTCACTGGTTGGGTTCTCTGGGACAAGAGGGAGTTTAAAGCACAGGATGTTTACTCACTAAATATAGACATTGATTGATCTCAATATGGACCAACTTCAGTCCGTAGATTATTAGAAAACCCCCTGCAGAAAATCAACAGATTTCACTCAAATAGCATACTTTATGTATATATGTTTTTTTTTTTTTTTTTTTTTTTTTT
>NW_016107385.1:3876957-3880998 GCF_001604975.1 Cebus imitator
ATGAAGAGAGAAAAAAAAAACAACCCACACAAATCAAATAATGTGGTTCTTCAGTTTAAAATCTTCCAATACTCAATTTCAAACTCCCTAATTGAGCTTACTTATTAGGCTCTGAATGATGCGGTTGCCGAGTCCCTCTCCACCCTCGTCTCTCGACTATCCCCACCCACAATCTCTACTCTGGCCATAACTAACTTCAGTTCTCTGAACCCAACTTTATTATCATCGCTAGGTCATTTTGTCTATGCGTTCTCTGCGTGCAACACTCTACTGTCCTTGTGGGTAACTCAGATGCATTCTCCGGCTCCCAGCTCAGCTGTCACTCGTACAGTCCCCGGTCAGCACACTACAGCCACAACCGGTGCCCACCGCGTGGTCCAGGCGACTAATGTCTTCCAGGCTGCTGACCCAAGAAGTCGCCCCCTACACTCCATCAGCATTGGACAGTTGAAAGGCGGCAGACACGAGAGCCCCCTCAAACAGGACCTTCATTCTTGCGGCTGCAGCCCCCGACAGATAGAGACACCACCGAACTTCGGCTCCGTAGCAGAGACACAGTCAAGGACTCCGCGGCCGTCGCGGAGAAAGCCACCAACATTCTCTGCCGGGAACCCGGGAGGGTGCAAGGTCCCGCCTCTCACGTTGCGTCGGGGGCGGGGCAGGGCGGGGCACCAGGGGCCGGCGAACGGCGTGCGACGAGCAGGGGGCGGGGTCAGGGGCGGAGCGGAGCGCGCATGCGCGGTCGCCTTTGTGTCGGTCGAGCGGCGGCGGCGGCGGCGGCGGCGGCGGCAGCAGTGGCAGTGGCGGTCCCACTGGCAGGCGGGCAAGAGGGGAGTCCGGGCGGCGTCCGGCGTGGGAGCCGGGGGACCACCATGGTAAAGAAGCGGAAAGGCCGTGTCGTGATCGACTCGGACACAGAGGATAGCGGCAGCGACGAGAACCTGGATCAGGTGAGGGCAGGCCGCGGAGGCGCGGGCCGGCGAAGCCAAGAGGGCTGAGTCCGGGCCGCGGGAGACGGGAGCCGGCCAGGCCTGGAGCCTTCCCACCCGAGCGCCCGGCTCACCCTGTGCCCTGAGCGTCGCTGCAGCCCCTTTCCTGCCTTCCCGGAGCGTGCGGGGCCTTGGAGACCGGCCTGGGCCTGGAGACGGAGCCCGGAGGACTTGGCGCCTTGGGCGGGGAGGCGGGGCGGCGGGGCCGGGACCGGGCTGTTGGGCCTCGGGCTCCGGGGTAGCCAAAGGGGCCGTGATCTGCTGGAGCCAGATCGGGCCGGCGGGCTGCAGTCCAGGAGATCCGGGCTGGGAGAGATAGGAAGTATCGCCTGCCAACCTGGGCAGCTGGGAGGTTTTGCAGGAGATGCAAGGGTGCGCGTGGGTCAGTGAGGGGCGAGGGCCAAGAGGATGCGGACTCTGGAAGATGAAGTTTTTCGGACAAGGGATGTAGACAGAGAGAAAGGACACTCTTGTAAATGTTCCTGGGAGCCTCTGCTGTGTTTGGCAAGGAAGACTTAGCTGTGGGCACGAGTTTATTTGGCGACTAGGGTCGTTTGTGTTTGAGAAGGGCCCCTGTTGGGGTGTCAGACCCAAGAAAACACTCTTGGGTGGAGGAAAGAGGGCAGATACTGGAAGTAATAGAGAACTATGTTGGGCGACATGGAGGGACTGTGCATAGCCCAGGCCTCTTCTTGGCCGGTTCATGCAGCTTCCCAGAATTCTTTCTGACTTGAAGACTGTGCAAGGAAGCACTGAAAGTAACTTTTTGCCTCAGTGTCTTGGGGTTGAACTATTTAAATACTCTAGAAAATATTATAGGGAGGAAGCTGCTCTTTGTAGCAGTGAGCTATTGATACCAGGAGATACAAAGATGGTTTCCCCTGTGTTTAATGAGCAAATGATGTAAGGAAAGAATATGCAGCAGATAGCTTTTGGGTAGAAAGAGTTCTGAACTTGGAGTCTGAAAATTTGAATTCTTTTTTTTTTTTTTTTTTTTTTTTGAGACGGAGTTTCGCTCTTGTTACCCAGGCTGGAGTGCAATGGCGCGATCTCGGCTCACCGCAACCTCCGCCTCCTGGGTTCAGGCAATTCTCCTGCCTCAGCCTCCTGAGTAGCTGGGATTACAGGCACGCACCACCATGCCCAGCTAATTTTTTGTATTTTTAGTAGAGACGGGGTTTCACCATATTGACCAAGATGGTCTCAATCTCTTGACCTCGTGATCCACCCGCCTCGGCCTCCCAAAGTGCTGAGATTACAGGCTTGAGCCACCGCGCCCGGCCTTCAAAATTTGAATTCTTTTCTGGGCTTATGCTCTTCCCCAGCTATATAACTTTGGTCTTAAACGTAAAATGAAGATGTAACATCAGCCTTGTGTATCTAATTGGTTTATTGTAAGGATCAAGTGTTTGTAAGAATTGACGGCAGTGTAAGCATTTATTAATTATAAAGTTTTTCGGCCGGGCGTGGTGGCTCACGCCTGTAATCCAAGCACTTTGGAGACCAAGGCGGGCGGATCACCTGAAGTCGGGAGTTCAAGACCAGCCTGACCAACATGGTGAAACCCCGTCTTAAAATAAATAAATAAATAAAGTTTTTCTATAATTGGCTTCCTGGAGGTCTTTTGTATGAGGCCAGAGGTGTCAGTTTGAAAGTATCATGGGCCAGGCGATGTTGCTGAAACGCCTGAAATGACAGCACTTTGGGAGGCTCAGAAGGGTGGATCACCTGAGGCCAGGAGCTGGAGACCAGCTTGACCAACATGGAGAAACCCTGTCTCTACTAAAACTACAAAATTAGGCTGGGTGTGGTGGCTCACACCTGTAATCTCAGCACTTTGGGAGGCCAAGGCGGGTGGATTACCTGAGGTCAGGAGTTTGAGACCAGCCTGACCAATATGGTGAAACCCCGTCTCTACTAAAATTACAAAAATTAGCTGGACATAGTGGTGTGCACCTGTACAGTCCCAGCTACTCAGGAGGATGAGGCAGGAGAATCGCTTGAACCCACGAGGCGGAAGTTACAGTGAGCTGAGATCACACCACTGCACTCCAGCCTGGGCAACACAGCGAGACTCTGTCTCAAATAAATAAAATAAAAATAAAAATACAAAATTAGCCTGACGTGGTGGCCTGTGCCTATAATCCCAGCTGCTTGGAAGGCTGAGGTGGAGAATCCCTTGAACCTGGGAGGCTGAGGCTGCAGTGGGCTGAGATTGTGCCATTGCAGTCCAGCCTGGGCAAAAAGAGTGAAACTACATCTCAGAAAAAAAAAAAATAAAGCATTAGGACAGCCGGGCGCAGTGGCTCACGCTTGTAATCCCAGCACTTTGGGAGGCCGAGGCGGGTGGATCATGTGGTCAAGAGATCGAGACCATCCTGCTCAACATGGTGAAACCCCGTCTCTACTAAAATACAAAAAAAATTAGCCGGGCATGGTGGTGCGTGCCTGTAGTCCCAGGTACTCAGGAGGCTGAGGCAGGAGAATTGCTTGAACCTGGGAGCTGGAAATTGTGGTGAGCTGAGATCTCGCCATTGTACTCCAGCCTGGGTAACAAGAGCAAAACGGAAAAAAGAAAGTATTAGGACATAAAAGAGGAGGACTTTTAAGAAGAAAAGGACTGGAGATATGGTACTATAGAAAGACGACTGCTTTGAAAATGGTAGTAGGGAGGCGGGGAAGTAATGGGGCCTGTGTAGGACTATCTAATGAATAGAAACTGTTTTGGGATAGGAATTGAAAGGGTGAGTTGAAAATGTTCTTATTGAGGCAGGGCGCGGTGGCTCATACCTGTAATCCCGGCAGTTTGGGAGGCCAAGGCGGGTGGATCACGAGGCCAAGAGATCGAGACCATCCTGGTCAACGTGGTGAAACCTCGTCTCTACTAAAAATACAAAAAATTAGCTGGGCACGGTGGCGCGTGCCTGTAATCCCAGCTACTCAGGAGGCTGAGTCAGAATTGCCTGAACCCAGGAGGCGGAGGTTGCGGTGAGCTGAGATCGCGCCATTGCACTCCAGCCTGGGTAACATGAGTGAAACTCTGTCTCAAAAA
>NW_016107385.1:3881088-3885140 GCF_001604975.1 Cebus imitator
CCTCCTGGGTTCAAGTGATTCTCCTGCCTCAGCCTCCTGAGTAGCTGGGATTACAGGCACATGCCACCATGCCCGGCTACTTTTTGTGTTCTTAGTAGAGACAGGGTTTCACCATGTTGGTCAGGCTGGTCTCAAACTCCTGACCTCGTGATCCACCCACCTCGGCCTCCCAAAGTGCTGGGATTACAGGCGTGAGCCACCGCACAGTGTGCAAATCAAATATTTTCTATCTTCTGATCTACAAATGTGAATGTTTCAGATAATAACAACATCGGCTACCATTTATATAGTGCCTAGGGTAGGCACTTTAAATTATTTACGTTGTCAGGTTTTCAAATTATGGTAAATTTGGAATTATTTCCCCTACCTTACATAAAGAAAATGGAGGTTGAAAAAGTTAAATAATTCACACAACTAATAAGTGATAGCATTGGGATTCGAGCCCAAATTTGCATGACTACAAAGCCTGTTTCTACTATACCAACTTAATCTGTTTTAAATTTTTTCATGTTGCAAAATGATAATAATGTTTCACAGTCATTTTTCATGGTGCTAGAATTCGTGTTTATAAAGTACACTGAATAAAGGAAATTAGTATATCAGTTAAAAGGATTATTTGGGGAGCTTTCTTGGTAAAGTACTCTCAGGACATCTGTTCAAATGATGAATGAACTAAACTGCAAATTAGTGTCCTTAGTGGTTCTCCACAGAATCCTGATGAATAAAATAAGTTGATTGCTTCCTTTTGTGGTAGAGATATTTTACCTGATTCACAAAAAGCTTTTTCAAAGTGGGAACCGGAGGGAATTGCCACTTTATTTATTTATTTATTTTTTGAGACGGAGTCTTGTTCTATAGCTCAGGCTGGAGTTAGTGGCATGATCTCAGCTCACTGCAACCTATGCCTCCTGGGTTCAAGCGATTCTCCTGCTTCATCCTCCTGAGTAGCTGGGACTGTAGGTGCCTGCCACCACACCTGGCTAATTTTTATATTTTTAGTAGAGATGGGGTTTTACTCTGTTGATCAGGCTGGTCTTGAACTCCAGACCTCAATTGATCTGTCTGCCTCGGTGTCCCAAAGTGCTGGAATTACAGGCGTGAGCCACCATGCCTAGTTGGAATTGCAACATTTAATCCAATTCTAAATATCTTTTTGTAAAAAGCAATTAAAGTAAAATGTGTAAGTAATACCTAATACATTTTACCAGCAATTTCAACTTCCTTCCCTTCCGCTCATCTTTGGCATTGTTGTTATCAGATGGGAACCAGATCAAAATTCCCTTTTCCTCTGCATCCTAACAGGGGCACCAGTGCCTTCAGTTTGTCTGTTCAGCACTGTGCCAGACTCTCAGAAGAATCAAAGAGGAAGATCTCTGCCCTCTAGACATTTTCACAAAAGACCATTAGCAGACATTCACAGTCAGTCCTGCTTGGGAGTCTTTAGTAATCCTGATGCATTCTGGATATTTCTTACCCCAAATACCTTGGGCTGCTCCATCTAATTCTGAGTCTTCACTAGGGGTATAACATTAGACTTACTGTGTAGTGTATGGTCCTTGTGGAAGGAATAAACCATGACAGATCACCAAGTATCTAGTGTGGAATGGAACATAGTAAGGAAGCCTTTTGTCCCTTGGTTTTTCAGATGGGAATCTGAGCCATTATGTCAAAAAATTTACTTCCAATTTATTCCTTACTGAAGGTGAGATAGGTGGGCTTTCTGGGCTGGTTTTTCCTGTGGTGGGGGTGGACCTGTGTGTCAGAAGCCACCTGGGTAGCTTACTTAAAATGTAGATTGGGGGCCGGGTGCGGTGGCTCAAGCCTGTAATCCCAGCACTTTGGGAGGCCGAGGCGGGTGGATCACGAGGTCAAGAGAACGAGACCATCCTGGTCAACATGGTGAAACCCCGTCTCTACCAAAAATACAAAAAATTAGCTGGGCATGGTGGCGCGTGCCTGTAATGCCAGCTACTCAGGAGGTTGAGGCAGGAGAATTGCCTGAACCCAGGAGGCGGAGGTTGCGGTGAGCCGCGATCGCGCCATTGCACTCCAGCCTGGGTAACATGAATGAAACTCCGTCTCAAAAAAAAAAAAAATGTAGATTGGGGGTTAGAGGGTGCAGCAGTTCCCATCCCAGACTTACTGAATCAGGCTCTCAGGTGATAGAGGTCTGGACTCTGCATTTGTAACAGGTATAGTTCAAGTAATTATGATTTATGTTAGTGATTAAGATCACTGCCTGTATGCAAGTTAATCTTTTTTGTAACACATTATAAGTAATTTGGGAGAGAATTAGTTTCCATGTCTCTGCCATAGTTTCCAAGTTAAGTATACATGTATAGACCAGGCATGATGGCTCATGCCCTGTAATCTCAGCACTTTCGGAGACCAAGCTGGGAGGATCACTTGAGCCCAAGAGTTTGAGATCAGCGTAGGCAACAAAGTGAGACCTTATCTCTATTTTCTTTTTCTTGTTTTTTCTTTCTTTTTTTTTTCTGAGACCTCATCTCGAAAAGAATTTAAAACCTGGCTGGGCATGGTGGTGTGACTGTAGTCCCATCTACTTGGGAGGCTGAAGTGGGAGGATTTCTTGAGCCTGGAAAGTTGAAGTTGCAGTTAGCTGGATCCCACCACTTATCTCCAGCTCTGGCAACAGAATGAGACCCCATCTCAAAAACAAAAACAAAAGAATAAAAAAGGACAAGGAAAAAAGGGCACTTGTATAACTAAAAGAACTTGACAGGGAGGTTTTAAAATGGCAAAGCTATTGCTTTTTATTTATTTATTTTTAAATTTAGATAGAGTTTCAGTCCTGTCGTCCTGGCTGGAGTGCAGTGGCGGTATCTCTACTGCAACCTATATCTACCAGGCTCAATTGATTCTCCTGCCTCCGCCTCCTGAGTAGCTGGGACTTCAGGCATACACCACAGTGCCTAGCTAATTTTTGTATTTTTAGTAGAGACAGAGTTTCACCATGTTGGCCAGGCTGGCCTTGAACTCCTGAGCTCAAGTGATCTACCCACCTGGGCCTCCCAAAGTGCTAGGATAACAGGCGTGAGCCACCTGGCCAAGGCTGCTAGTTCTTCTGAAGCTGTTTGAATTGTTGGAATGCTTTTTTTGTTGTTGTTGCCCAGGCTGGAGTACAATGGCATGATCTCGGCTCACTGCAGCCTCCACCTCCTGGCTTCAAGCGATTCTCCTGCCTCAGCCTCCTGTGTAGCTGGGATTACAGGCATGTGCCACCACGCCTGGATAATTTTTGTATTTTTGGTAGAGACGGGGTTTCTCCCTGTTGGTCAGGCTGGTCTCAAATTCCCGACCTCAGGTGATCCACCCACCTCAGCCTCCCAAAGTGCTGGGATTACAGGTGTGAGCCACCGCCTGTCCTGGAATGCTTTTTATTGGGGCCTGTTTTTCCACCTTCCCCCACCCCTTGTCTTGTGTGAACAGTTATATGATAACTAAAGTGAAGTAAACTTTCTTTCTTTTTTTTTGTTTGTGGCAGGGTCTCACTCCCAGGCTGGAGTGCAGTGGCACAGTTACAGTTCACTGCTATAGCCTTGACCTCTCTAGCTCAGTCATCCTTCCACCTCAGCCTCTCAAGTAGCTGGGACTACACGTGTGCACCACCACACCCAGCTAATTTTTAAAATCAATTGTGGAGATGGGGGTCCCACGACATTGCCTAGCCTGGCCTTGAACCCCTGGGCTCAGGTGATTCTCAAGCTTTGGCTTCCCAAAGTGCCGGGATTACAGGTGTGAGCCACCTCACTTGGCCTTATTTATTTATTTAGAGATGGAATCTTGCTCTGTGGCCCAGGCCGGAATGCAGTGGCGTGGTCACCACTCATTACAGCCTCCACCTCCTGGGTTCAAGCATTTCTCCTGCCACAGCCTCCAGAGTAGCTAAGATTACAGGCACCCGCCACCACACCCAGCTAATTTTTTTGTATTTTTAGTAGAGATGGGGTTTTGCCATGTTGACCATACTGGTCTTGAACTCCTGGCCTCAGGTGATCCGGCATCTGGCCTTTGAAAGTTTTTTTTTTTTT
>NW_016107385.1:3885450-3886538 GCF_001604975.1 Cebus imitator
GCCTCGGCCTCCCAAAGTGCTGGGATTACAGGCTTGAGCCACCGCGCCCGGCCTGGCCTGAAAGTTTTTAAAACTAAGACCTAATTTGAGAGTTTGAAAGCATTTCTTTTAGCATTTGACCTGATAGTGACGCTGTTCTTATGTTGACCACACCCTTTCTTCAACATTTTGAAATCTCAAGATACTTGCTGTTGGTGCCCATGGGAAAGAATACTTTGAGGCAAACCTCTGGGCTCTACGTCATCATTCTTTATGGCATAATATTTATGCATAAGTCCCATAAAATGAAAAGCATTCAAGATAATAAAAGAACCGGAGTTCTCAATTCACATCAGTACAATGCAGTATTTATAAAAATTTTACTCTGCCTTTCTAAAAAAAAAAGAAAAATTAAGCTATATGCACACTGGAATGCTTTATTTTAGAGTTTTCTTATTTAAAATGGAGATTATATTGTCATGTCCTGTTTTTCTCACTTGAAGTAGCAATAATTAAATTTGTCTTTGAGAACGTAGACCCCCTAACTATTTTTTTTTTTTTTTTTGGGACAGGATCTCACTCTGTCATCCAGGCTGGAGTGCAATGGTGCAGTCTCGACTCACTGCAGCCTCTGCCTCCTGGGTTCAAGCAATTCTCTTCCTCAGCCTCCTGAGTAGCTGGGATTACAGGCACCCACCATCACGCCCGGCTAATTTTTGTAATTTTTTTTTTTTGAGACTGGGTTTCACCATGTTGGCCAGGCTGGTCTCGAACTCCTGACCTCAGGTGATCCGCCTGCCTCAGCCTCCCAAAGTGCTGGGATTACAGGCATGAGACATCGTACCTGGCTAAGTTTTGTATTTTTAGTAGTGACGGGGTTTCACCATCTTGGCCAGGCTGGTCTTGAACTGCTGACTTTGTGATCCACCCGCCTTGGCTTCCCAAAGTACTGGATTTGCAGGCGTGACCCACCATCCCTGGCCAAACCCCTAAGTATTTTCTAGGAACCGTTTTCACATACTGCATGTAAAAATAATATTATTACGGGCTGGGTGCGGTGGCTCACGCCTGTAATCCAAGCACTTTGTTTGTTTGTTTTTGAGACAGAG
>NW_016107385.1:3888914-3890591 GCF_001604975.1 Cebus imitator
GCCTCGGCCTCCCAAAGTGCTAGGATTACAGGCTTGAGCCACCGCGCCCGGCCAATCCAAGCACTTTGGAGGCCAAGGCGGGCAGATCATCTGAGGTTGGGAGTTCAAGACGAGCCTGACCAACATGGTGAAACCCTGTCTTCAAAAAAAAAAAGAATATTATTACAAAGTATCCTTCTATAAACCTTCCCCATAAAACTTGAGAAATTTAAAAGTTGTGCTTCTTGTTAATGTAGTGTTTTTCACATTAATCAGAGGCAAATTTTGAATGTAGGATGAGTTTGTGAGAAGTGTCAGTGTTAATTTGTTAAAATTTTAATTTGTGTCATAATGTTACATCTAGTTTGATATAATTCGCTTGTTAATTTCACTGTTTTCAAAGAGTGAGTCCCATGGGAGCTTTAACAGTAAGGCTTTTAAGAAAAATACAAAACCGATCTTCAGACACAGGTCCTATTGGTGTATTTATTGCTTTCTTCCTAGGCTGTAAGTTTCCCCAAAATTAGAAATTGTTCATCTTTCTTTTTCTTGTCTTTTTTTTTTGGGGGGGCAATGGAGTCTCGCTCTGTCACCCAAGCTGGAATGCAGTGGTGAGGTCTCCGCTCACTAAAACATTCACCTTCTGGGTTCAAGCGATTGTCATGCTTCAGCCTCCCAAGTAGCTGGGACTATAGGCGCACGCCACTGTGCCCAGCTAATTTTTTGTATTTTTAGTAGAGACAGGGTTTCGCCGCATTGGCCAGGCTGGTCTCAAACTCCTAACCTCAAGTGATCCACCCGCCTTGCCCTCCCAAGAGTCCTGGGATTACAGGCAATGAGCCACCGCATCCGGCCAATTGTTTGTCTTTCATTGAATGTATTAGACAGTGTTAGGCATTAGAGATATTGGGTGAACAAAATGGGAGCAGTTTCTACCGTCAAGGAGTGTAAAGTGGAATGAGAGAGAGATGGGGTGGGGGCATTGCTCAGAGAGACTCGTTTCCTTAAAATTGCACTACAGGCCACGAAGCAAGGACAAGAATACTGTGGAAGTATTACCAGGGACCCTTTTCTAGCCTGATGAGAGTGACATTTAAACCGAAACCTGGAATATGTGTTAAGGAAAAGAAGACTGGAGGACTGAAGAGTAAAAAGAAGGGTGTTGAGTGTTCATGGTTGAGGCACCAGCATATATAAAAGAAATGAGGCAGGAAGGATCTAGAACCCTTACGAAACTGCAAGAAGCACAGAGTGAGTGTAACATAACCAGTTGCACAGTTGGAGAGAGAGAAGCACAAATGGAACTGTAGAGGTAGATTTTGTTTTGACCCTTTGAGGACAGAGAAGTCAGTTTAGCAGACTACAGCCAGCAGTAAAAATAAAATTGAATAGAAAACATAGTAAAGATAGTATGTCATACATAGTAAAGATAAGTAATGAAATTTGTGTGTCTTATAGATAGATGTACATGTATACTGGGTTATGAGATATAATTTGTCTTACTGTGGGCTGGAGTTTAAAAAGTTTTTTGGCCAGGTGCAGTGGCTCATACCTGTAATCCTAGCACTTTGGGAGGCCAAGGTGGGAGGATCACACGAGGCCAGGAGTTCTACCAGCCTGGCCAACATTGCAAAACCCTGTCTCTGCTGAAAATACAAAAATTAGTTGGGTGTTGTGGCACACACCTGTAGTCCCAGC
>NW_016107385.1:3891778-3894105 GCF_001604975.1 Cebus imitator
TGATTAATTTTAACTTAACTAGTATTTCAGTTTTTTATAAAAAAAAAAAAAAAAAATTTTTTTTTTAGATGGAGCCTCACTCTTTTGCCTAAGCTGGAGTGCAGTGATACCATCTTGGCTCACTTCAACCTCTGCCCTGGGTTCAAGTGATTTTCATGTAGCTGGGATTACAATCATATGCCACCATGCCTATTTAATTCTATTTGTTTGTTTGTTTGTTTTCTGAGACAGAGTCTCACTCTCTTGTTCAGGCTGGAGTGCAGTGGTGTGATCTCGGTTCACTGCAACTTCTGCCTGACGGGCACAAGCAATTCTTTGGCCTCAGCTTTCTGAGTAGCTGGGACTACATGCATGTGCCACCACACCCAGATAATTGTTGTGTTTTTAGTAGATACAGGGTTTTACCGTATTGACTAGGCTGATCTCGAACTCCTGACCTTGTGATTCACCCGCCTCAGCCTCCCAAAATGCTGGGATTACAGGTGTGAGCCACGGTGCCCAGCCCAAAAAATTTTTTAAAAATTAGTTGAGCGTGGTGGCATGTGCCTGTGGTCCCAGCTGTTCATTCAAAATAAAAGCTACATAAGCTGGGTATAGTGGTAGTGTGCCACTACGTGTGTGCCTGTAGTGCCAGCTACCCAAGAGGCTGAGATAGGAGGATCACCTGAGCCTAGGAGGTTGAGGCTGCAGTGAGCCATAATCATGACACTGCACCCTAGCCTGGGTGACAGTGAAGCCCTGTCACAAATAATAATATTAACAGTAATAATAATTATACTGATGCTTGCCTGACACAGAGTAGATACTTAATAAATATTTGTTGAATAAAGAAATGTTACTTGACAGATCCATGATGTCAAGTTTTCTTTTTTTCTTTAATTTTTAGAGCTGGGGTTTTGCTCTGTCAACCAGCCTACATGGTGAGACATGTTCTAATTTGGTTACATTGAGATTACTTGAAGAGATAAGGGACATTGTCACTTTGAGAGTCTTGTTCCAACCCCTCAACTGCAATAGTAATTTTTTTTTTGAAGACAGGATCTTGCTCTGTCACCCAGGCTGTAGTGCAGTGATGTTATCACGCTCACTGCAACCTTAACCTCCTGGCTTTAAGTGATCCTCCCTTCTCTGCCTCTGGAGTAACTGGAATCACAGGTGTGTGCCACCATGCCCAGCTAATTGATTTATTTATTTTGAGACGGAGTCTTGCTCTGTCAACTAGGCTGGAGTACAGTGGCACAATCTTGGCTCACTGCATCCTCTGCCTTCAGGACTCAACCAGTTCTCCTGCCTCAGCCTCCTGAGTAGCTGGGATTACAAGCAGGTGCCACCATGTCTGCCTATTTTTTGTAGAGTTAGGGTTTCGCCATGTTTGCCAGGCTGGTCTTGAACTCCTGATCTCAAGTAATGTGCCCATGTTGGCCTCCCAAAGTGCTGAGATTACAGGCATGAGCCACTGCACCCAGCCCCAGCTAATTGATTTTTAATATTTTATAGAGACAGGGGCTCCCTATGTTGCCTATGCTGGTCTCAAACTCTTGGGCTCAAGGGATCCTCCCTCCTACCTTGACCTCCCAAAGTACTAGGATTACAGGCTACCTGTGAGCTACCACGCCCAGCCAATATTTACTGTTTAAATCAACCAACAGTTTTTCTGTGAAATGGCCACTAGAAAGTAACTTCTCAGATTTAAAGTTCTGTGAATTATTGTTGTTTTCCTCGTCATCTCGTAAGTCCTCCCACATCTCTCTGTCCCTGCTACTTACCTTGTCTGATGTGACTGCTGTGGGTTCCTTCTGAGTCCTCTCTGTACTTCCACCCTGGCCCCTCTAGTCTGTTCATCTACCAGCTGTAGTGCTGTGTTTTCTCTCTTTTTCCAGGAGTGTTCTTTTTAAACTCTTGCTGGTTTGGGTTACTCCCCTGCTTCAAACCATCTGATGGCTTCCCGCTGCCTTCACATAAAATCCATGATCCGGACACTGTTTTATAAAGCTCAGAATGGTCTGGTTTCTTCTTACCACTAACCCACCTCATTCTTTTCTCCTCCTTGCCTGCTAAACTTTAGTCACACTGTTTCTCTTTCAGTTCTTTGACTAAGCCAAGCTGTTATCAGCTTCAGGGCCTTAGCTGTTCCATTTGAAGGCCTCTGTCCAGAAAACTAATCTCTTTTCCTCTCGAGAAGTTTCTGGTCTCAGCTTAAGTGCCATTACCTCAGAGAAGCTTCTCTAATCACCCTACTGCAAATAGACCCTCCATTCATTTGATTCACTTCCTTCTTAACACTTATCATTAGATGGAATTTATTCTTTTCTTTTTTTTTTTTTTTT
>NW_016107385.1:3894716-3902867 GCF_001604975.1 Cebus imitator
GATGGTCTCGATCTCTTGACCTCGTGATCCACCCGCCTCGGCCTCCCACAGTGCTGGGATTACAGGCTTGAGCCACCGCGCCCGGCCTATTTCTTTTTTTCTTTGAGACATAGTCTTGCTCTGTTGCCCAGGCTGGAGTGCAGTGGCACAATATCAGCTCATTGCAGTTTCAGCCTCCTGGGTTCAAGCGATTCTCCTGCTTCAGCTTCCTGAGTAGCTGGGATTGCAGGTGCACGCCACCGTGCCCAGCTAAATTTTGTGTTTTTGGTAGAGATGGGATTTCACCATATTGGCCAGGCTGGTCTTGAACTCCAGACATCAAGTGATCTACCCGCCTTGGCTCCCGAATTGCTAGGATTTCGAGCATGAGCCACCACAAGCATGGACTTCTTTTTTATTTTATTTTTTTTGCTGGAGTCTAGCAGTGTCACCCAGGCTGTAGTGCAGTGGCGCCATCTTGGCTCACTACAATCTCTGCCCCCTGGGTTCAAGTAATTCTCCTGCCTCAACCTCCCAAGTAGCTGGGACTACAGGTGTCCACTGCCACGCCCAGCTATTTTTTTCTTTTTTTTTCTTTTTTCTTTTTTTGTATTTTTAGTAGAGACGGGGTTTTACCATGTTGGTCCAGATGGTCTTGATCTCCTGACCTCGTGATCCGCCCGCCATGGCCTTCCAAAGTGTTGGAATTACAGGCGTGAGCCACTGCGCCTGACCTTATTTTTATTTTTTTTTGAAACAGAGTCTCGCTCTGTTGTCAGGCTGGAGTGCAGTGGTGGGATCTTGGCTCACTGCAACCTGCACTTCCTAGGTTCAAGCGAGTCTCTGGCCTCAGCCTCCTGAGTAGCTGGGACTAAAGGCGCACTCTACCACACCCAGCCAATTTTTGTATTTTTAGTAGAGACAGAGTTTTACTATGTTGGCCAGGATGGTCTCTATCTCTTGACCTCATGATCTGCCCACCTCGGCCTCCCAAAGTGCTGGGATTACAGGCATAAGCCATTGTGCCTGGTTTTTCTTTTTTTATTTTTTAAGACACAGGGTTTCATCCGCTGCCCTGCCTGGAGTGCAGTGGCGAGATTCTAGCTCACTGAAGCCTTGATGTCCCAACTCAAGTCACCCCCCTGCGTCAGCCCCCCAAGCAGCTGGGACTGTAGGTGTCCATCACCACGTCTAGCTAGCTAATTTTTTTTTTTTTTGAGATAGAGTCTCACTGTGTCGCCCAGGCTGGAATGCAGTGCCATAATCTCAGCTCACTGCAACTTCTACCTCCTGGATCCAAGTGATTCTCCTGCCTCAGCCTCCCAAGTAGCTGGGATTACAGGCACCTGCCACCATACCCGGGTAATTTTTTTTTTTTTTTTTTTGAGACGGAGTTTCTCTCTTGTGGCCTAGGATGGAGTGCAATGGCGTGATATTGGCTCACCGCAACTTCCGCCCCCCAGGTTCAAGCGACTCTCCTGCCTCAGCCTCCTGAGTAGCTGGGATGACAGGCATGTGTCACCACGCCCAGCTAATGTATTTTTTTAGTAGAGATGAGGTTTCTTCATGTTGGTCAGACTGGTCTCGATCTGACCTCAGGTGATCCACCCACCTCAGCCTCCCAAAGTGCTGGGACTACAGGTGTGAGCCACCACACCTGGCCAATGCCCGTCTAATTTTTGTATCTTTAGTAGAGACAGGGTTTTGCCACGTTGGCCAGGCTGGTCATGAACTCCTGACCTCAGGTGATCTGCCTGCCTTAGCCTCCCAAAGTGCTGGGATTGCAGGTGTGAGCCGCTGCGCCCAGTCCAGCTAATTTTTAAAAAAAACCCTTTTGTCAGGATACGGTCTCCCTATGTTGCTGAGGCTGGTCTTGAACTCCTGGGCTCAGTTTTCCCACTTCAGCCTCCCAAAGAGCTGGGATTATAGGTGTGAGCCACTGTGCCCAGCTGTATCTTTTCTTCACTAATGTTTACCCAGGGCTTGCTACATAATGGATGCTGTTAGTAGGGTTACCAACCTTCCTAGTTTGCCAGGAACTGAGAAGTTTCCCAGAATGTAGGACTTTCATTGCGAAAACCATGACAGTCCTAGGAAAACCAGGATATTTGGTCGTCTTAGCTGGTAGTAATTACTGACATTAGTTATATTTGTGGAATGAGTGAGAAAGATCTCAGCATGCTAATTAGCTATAAAACCTGTCGAGATTTATTCATTTGGGCTTTCATTCTCTTTTCTTGCTTGTTTCAGGGTCTCAGTTTTGGCAGTCTAGTTTAATGTTAAATGCGCCTTTTAAGCAATGTTAGTGAAACTGCTCTAGAAGCCAGATGCGACATCTCTGCACAGCCATCCTATAGTAAGTAGGCTGGGCATTGGCACTATTTTAAGTAGATCTTTAGTTCAGCCTTCATTTGATATACCATGCTGGCACCCCCTGCACCATTCCCCTAAGGGAATGTCAAGATAAATAGGAAAGGCTTTCACTGGATGACTTGAAATACAGGGACAATAGTAAGAGATATTCACTGGACACATGAAATGTTGTCTCAACCAGTGTGGCACAGTGAAGTGGGCTGGTAGGAGACAGCTGTAGATGTATCAACCTCTGGTGTATGTATCAGTTTCAAATTTCAAATGGACTTCAAAAATTTTTTTTTTTTTACATTTCTTGGGCAGTTGTGCTCTCTGCCCAAGCTGGTCTGAAACTCCTGGCCTTAAGCAGTTTTCCCACTTTGACCTCCTGAAGTGCTAAGATTACAGGTGTGAGCCTGGGAGGCGGAGGCTGCAGTGAGCCAAGGTTGTGCCACTGCATTCCAGTCTGGAAGATAGAGCAAGACTATGTCTCAAAAAAAAAAAATGTGGTGGCTCATGCCTATAATCCCACCACTTTGGGAGTTCAAGGTGGGTGGATCATGAGGTCAGGAGATTGAGACCATCCTGGCCATGGTGAAACCCATCTCTACTAAAATACAAAAAATGAGCAGAGCATGGTGGCGTGCTCCTGTAGTTCCAGCTACTTAGGAGGCTGAGGCAGGGGAATTGCTTGAATTCGGGAGATGGAGGTTGCAGGGAGCTGAGAGCATGCCGCTGCACTCCAGCCTGTCAAAAGAGCAAGACTCTGTCTCCAAACAAACAAACAAAAAGAATATGGAGGACTGAACTAAAAAGTCATCTTCCTGTGAGTTTTCCCAGTAACTTCCTTTACAATCTTCAGGTTGTGGAAAGTACATCTTGTATCTTTTATACTGTTATGAGAGTCTTTGCTGTCTCCATACTGTTGTGGTTTTCTTTTCTTTTTTCTTTTTTTGAGATGGAGTCTTGCACTTGTTCCTCAGGCTGGAGTGCAGTGGCATGATCTTGGCTGACCGCAAGCTCTGCCTTTGGGACTCAAGTGATTTTCTTGCCTCGGCCTCTCAAGTAGCTGGGATTACAGGCATGCATTCCCATGCCTGGCTAATTTTGTATTTTTAGTAGAGACAGGGTTTCTCTGTGTTGGTCAGGCTGGTCTCGAACTTCCAACCTCAGGTGATCCGCCTTCCTCGGCTTCCCAAAGTATTGGGATTACAAGTGTGAGCCGCTGCACCTGGGTGATTTTTCTTTTTAAGGCAGTGTCTTCTTCTGTTTCCCAGGCTCGAGTGAAGTGGCAGGATCATGAGTTGCTGCAGTCTCAACCTCCCAGGCTCAAGTGATTCTCCTGCCTCAGCCTCTAGAGTAGCTGGAACTTCAGGCATGTGCCACGATGCCTGGCTAATTATTTGAATTTTTTTTGTGCAGGTGGGGTTTCACCACATTTCCCGGATTGGTCTGAACTCCTGGGGTCAAATGATCAGCCCTCACTGGCCTCCCAAAACGCTGGGACTACAGTTGTGAGCCACTGTGCCTGGCCCATACTGTTGTTAATTTGATATTTAATGTAGTAGAGGGATTGTATTTATCAGATGCAGTTGTTCATTGATGAAAGGTGTTTGTTAGGTTTTCAGTATGTAAAGTAGAACCTCATTAGAAGGAAGGCAGGAATAATGTATTAACACTTCAGTTACAGTAACTTTTAACACGTCTACTGTGTTTTGATTGATAGGAAATTCAAATCTCTGTTATACTGAATTGGTATTAAAACAGGCATACTAGGCCAGGTGCAGTGGCTCATGCCTGTAATTTCAACACTTTGGGAGGCCGAGGCGGGCAGATTACCTGATAGCAGGAGTTTGAGACCAACCTGGCCAACATGGTGAGACACCGCTTCTACTAAAAATACAAAAAATTTGCCTTGACTGTTGGCATGCACCTGTAATCCCAGCTACTTGGGAGGCTGAGGCAGGAGAATTGCTTGAACCCCGGAGTCAGAGATGGCAGTGAGCAGAGATCTTGCCATTGCACTCCACCTTGGGCAACAAGAGCAAAACTCTGCCTGAAAAACGAACAACAGGCATACTAAGATACTAAGGCTGGTGCAGTGGTTCACGTCTGTAATCCCAACATTTTGGGAGGCCAAGGAGGGCAGATCATCACGGAGTTCCAGACTAGCCTGAGCAACATTGTGAAACCCCGTCTCTACTAAAAACACAAAAAAATTAGCTGAGTGTGGTAGTGTGCCCCTGTAGTCCCAGCTACTTGGGAGGCTGAGGCAGGAGAATTGCTTGAATTCGGGAGGCAGAGATTGCAGTGAGCTGAGATCACTCCACTGCGCTCCAACCTGGGAGACAGAATGAGAGTCTGTCTCAAAAAATAATAATAATACAAATAAAAAATAAAACAGGCATTCTAATGCATTTGTGAACCTGAAGGGGTCAGAGAAGAGATTACTTACCAGAAATCTTTTTTGTATTTTTGAGACAGTCTCCTTCTATTGCCCAGGCTGGAGTATAGTCGTGTGATCCTTGCTTATCGCAACCCCTATCTCCCAGGCTCAAGTGATTGTTGTGCCTCAGCCTTCCCAGTAGCTGGGACTACCGATGTGTGCTACCATGCTTGGCTAATTTTTGTATTTTTAGTAAAGATGGGGTTTCACTGTGTTGGCCAGGCTGGTCTCAAACTCCTGACCTCAAGTGATCTACCTGTCTCGGCCTCCCAAAGTATTGGCATTACAGGCGTAAGCCATTGCACCCTGCCCAGAAGTCTTTCTACAGCTTATAAATTTACGTTAAAGTGATGGGGAAAAAGGTAATGGTAAAGACATAAACATATTGCTATACAACCCAGCAATCCCAGTCCTAGGTATTTACTCAAGTGAAGTAAAAACTTACGTTTACATAGAAACCTGTATGTGAACATATAATTACCCCCAAATGCTAACAACTCAGATGTTTTATTATTGTTGTTGTTTTTGAGACAGGGTCCTGCTCTGTTGCCCAGGTCAGAATGCAGTGGTGCAGTGATAGCCCACTGCAACCTCAAGTCCTTGGGTACAAGCAGTCCTCCCACCTCAGCCTCCTGAGTAGCTAGGCCTGCAAGCATGCACTACTGCACTTGGCCATTTTTTTTTTTTTTTTTTTTTGAGATGGAGTTTCACTCATGTTACCCAGGGTGGTGTGCAATGGCACGATCTCGGCTCACCGCAACCTCCGCCCCCTGGGTTCAGGCAATTCTCCTGCCTCAGCCTCCTGAGTAGCTGGGATTACAGGCACGCACCACCATGCCCAGCTAATTTTTTGTATTTTTAGTAGAGACGGGGTTTCACCATGTTGACCAGGATGGTCTCAATCTCTTGACCTTGTGATCCACCCGCCTCGGCCTCCCAAAGTGCTGGGATTACAGGCGTGAGGCACCGCGCCCGGCCCATTTTTTTTTTTAAGTAGAGACGACATTGTGCTGTCTTGCCAGGCTGGTCTCAAACTTTTTTTTGTTGTGTTTTGTTTTGAGATGGAGTTTCTCTCTGTTGCCCAGGCTGGAATGCAGTGGCGTGATCTTGACTCACTGCAACCTCCTCCTCCTGGGTTCAAGCTGCTCTCTGCCTCAGCCTAGCTGGGATTACAGGCACCTGCCACCATGCCTGGATAATTTTTGTATTTTTAGTAGAGACATGGTTTCACCATCTTGGCCAGGCTGGTCTTGAACTCCTGACCTCATGATCCACCTGCCTCAGCCTCCCAAAGTATTGGGATTACAGGTGTGAGCCATCACAGCTGGCCTCAAGCTTTTGGGCTCAAGCAGTCCTCTCACCATGGCTTCTCAAAGTACTGGGATTATAGGTGTGAACCACTGCACGTAGCACAAATGTTTTTCAGCTGGTAAATGGTTCAACAAACTGTGTTACATTCATACAGTGAAATACTATTTAGCAAAAATAGGGATAAACTATAGTAATGAGACATGCTGCTATGTAGGTGAATCTCACATGCATTATGCTAAATGAAAGAAGCCAGACTCAAAAGGCAAAGATACTGTCTTTTTCCATCTATATGATGTTCTATAGAGGCAGAAAACAGGGCTCTGATTGCCAGGGAATGGGACAAGGGATGTAAGAAAGACAAGAGAGGCCGGGCGCGGTGGCTCAAGCCTGTAATCCCAGCACTTTGGGAGGCCGAGGCGGGTGGATCACGAGGTCAAGAGATCAAGACCATCCTGGTCAACATGGTGAAACCCCGTCTCTACTAAAAATACAAAAAATTAGCTGGGCATGGTGGCGCGTGCCTGTAATCCCAGCTACTCGGGAGGCTGAGGCAGGAGAATTGCCTGAACCCAGGAGGCGGAGGTTGCGGTGAGCCAAGATCGCGCCGTTGCACTCCAGCCTGGGTAACATGAGTAAAACTCCGTCTCAAAAAAAAAAAAAAAAAAGACGAGAATTGAGGGGTGATGGAACTATAGAGTGTAGATGTTGGGATATATAGTGGAACCTTCTTAATAGGAAGCCAGTACTAATGTCTTAACACTTTAGTTACAGTAACTTTTTTGTTTTTTCTGAGACGGAGTCTCGCTCTGTGTCACCCAGGCTGGAGTGCAGTGGTGCGATCTTGGCTCACTGCAACCTCCACTACCTGGGTTCAAGTGATTTTCCTGCTTCGGCATCGTCAGTAGCTGGGATTACAGGCACCCGCCTACCATGACCAGCTGATTTTTTGTATTTTTAGTAGAGACAGGGTTTCACCATGTTGGCTAGGCTGGTCTCGAACTCCTGACCTCAGGTGATCCACCTGCCTCAGCCTCCCAAATTTTGAGAATACAGGTGTGAGCCACCATGCCTGGCCTACAGTAACTTTTAACAGATGTCTGCTGTGTTTTGATTGATAGCAAATCCAAATCTTTCTTATAATGAATTGGTATCAAAACAGAAATACTAGTGTATTTGTGAATCTGAAGGGGTCAGAGGAGAGATTAGATCTCTATATCAGAGAAGGTGTAGATCTTGACTGTGGTCATGGTTTAAAGTATTTGTCAAACTCAGAGAACTATATGTGTTAGAATATTAGAAGAGTATAGGCCAGGCGCAGTGGCTCACACCTGTAATCCTAGCACTTTGGGAGGCCCAGGTGGGCAAATCATGAGGTCAGGAGATTGAGACCAGCTTGACCAACATGGTGAAACCCCGTGTCTACTAAAAATACAAAAATTAGCCAGGCATGATGGTGCATGCCTGTAAATCCCCGCTACTTAGGAGGCTGAGGCAGGAGAATTGCTTGAATCAGCAGGTGGAGCTGAGATTGTGCCATTGTACTCCAGGCTGTGTTACCAAGCGAGACTGTGTCTCAAAAAAAAGAAAAAAATTATATTAGAAAGGATAAAATATCCTATATATAAATTATACCTTGTTTGCATTTTTTGTTTTGTTTTTGTAAAGACTGGGTCTCAGCTGGGCGTGGTGCTCACGCCTGTAATCCAAGGACTTTGGAGGCCAAGGCAGGCGGATCACCTGAGGTTGGGAGTTCAAGACCAGCCTGACCAACATGGTGAAACCCTGCCTTGAAAAAAATAAATAAATAAAGACTGGGTCTGTACTAGTGAGCCTCCCACCTTGGCTTCCCAAAGTGTTGGGATTACAGGTATAAACCTAAACCACTGCACCCAGCCTACCTCAAGTTTGTTTGTTTGTTTGTTTGTTTTTTGACGAATCTTACTTTGTCACCAGGCTGAAGTGCAGTGGCACAATGTCAGCCCACTGCAACCTCTGCCTCCTGGGTTCAAGTGATTCTTTTGCCTCAGCCTCCAAAGTAGCTGGGACTACAGGCGCCTGCCACC
>NW_016107385.1:3903065-3904370 GCF_001604975.1 Cebus imitator
CACGCGCCACCATGCCCAGCTAATTTTTTGTATTTTTAGTAGAGATGGGGTTTCACCATGTTGACCAGGATGGTCTCGATCTCTTGACCTCGTGATCCACCCGCCTTGGCCTCCCACAGTGCTGGGATTACAGGCTTGAGCCACCGTGCCCTGCCCCTCAAGTTTTAAAATGACTATAAACACTGGGTGCGGTGGCTCACGCCTGTAATCCCAGCACTTTGGGAGACTGAGGCGGGTAGATCACCTGAGTTCAGGAGTTCGAGACCAGCCTGACCAATATGGTGAAACCCCATCTTTGAAAAAAAAAAATGACTATAAACACACAAATGTTAATATAATTTGCATTTGGTCCATAGAGTTACCATTTTGGTATGAAAAAGTAGAGTATTATTTCAGCCTTTCAGGAAGTTGGTATGTTAGCTTTCTCTAGTGAAATGACAAGAGTTAACATTTTATGAGTGTTTATGAACAACTCATAACTCACTCTTGAGAGAGAGTGTCAGCTGTTTAATCTGAGAGGATCATTTCTCGTTCTGGGCAAGGAGGGAGGATATATTCTTAAAATAGAGAACGGAAGAATAAAACATACTTCGTAGCTCTCTATTATTTTAAAATCTGTCTTGGCACTTGATCCATAATTGTATAGTGCCATCATCATTAAGGAATGATGTTTTACTGGTGTTTATTAGCTGTATCTTTTTCATTTGGCACAAAGGAAAGGTGTTCTAGACTAGTAAACCATGACTCAATTAGAAGCCAGGATTCTGTCTGCCAAGTTTTGAATCCTGGCTCTATTACGTGCCAGCTGGGTACTAGGTAAGTTACACAACTTGGGTGAGTTACTTAAACTCCTTAGTTTCTTGGCATGGTGCTGTGGTTCACACCTGTAATCCCAGCACTTTGTGAGGCCGAGGCGGGTGGATCACTTGAGGTTAGTAGTTCAAGACCAGCCCAGGCAACATAGCAAAACACCGTTTCTACTAAAAGTACAAAAATTAGCCAGGTGTGGCAACATGTGCCTGTAATCTCCAGCTACTTGGGAGGCTGAGGCACAGGAATTGCTTGCACCTGGGAGGTGGCGGTTGCAGTAAGCTCAGATTGTGCCACTGCACTCTAGCCTGGGTGACAGAGTGAGACTCTCAGAAACAACAATAAAAATCTCTTTAGTTTCTTTATCTTTTTTTTTTTTTTTTTGAGACGGAGCTTTGCTCTTGTTACCCAGGCTGGAGTGCAATGGCGCAATCTCGGCTCACCGCAACCTCCGCCTCCTGGGTTCAGGCAATTCTCCTGCCTCAGCCTCCTGAG
>NW_016107385.1:3905690-3907570 GCF_001604975.1 Cebus imitator
TTTTGTATTTTTAGTAGAGACGGGGTTTCACCATGTTAACCAGGATGGTCTCGATCTCTTGACCTCGTGATCCACCCGCCTCAGCCTCCCAAAGTGCTGGGATTACAGGCTTGAGCCACCGCGCCCGGCTTAGTTTCTTTATCTTTAAATGGTAATTATAACAGTTGTTGTGAAGATTAATATCAGATGTTTAGAAAAGTACCTGGCATCTAGTGAGTATAGTATAATTGTGGTATTAGCAGAAAGCAAAGCAAGTAACCTTTTGTTGCGTTTTTGATTGACTGGACTGAGTTGGGGAGACTTCAAGGGAGAAGAGAACCACATGACAGAGCAAATCCTGGTTGTAGCCAAGGCTAACTTACTGGTACTTCCTTGTTACTATCATCTTGCTTAAGTGACCTGGACAAAGCAGAGGTGGTGAATGGGAGAATAGAGGTTGTTAAATTAGGATTCTGGTGTAGTGGCCAGCACACTTAATGCTTGTTGTCAGAACCTGGGTTAAACACTGGAAATAGACACTTTTTTTCTGGTTTAAGCATTCAAAATCTAAAATGACCTCAGAAATATATAGTTTGTAAGCTTATTCAAAACTTCCCCATAAATGTCAGTGTTACCATAAAATACAACGAACGGTTAGCTAGCTATACTAGTTAAAACAGTGATCAGGTTACCTATGTAAACATGGTTCTTACCAGTCCCAGAGAATCAATGCTTCTGTCATTTAGGGTAGAATTAGGGACAATTTGGGTATAGCCTCCAGTTCAGTTTTCCATTTCCTTTCCAACTTCAGACATATATTTCCCATTAAAAAGGAAAGGACAGATTTTGTAAACATTTCTTTAGCACCTTGGAATCCTAGCAGTCAGTCTATTCATGCTGATAGAAGTCCCTGTGACGATGTCCTTTAGTTGAAAGCACAAAAATATAAAAGAGATCTAGAGAGGGCGGGCATTTTATTATTCTTGGATATCCTTTCTCTGTTGAACAAAACTGATGTGACTATTTCTGTCCCATTAGGAGCTCTTGTCCCTGGCAAAGCGAAAACGCAGTGACTCTGAGGAGAAGGAGCCACCTGTGAGTCAGCCTGCAGCGTCGTCAGACTCAGAGACGTCTGACAGTGATGATGAGGTGGGTGTGGAGGGCCTCGGCTTCTGGGACGTTAGATAGTTGAGGGTCCTCGCATTGGTGGCTCTTGTTGGCCTCATTTCCTTAAACTGAGACTTACAACCTAAGAGATAGAAGAATTTATTAGGGAAAGAAAATGGTGTAAGGAAAGCTGTTGAATGTCATGTTCATCGTACTGCTAGTTATCTAATGGGTCCTTCTGCAGGACGTGTGTAGCCATTCTGTAGCTTTTTTTTTTCAGCCTTATTGCAGAAGTGGTACACTTAGTAATCATCTTTTTTTGTTTTTGAGTCATCTTTTATTTTTTTTGTTTTACTTTGTTCTTGCTGTTGTTTTTTCACATCATAAACTTTTGCTGCAAGAACTAATGAGTCATCTTTTAAATCTCAGTTTTATTTGTTTGCTTGTTTTTAATCTCACTTTCGTGTTAGAAAATAAAGCCCGGGTACAGTGGCTCACACCTGTAATCCCAGGACTTTGGAAGGCCTAGGCGACCTGATCACCTAGATCACCTAGGCGACCTAGATCACCTGAGGTGAGCAGTTCAGGATCAGCCTAACATGGTGAAACCCCGTCTCTACTAAAAATACAAAAATTAGCCGGGTGTAGTGGCAGCCACCTGTAATCCCAGCTACTCAGGAGGCTGAGGCAGGAGAATCGCTTGAATCTGGGAGGGGGAGGTTGCAGTGAGCTGAGATTGCACCATTACTCTCCAGCTTGGGCAACAGAGCAAGAATTCGTCTCAAAAAAAAAAA
>NW_016107385.1:3908690-3913302 GCF_001604975.1 Cebus imitator
CCAGGAGGCGGAGGTTGCGGTGAGCCGAGATCGCGCCATTGCACTCCAGCCTGGGTAACAAGAGCGAAACTCCGTCTCAAAAAAAATAAATAAATAAAATAAAATAAAATAAAATAAAATATTTTCTTCCCGATAGGAATTCCCTGAAGAGAAGCCAGATGTTATCTTTCAGTGTAATTTCTTACCCTGTAGTCTAGGAAATTATTTGTTAACAGTAAAGTAAAAAATGTTTATTTAACATAAGGAAATTGAATTAGCAGGTGAATAGTATTTACCAGGGCCTTGCATGTGCATATTGGGAGTGATTGTCTTCTGATTGACTGTGGTAACAGTCTCTTTTGTTTTTGTTTTGTTTGTTTGTTTGTTTTTTTGAGACTGAGTCTTGCTCTTTTGCCCAGGCTGGAGTGCAGTGGTGCAGTCTCTGCTCATTGCAACCTCCATCTCTTGGGTTCAAGCAATTCTCCTGCCTCAGCCTCTCGAGTAGCTGAAACTACAGGCATGCACCACCATGCCTGGCTAATTTTTGTATTTTTAGTAGAGACAGTGTTTCACCATGTTGAACAGGCTCGTCTCGAACTCTTGACCTTAGGTGATCTGCCCACCTCAGCCTGCCAAAGTGTTGGGATTACAGGCTTGAGCCACCACGTCCAGCCATGATATTCTCTTAATCTTAAATAATTCAATAGATCTAAAATTGCTTTCTATGGCAAGAAGTAGTGAAAGTGTATTCTTTTGTTTATTTTTAATGGAGGAACTATTAATTTCTCTCAAATTAATAGAAAATCATTGGGGGTCTATGAAGTAATTTGCTTTTTTGTTTTGTTTTCTGTTTTTTTAAATGCCTAGACAATACAGAAAAACATTGAAATAGTTTTTTCTTCCACTATTTCTGTAGCTACTTTCATTTTTCTTGTTTCAGAAGTCAGCTTCTGTGGTCCACCCTTGCCACTCAATATTCTGTTAAGTTTGAATCTGTGCTGTGCCTGTAATACCCTGTAATGTGTTTGTGGTGTTTGTTATTCCTTAAGATATAAGCAGTAACTGCACTTGAAACACATTCGTTCTCCGTATTTCTGTCATTAAACTTAGGTCAGAGTCCTAACTTTTGCAGTTACTATTGAGATTGTCTTCCTCCTTTTTAGCCAAAGCACTAGAGGAACCCAAAACCTGTGTTGGAGGAGATCCACGTCCATAAAATCTTTTATGGTTTAGGGTTCCCTTTGTTACCTGCAGCTGCTTAATGAAGTAAAAAGCTGCTCATCTTAGAGCACTACCCAATGATTTGTGCACATATTGGAGAAAAAGCTGACAGCAAGCTGTACCCTGCCCAGTAGGAAATGAACCTTTGAGTGACTTTTCCGCTACAGGATTTTTAGCTCCTACTGTTGCCTCCAGGTTCTAGTACTCCTGCCCCTCTCTCAAGAGAGCAGGGTCTATATCATGGCCGTTCAGAAAGATGCTTGGTTTTCAGTTTGTGTCATGTCTCTTTGGCCCAAGATACTAGCTTAGCACAGTGCACCTCAGAGTTAGAGCAAATAGTTCATTATTTTGGACAATTCAGAAAATAACTATTAAAATCTTTGTTAAAAAATTCTTCAACCACTATGTAACTCAGTGTTACTACTGTGAGGTCAAACTTGCTGCTGTAGACATTTTAGGTTGGGTAGGGGACTTCTGAGAGATTCTTAGGATATAAAGTTTGAGACAGTGGTTCTTGCTTTTCTTCCTTTTCATAATAATTATTAATACATCTTTCATGGGGAAAATAACACATGCTGAAGTAGTCTGCTATGTCTTCTTATTTCTTGAGCTTTTCTGTCTTTATTGCCTACAAATTAGCCTTTCAGAAATTTGGTTGTTGGCTGGGCATGGTGGCTCACACCTGTGATCCCAACACTTTGGGAGGCTGAAGTGGGTGGATCATGAGGTCAAGAGGTTGAGGCCATCCTGGCCAACACGGTGAAAACTCATCTCTAGTAAAAATACAAAAATTAGCTGGGTGTGGTGGTGGGTGCCTGTAATCCCAGCTACTCAGGAGGTTGAGGCAGGAGAATCGCTTGAACCTGGGAGGTGGAGATTGCATTGAGCTGAGATAGCTCCACTGCACTTCAGCCTGGGTGCCAGAGTGCAGTATTATCTCAATAAAAATTTAAAAATAAATAAATTAAATAAAGTGGCACTTCTCCATCAGATGAAGCCCTCCTTGTGCCAGAAGCTGCCCTGGAGTTTTTCCAAACTTGTATATGTCTCTCTTATTGTTTATTGTCATTAGTGAGCCATGAATATAGGTAGAAAGAAATATGTTTGTCAACCAGGCACGGTGGCTCATGTCTGTAATCCCAGCACTTTGAGAGGCTGAGGCGGGTGGATCATGAGGTCAGGAGTTTGAGACCATCATGGCTAACATGTGAAACCATGTCTTTACTAAAAATACCAAAAATTAGTCAGACATGGTGGCACGTGCCTGTAGTCTCAGCTACTTGGGAGGCTGGGTAAGGAGAATCGCTTGTACCTGGGAGGCGGAGGTTGCAGTGAGCCGAGATTGTGTCATTGCATTCCAGCCGGGGCAACAGAGCAAGACTCCATTTAAAAAAAAAAAATATATATATATATATATATATATATACACATATATGTATATATATATATAGATATAGACACACACACATATATACACATACGTATATATATATATATATATATATATACACACACATATACGTGTATATATATATATATATATGTTTGTCCCCTCAGATTTGCTAGGAGAGAAAATTGGTCAAGAACAACTGAGCTAAAAGATTAATCGGTAATTTGTTTATAAAATCAGAGACGTGGCCGGGTGTGGTGGCTCACGCCTATAATCATAGCAATTTGGTAGGCACAGGCGGGCGGATTGCCTGAGCACAAGAGTTCAAGACCTGCCTAGGCAACACAGTGAAACCGTCTCTACTAAAATCCGAAAAAAAAAAACAAACAAACAAAATAGTCGGGCATGGAGTCCCGCTCTGTCGCCTAGGCTGGAGTTAAGTGGTGCGATCTCAGCTCACTGCAACCTTCGCCTCCCGAGTTCAAGTGATTCTCCTGCCTCAGCTTCCTGAGTAGCTGGGACTACAAGTGTCTACAACCACGCCCAGCTAATTTTTGTATTTTTAGTAGAGACGGGGTGTCACCATGTTGCCCAGGCTGGTGCTGAACTCCTGAGCTCAGGCAATCTGCCCACCTCGGCCTCCCAAAGTGCTGGTATTACAGGTATGAGCCACCATGCCCGGCCGGACTGATATCATATGTAGTACTTTTTCTGTTGATTTAAAGCCATGACTATAAATGACATTTCTTGTACTGTGAAAAAATGTCTTTCAGAATATCAAGCTGTGTGGTACTGCTTTTTTTTTTTCCCCCTTTTAGTTGCATTTATTTTAAGGCTGAATTTACTCCTGTGCCGTAAGTTTTTGTTTCTTCAGTTTCTTCTGGGATATCTTCTTCTTCTGGGCAACCTCCTTTTCTGGTTTAGGAACAATTTGTTCCTTTTCAGTGAGGATCATCTCAATGTGGCAGGGAGAACTCATGTATGGGTTAATTCAACCATGAGCTTTGTAGCTCCGGCGGGGGTGCTTTGTTCACTTGGATATGCTCAATGACCAGAGAATCTACATCTAAACCCTTAAGTTCGGCATTGCTCTCTGCATTTTTAAGCATGTGCAGCAAAAATTCAGCACTCTTTTTGGGCCACCGACCTTGTGTCCAGCCCCACAGGTTGGCCTGGGCACACCTACCAACTCCACCATTGTAACGTCGGAATGGTACGCACTGTTTCTGTAAAGTGACATCTTTCAGATACTTCGTGGCTTTTCGTATATGGATACCCTGGATGGCCTGGGCAGTTTCATGTGTGTTCTTAAAGTGAACACAAAGATTGGAACCTCTTGATTTGCATGACTTTGTGGGGTTCTCCGGATCAAGTGAATAGTGAACCATTTTCACAGATTACCTCAGGCCGCTTAGGGAAAGAGCGGTACTGCTTTTTGTAGCTTCGTTTCTCTTCTGTTATCCGTCAGAAGTGACCATTTGGCTCGTTTCTTGGTAATCTCTTCTGTAACACTTCCAGTTTACTGCATGTGCTCTGTTGGGTCAGGAAACCAGGGAATGCCATAGAGGTCAGGCTGGAATACCCCGCTTTAGTACTTGAATTTAGTGACAGCTGTTAAGATTGCTCATGAACTTTATTTTGTACATACTTATTCTGTCTTCACTACATACACAAGCAGACAGTAACACTTCATGTATCTAGACACCATTGAGATCTCATTGCAAGAATTTGGAATACTAAGGTGATTTTCCTGGACTAGTTAATTGCTCAAACTTATTTACAAGAAATTCCAGCCAGGTGTGGTGGCTCATGCCTGTAATCTTAGCACTTTGGGAGGCCAAGGTGGGTGGATCACCTGAGGTCAGGAGTTCAAGACCAGCCTGGCCATCATGGTGAAGCCCCATCTTTAAAAAAAAGAAAAGAAAAGAACCTGGAACCAACCCAAATGCCCATCGATGATAGACTGGACAGGGAAAATGTGGCACATATACACCATGGAATATTATGCAGCCATCAAAAATG
>NW_016107385.1:3913997-3915154 GCF_001604975.1 Cebus imitator
TTTTAGTAGAGACGGGGTTTCACCATGTTGACCAGGATGGTCTCGATCTCTTGACCTCGTGATCCACCCGCCTCGGCCTCCCAAAGTGCTGGGATTACAGGCTTGAGCCACCGCGCCCGACCCCGAGTGCAAGGTTTTTCTTTGCTTTCTAGTTAAATGTATGTGATTGATTGCTTGATGATGAAATACAATATTGTCTTTTGTACTTTGTCTGATTAATTACATACTAGAAAAGAAAGAAAGCTAAGCTGTTCTTCATGTGTTCAGGCTGACATTAAATTGCATATACTGCCTCCTGTCACTTGGGATAAAAAAAGATTGCATTTACTCTTCAATGCCTCTGACCCTTTTTTCTTTTTTCTTTTTTCTTTTTGGAAACAGAGTCTTGCTCTGTCACCCAGGCTGGAGTGCAGTGGTGCAATCTTGGTTCACGGCAACCTCTGCCTCCCAACTAGGAGGCAATTCTTGTGCCTCGGTCTCCCAAGTAGCTGGGATTACAGGCGCATGCAATCACTCTCAGCTATTTTTTTTTTGTATTTTTAGTAGAGACGGGGCTTCACTGTGTATGCCAGGTCTCGAACTGTTAATCTCAAGTGATCCGCCTACCTTAGCCTCCCAAAGTGCTGATCCTAGCACAGGTGTGAGCCACCGCACTTATCTTCCTCTGACTCTTTTTTATTTTCAAAAAAAACCAGCTAAATCAGGAACTGTGCCCTCTCAAACACATCTCTTTTCTGGCCATTGTCAGTAATTAGAATAATGACTATAGAACCTTCCTTAAAATTATTTTGACTCAGTTCATATGAAAACCTGTAATGTTACGAAGTCTTAGAGATCATCTTAACGTTTTTTTCCCACAGATGAGAGAACAAACTCATGGAAATTCTCATTTTCTTTTTATAAAATAGTACCTCGCAGGTATGTAGAACTTCCTGGTATCTGGTGCTCTAAAACTTTTTTTACTCTGTCTCCTTTTAGTCTTACACTACTTGACCACTGACAGGTGGTCAAGGCAGTTTTATTATTCCTACTTTATAGATAGGGAAACAGTCTCTGGTTAGAGGATTGGGCCCTATCCCAGTTCTTTTGACTTTATTCCAGTGTAGTTTGTCAGTAGCCCAGCTGTTATTCTTTTTTTTTTTTTTTTTTTTTTTTTT
>NW_016107385.1:3915569-3918261 GCF_001604975.1 Cebus imitator
AGTGTATAGAAATGTATTTTTATATGTCAATCATGTATCCTACAACTTTGCTGAACTTGTTTATTAGTTCTAACAGTTTTTTTGTTTTTTTAGATAGAGTCTTGCTGTGTTGCCCAGCTGGAGTACAGTGGCATGATCTTGACTCACTGCAACCTCCGCCTCCCAGGTTCAAGCAGTTCTCCTGCCTCAGCCTCTCAAGTAACTGGGATTACAAGCGCCTGCCACCATGCCCAGCTAATTTTTGTAATTTTGGTAGAGTCAGGGTTTTACCATGTTGGCCAGGCTGGTCTTGAACTCCTGACCTCAAGTGATCCATCTGCCTCAGTCTCCCAAAGTGCTGGGATTACAGGCGTCAGCCACCACGGCCGGCCCCAGCTGTTATTCTTGAATCCTACTTACTTAAAGGTATTTTATTTCACTTGTAAATTCTGTTGAGAGTCGCTAGACTGGAATGGTTTCTATGCTGGGACCTGAGACCTAGGAATATGGGTATTCCTTGCCCATTAGAGATAGTTTCCTCTCTGAAATCTTGAAATTTCCTTACTTCTCGGCCTTCTTCGTGCTCAAAATACTCAGCATCTCAATGGCACCCAGTTCCAGAGCAGCCCGTCCCCACCTTGTGTTTCTTCCCATCTTTCAGCTGAGTGCCTCGAAGGACAGCTGCTTCACATAATGGGGACCTGCTTATTACATTCTGTACACACTCAGCATGACATGGGGGGAATATGGTACTCACTTTCCTTGTTTCACTACATAATTGTTGCCCATTAGAATATCTGTTACATCAGTGAGAGTCAAACTGCCAATCTCTATCATTAGGTAAGAAAACATATTTCATCCAGTCTCTTTTTAACTTTTCTTCATTGCGTATTTATAAAATACTTTTCGTCAATGTGTGCAAGAGTCCTAACAATGGATCCTTTCCTTTGCCTGGATGATTTTTGAGCAGTGGTCATTGGGAGGTCCTCTGGCCTCTGTACTTGGAGTTCAGATGCAGACCAGAGGGCACTCTTTTCTCATTCTTGCCTTATGTTTGGTGCATTTGAGGGCATTTTGAAGGTTGTACGTAACAGAGCTTACCTTTCAGTAGAACCATAGTTCTCAAAACAAATTAAGAAGTGCCAGGTCATTTCCTCAACTTCCTCCTTGATGGTGAAAGAATGAGAGCGTATCTTTAGTTCTCTCCTTTATTCTTTAGACCCCAATTACTACTACATTCTGATGAAATAATTCATTTTCCCTTTGTCTCAGAATCAGGTGTATAAGACTTTTACAGGGATGGGTCAGCCATCTCTGGACTAATAGCTGGATTAAGATATTTCCATGTCAATTCTGCTTAGACTCTGTTCTTGGGAGAAGAGGTACAGAGCACGTATTTTAAGTATGTGCTTAGACAAAAAAGCATTCAAAAATCTCTGATTTACAGGAGTAAATGTGATCTATTCTCTAAGAAAAAAAATCTTTGGGAGATTATTGGGACCTATTTGAGTCTCTTTCTCTGGATTAAATAAGAATAATAATGATACTGGCTCCCAGATTTTAAGTGATCATTTATCTTTGAGTGATGACAATGCAGGTGATTTTAAAAAACTAAAACATAAATTTTAAAAAAGTAAGAGATGTTGGCCAGAGGTGGTGGCTCATGCCTGTAATCCCAGCACTTTGGGAGGCCAAGGTGGGCAGATCACCTGAGGTCCGGAGTTTGAGACCAGCCTGACCAGTATGGTGAAACCCTGTCTCTACTCAAAATAAAAAAAATCAGCTGGGCATGATGGCAGGCGCCTGTAATCCCAGCTACTCGGGAGGCTGAGGCAGGAGAATCGATCAAACCCAGGAGGCGGAGGTTGCAGTGAGCCTAGATCACACCACTGTGCTCCAGCCTGGATGACAATGTAAGACTCCATCTCAAAATACAAAACTAAACAAAAAATAGGCAATGTTTCACAAATTTTCATGTCATCTTTGCACAGGGGCCGTGCTAATCTTTTCTGTATTGTTATGTGTTTAGATATATGCTGATAAATAGTAAGCACAGGTGATTTTTTAAAATAAATTTTTACATTACATTAAACTCATTTATTTATTTATTTGAGACAGGCTGTCACTCTGTAGCCCAGGCTGGAGTTCAGTGTCGTGACCTTGGCTTACTGCAGTCTGGACCTCTTGGGCTCAATCTGCCCTTCTGCCTCAGCCTCCCAAGTAGCTGGGACTATAAGTATTCACCACCATGGCTGGCTAATTTTTGTATTTTTTTGTAGAGACTGGGTTTTGTCATGTTGCCCAGGTAGTCTCAAACCCCTGAGCTCAAGCAATCAGCCCTTCTTGGCCTCCCAAAGTGCTACGATTACAGACGTGAGCCACTGTGCCCAGCCTATTTTAATTTTTTTGTCTGTGTCATGACAGTGGGTGATTTTATTTTTATTTATTTTTATTTAATTATTTTTTTTTACATTTAATTTTATTTTTTTAGAGACGGGGTTTCACTTTGGTCTCGATCTCCTGACGTCATGATCCGCCCACCTCAGCCTCCCAAAGTGCTGGGATTATAGGTGTGAGCCGCTGTGCCCGGCCCATTTTTTTTTTTTTTTAATTAAAAAATAGATTTCATTGGCCGGGCGCGGTGGCTCAAGCCTGTAATCCCAGCACTTTGGGAGGCCGAGGCGGGTGGATCACGAGGTCAAGAGATCGAGAC
>NW_016107385.1:3919856-3921045 GCF_001604975.1 Cebus imitator
AGGCGGAGGTTGCAGTGAGTCGAGATCGCGCCATTGCTCTCTGGCCTGGGTAACAAGAGCGAAACTCCGTCTCAAAAAAAAAAAAAAAAAAAAAACCTTGTCACATACTGAGGTGTTGGTTTTTTGCCTTTGGTGTGATAGACGTGACTGAGTCAGCCTCATGAGAGGTAAGGCAGCTTTGCTGTTGGAAGAAAAACACGGTGTTCCCTTCTCACATTCATGTTTAGTTAGGAAAGCCTCTTTTAACTCACAGCACTTTTATTTTCTTCTAATTTATTCTTGTCTTTTCTCACTACCCCACAAAGAATGAACATTATGGGCTATGAATGAATGACAGTTGCTAAGCTTAGGTTGAGGCAGATTGAAGCAGTTAGAGGGGGGAAGGTTAAGAAAGCCTTGGCTTCCTAGCATCTCCTGAGTTGGATTCACCTGTATGACTTCACATTTAGGTCATTTTACTCTCATAAACACATTTTTTCCCCTAAGGAATCCAGAATTTGACTCTCTTCCATGTGAGAAACCCAAATCTGAAGGCAAAAATAGACCTGGTCCCTCTGACACACCTGTTCCCTGATAGCCCAACCTTTATGCTCTCAACCTCATTATATTCCCATTGGGTTGAAGTAGAAAGGGCCAAAACACTGTTTGGAAAAGGTAGGTCATGCCCATTTTCGAAAGCAACCAATAAATGTTGAGTATCTATTATGTGTATAGTTATGTAATATTTTATAACAAGATCCAGTGTAAAAGATGTTTTATATATTATTTACTTGAGTAATATCTGCACTGTCAGCATAGAAAGTTGATATATTAGGCCGGGTGTGGTGGCGTAAGCCTGTAATCCCAGCACTTTGGGAGGCTGAGGCGAGTTGGATTGCTTGAGGTCAGGAGTTTGAGACCAGGCTGGCTAACATGGTGAAACCCCGTCTCTACTAAAAATATAAAAAATAGCCAGGCGTGGTGGTGGACACCTGTAATCCCAGCTACTTGGGAGGCTGAGGTAGAAGGATCACTTGAACCTGGGAGGTCAAGGCTGCAGTGAGCTATGATCCTGCTGTTCTGTACTCCAGCTGGGGCGGCAGAATGAGACCCTGGCTCAGAAACAAACAAACAAAAAGATTAAAAATAGGACTCTTTTACAATGTTTTATTAAGGTAAACTAGCAGACTGTCTTTTTTTTTTTTTTTTT
>NW_016107385.1:3921860-3928240 GCF_001604975.1 Cebus imitator
AACTACCCCTCTACCCAACCCCACCCTCTCAAAAAAAAAAAAAAGACCAAAAGAATTTACTTCTTCTATTTATCTATTGTGAAATAGGTTAATTTCTCATCCTATTATAGAAGAAAGAGACTTTGTGCCTTTGTTGAATATTAGATGTAGAAATATTATGTTAATACTAGACTTAATATTCAGTCTGTGATAATCAAAAGATTATTCTTTATGGTAATTAGAATAAAGTTTCCGAATAAAGTGTTTTTTACCTAAAAGCATTTTAAGCTGACAAAATATCAAAGGAGATAGGGTTTAATGTAACTAAGTAGTCTTTGCAAATTTATAAAGTGACTGTGTTGTCTTTCAGCTTATAATTGAAGTTCTTGAAGATAGTTTTTTGGCCTTGAGGTAGTTAACTGTATTGCTTGCCTGTTTGATGATACAAATTACATGTTCCTTACATTTAGATATCTGAGATTTCCTATTTATGATCCAGTTTAAACGTTATATTACTGGATAATGCATGCCAATGTTTTAAAAAGGATATGCACATATATTTAATAATGTACATTACTTTCTACCTCTCTGGAGTTAGTGCCAGTGCTGCCATTCATGCCAAAGAATGCCCTTCCTTCTTTCTTTAGGTGCTTTCTGCAGTTTTCTCCTGGGTGCAAGCTACATTTCCTGCCTTCTGAGACCCATTCCAGAACTAAACCATTCTCTGTACTGAAACCCAGAATACCAACCATTAACAACTACTGCCATCTCTGCCACATAAAACATCAGAAGCTGCTTTTTGACTTGCCATAAAGTTGCTATCTTTTCTGTTTTCTATTGGTGATAAAACATACATGAGCTGGGTGCAGTGATGCGTGCCTGTAGTTCCATATGCTCAGGAGGCTCAGGTGAGAGGATCACTTGAGCCCAGGAGTTTGAGGCCAACCTAGGCAACGTAGCAAGAATCTGTCTGAAAAAAAAAAAGAAAAAAGTAATTAAATTATATGTTTATTACGTAACTTTTCTCCTGTTTCTAAGACATTCCATACCAGAAGTTCTAAAGTTTTAACCAAGTTTTCAAAAATGTAGGCTGGAGCCAGGCACAGTGGCTCACACCTGTCATCCCAGCACTTTGGGAGGCCAAGGCAGACAGATTGCTTGAACTCAGGAGTTTAAGACCAGCCCAGGCAACATGGTGAAACCCTGTCTCGACAAAAAATACAAAGATTAGTCGGATATGGTGGTACATGCCTATCATCCCAGTTACTTGGGAGGCTGAGGCAGGAGGATGGCTTGATCTTGGCGGTCCAGGCTGCCGTGAGCCCGAGATCGCGTCACTGCACTCTAGGCTGGGCACAGTGGCTAACATCTGTATTCCCAGCACATTGGAAGGCCAAGACAGGAGGAATACCTGAGCTCAGGAGTTCAAGACCAGCCTGGGCAACATAGTGAAACCCCATCTCTACAACAAAAAACCCCAAATTAGCTGGGCATGGTGGCGCATACCTGTAGTCCCAACAACTCCAGAGGCTGAAGTGGGAGGAATGCTTAAGCCTGGGAAGCAGAGGTTGCAGTGAACCAAGATTGTGCCACTGCACTCTAACCTGGACAACAGAGTGAGACCCTGTTTCAAAAAAAAAAAAACTTTTTAAAAATGAAATCTTTTTTCTTTTCACATTTTAATTTTGAAGTTAATCTTATGTGTCATTTTGTGTTCTAAATCTTCAAAGATCAACCTGTTTTTTTTTTTTTTATGTTAATTGTATTTGTTTTGGATTCAAAGATGAATGCCAGAGACTCTTAACTCTTGAGTCTTCCAGCTTTTCCTAGTAAAGTCCCTATTCCTATTTCAGTTTTTTTTTTTCTTTTCTCCTTATAGTGGACATTTGGGAGCAATAAAAATAAGAAGAAAGGAAAAGCCAGAAAAATAGAGAAGAAAGGAACGATGAAGAAACAGGCCAACAAAACTGCCTCCTCAGGCAGTTCAGACAAAGACAGTTCAGCTGAGAGCTCAGCCCCTGAGGAAGGTGAGCTGAGCAGCCCAGACCTGGAAGGTCAACTCCCACTCTTGTCAGCTTGAAGGTGCAAAGGCAGAAATGGGGAGGAAGGGGGGTACCTGCATTTAGCATGACCTCTGTCTTTAGAGCAGTGGTTCTTAACTTTTTCCATGGTCATGGATGCTTTGAGAATCTGAATGATGCAAGAAAAATGTATGCAATTCCAAAAGGTTGGTGAGAGCCCTGAAACCTATCCCTGGAACCCACGAGGATTCCTGCATGGTCTTGAACACCCTGAATGCCTTCTCCTTTTTTTTCTTGCTTATGCATAGTCTGACTGGGAAGGGAAATCTTGGTACAAAACTCAGTAGAAAATGTTATTTTTTTGGAAGCCAATTCCAGAATTTTTTAGCACTAGTTTGAAAAGTGAACTTGGGCCAAGTGCAGTGGCTCATGGCTGTAATCTCAACACTTTGGGAGGCCAGGGTGGGAGGGTCACTTGAGCCCAGGAGTTCAGGACCAGCCTGGATAACTTAGTGAGATCCCATCTCTACAAGAATGTTGTGGTACACACTTGTGGTCCCAACTGCTCCGGAAGCTGAGGTGGGAGGATCGCTTGAGATTAGGAGTCTGTGAGCTATGATCATACCACTGCACTTCAGCCTAAGTGACAGAGCAAGACCCTGTCTCAACAACAAAAAAAAGTAGGAAAGAAAAAAGAAAAATGCAAGGACACTGGGAAAGAAAATGAAAGTGAACTTGTTCCGGGACTAGAATGATAACCTATAAATTATTTAAAAATTTAAAAGTGTTTTCTAAAATAATGTTTATATACAAGCTGGCTTTATAAAATTGGCCTAACCTGGTTTTGAGCACGTGTCTATGAATGTTAGCTCAAACTGAGTCAAGTACAGTTCCTGTTAAATTGCTGACTTAGCTCAGTACTCATTGTACTCACATATTTTTTCCATGCCAACATTTGTCCTATTAAGATCCACTGTTATTAGAAATTCACTAATCAGATTTTAATGATTCATTAAAATGTTTTTTTTTTTTTTTTTTTTTTTTTTTTTTTTATTTATTTATTTTCGAGACAGAGTTTTGCTGTTGTTGCCCAGGCTACAGTGCAATGACATGACCTTGGCTCACTGCAACTTCCGCCTCCTAGGGTTAAAGCAATTCTGCATCGGTCTCTCCCAAGTAGCTGGGATTACAGGCGTCCACCACCACAGCCAGCTAATGTTTTGTATTTTTTTTTTTGAGACGGAGTTTCACTCATGTTACCCAGGCTGGAGTGCAATGGCGCGATCTCGGCTCACCGCAACCTCGGTTCAGGCAATTCTCCTGCCTCAGCCTCCTGAGTAGCTGGGATTACAGGCACGCACCACCATGCCCAGCTAATTTTTTGTATTTTTAGTAGAGACGGGGTCTCACCATGTTGACCAGGATGGTCTCGATCTCTTGACCTCGTGATCCACCCGCCTCGGACTCCCAAAGTGCTGGGATTACAGGCTTGAGCCACCGCGCCCGGCCATGTTTTGTATTTTTAATAGAGATGGGGTTTCATCATGTTAGCCAGGTTGGTCTTGAATTCCTGACCTCAGGTGGTCTACCCACCTTGTCCTCCCATGGTGCTGGGATTACAGGCGTGAGCTACTGCACCTGACCATAATTTTTTTTTAATGCCAGCTAATAAATGAAAAAAGTTACAGGGTTAGAAAAATCACCACTTTTCTTTCTTTCTTTCTTTCTTTTTCTGAGATGGAGTATCGCCCTGTCATCCAGGTTGGAGTGCAATGGCACGATCTCGGCTCACTACAACCTCTGCCTCCCAGGTTCAAGTGATTCTCCTGCCTCAGCCTCCCAAGTAGCTAGGGGACTACAGGCATCCACCACGACACCTAGCTAATTTTGTATTTTTAGTAAAGACGGATTTTCACCATATTGGCCAGGCTACTCTCAAACTCCTGACCTTGTGATCCATCTATCTTGTCCTCTCCAAGTGCTGGGATTACAGGTATGAGTCACTGTCCTCGGCCACCTCTTTTCAATCATAGTGATAAAGTTGATTTACTCAAGAATCCTCAATGATTGTTAAAACCACTGGTTGAGAATTCATTGGAAAACAATATTTTATAATCTTAAACTTTCTCCCTATAAATACTGTTATACAAAGAGGAAAAGGTGCCTTTACAAAGGGAAAATCTGGAAGACACCACCTTTACCAAGTAATCCAAATTAAAATAGTGGGACAAACATATTAGTTAGGGTGTCCCGATGTGATAACGTTGAAAAGGACACAATCACTTACGTAGTATTCTTGCCAAAAATGCATAACCTAAATTGTTTCTTAACAAATTAACCAAACCAAATGAGGTGGACTTGATAACTGTTGCTATTTCAACTTAAATTAACTAAAAATTAATGTTTAAAATATAGTTTTTCAGTTGCACTAGCCACATTTCAGTTTGTGAATGGTTATATGTTGTGGCTGCTATTCAGATAGAGAATATTTTTATCATCACCTCACAAAATTCTACTAGACAATTTTTTGGGCTTATACTCTTCAAAAATTCAATGTACCAACAAATGGATAAATATAATATATATGTGTCCCATGGAATATTACTCAGCCATAAAACGGAATGAAATAATGGCCTTTGCAGCAACTTGAGTGGAGCTGGAGGCCATTTTTCTAAGTGAAATAACTCAGGAATGGAAAACAAAGTATTGTATGTTCTCATGTGTAAGTGGTGGTTAAGCCATGAGGATGCAAAGTCATAGAATGATATAATGGGGCCAGGTGTGGTGGCTCATGCCTATAGTCCCAGCACTTTGGGAGGCTGAAGTGATCGGATCACCTGAGGTCAGGAGTTCAAGACCAGCCTCACCAACATGGAGAAACCCCGTCTTTATTAAAAAAACAAAATTTTCCAGGCATGGTGGCACATGCCTGTAATCCCAGCTTCTTGGGAGGCTGAGGCAGGAGAATCACTTGAACTCGGGAGGCAGACATTGCGGTGATCCGAGATCATGCCATTGCACTCCAGCCTGGGCAATAAGAGCAAAACTCCATCTCAAAAACTAAAAAGAGAGAGAAACTGCCCTCTTTAGGGGTGAAGGGCCATGATCTTTGCAACTACTTTTAATTCAGCAACATAAATAATAAACGTGAATACATTATTTTTTATATGTGCAGAGAAAGTAAATTGGCTTTGGTGGGTAAATCTTAAGGAAAGGATTTATAGGAGTCAAATTATTCTTGCAACTTTTCTGCAGGCTTACAATTTTGTCAAAATAAAAAAAAAAAGCATTAAAATAAACTGGGAGGCTGGACGCCGTGGCTTATGCCTGTAATCTCAGTACTTTGAGAGGTTGAGGTGGGCAGATTACCTGAGGTCAGGAGTTTGATACCAGCCTGACCAACATGGTGAAACCCTATCTTTACTAAGAGTACAAAATTAGCTGGGCGTGGTGGCACGTGCCTATAAACCTAGCTACTTGGGAGACTGAGGCAAGAAAATCGATTGAACCCGGGAGGCAGAGGTTGCAGTGAGCCGAGATTGCGCCACTGCATTCAAGCCTGGCGACAGCAAGATTGCTGCTCAAAAAATAATAAAAAAATAAATAAATAAGCTGGGGCCAGGTGTGGTGGCTCATGCCTATAATCCCAGCACTTTGGGAGGCCAACACAGAAGGATTGCTTGAGCCCAAGAGTTCTAGACCAGCCTGGGCAACAAAGTGAGACCCTAGTTTTATTTTAAAAGTAAAAATAAATAGGCTGGGTGCAGTGGCTTACACCTGTAATCTCAGCACTGGGAGGCCAAGGTGGGCAGATCACCTGAGGTCGGGAATTCGAGACCAGCATGACCAATATGGCAAAACCCTGTCTCTAATAAAAATACGAAATTAGCCGGATTACACCTGTAATCCCAGCTCCTTGGGAGGCTGAGGCAGGAGAATCACTTGAACCGGGGAGGCAGAGGTTGCAGTGAGCCGAGATTGTGCCATTGTACTCCAGCCTAGGCAACAAAAGCAAAACTTCGTCTCAAAAAAGAAGTAAAAATAAGTAAAATAACAAACTAATTTCTTGTTCTAGACTAAAGAAGGGTGCTGTTGGCTGGGCACGGTGGCTCACGCCTATAATCTCAACACTTTGGGAGACTGGGGCGGGCCCATCACAAGGTCAGGAGATTGAGACCATCCTGGCCAACGTGGTGAAAACCCCCTCTCTACTAAAATACAAAAAATTAGCAGGGCATAGTGGTGCACACCTGTGGTCCCAGCTACTTGGGAGGCTGAGGCAGGGGAATCGCTTGAATCCAGGCAGCGGAGGTTGCCGTGAGCCAAGATTACGCCACTGCACTCCAGTTTGGCAACAGGGCAAGACTCTGTCTCAAAAAA
>NW_016107385.1:3928605-3933419 GCF_001604975.1 Cebus imitator
AACAGATGACAGAGAAAGAGAGAGAGCAAGAACTGTTCAATCGCATAGAGAAGAGGGAGGTGTTGAAAAGAAGGTAAGGTTGAGTCCTCGTTGCCCCCGCTTCTGCCCCTGCCTTTTCTGTTCATTTCTTTTTTATTTTTATTTATTTTTTTATTTAAAGGTGGGGTTTCACCGTGATGGCCAGGCTGGTCTTGAACTCCTGACCTCAGGTGATCTACCCATCTCGGCCTCCCAAAGTGTTAGGATTACAGGTGTGAGCCATAGCGCCTGGCTCTGTTCATTTCTTATGTCATACTTCCTTTGTCGTTGACACCTGACCTACATATGGGGTCTGGCATTTGGAATTGATTATTAACATGATGAGAAGCAAATGATGTATTAAATTTCATTCATTGTTTACTCAGTGCCACTGGCTTTATTTAGTAATATATGTCATTCAGAAGGTTTTATTCATAAGACATCATATATGTGCATTATGTAATCTTCACAACAGCTCTGTGAAGTTGGTTATACCATGTTACAGAGGTAGAAGCTTAGGCTTAGAGACATTAGGTAACTAAAGAGTAAGTTGCATGAAGGGACAGACTTAGTCCTGTTCGCTCCTCTATTCCTGGTGCCTAGAACAGTGCCTGGCCCAGAGATATGCACTAAATACTCATTGAGTAAAAGAATGAAGAAACTTGTCCAAGGTCATCTAGCTGGCAAGTGGTAGTACTGTATTTCAAAACTGGGACCATCTGACACTATAAAACACACTGTGGCCACATCCTCTCCTTCCTCACATTTCCTATTATTTTACCTATTCTGTAACACAAACACTACAAGCAGCATTCTAAAGGGATTACACACTTTGGAAGGCCCAGACAGGTGGATCGCCTGAGGTCAGGAGTTCCAGACTAGCCTGGCCAACATGGCAAAACCCTGTCTCTACTAAAAATACAAAAAAATGGCCGGGCGCGGTGGCTCAAGCCTGTAATCCCAGCACTTTGGGAGGCCGAGGCGGGTGGATCACCTGAGGTCAGGAGTTCGAGACCAGCCTGACCAATATGGTGAAACCCCGTCTTAAAAAAAAAAAAAAGAAAGAAAGAGGAAGACATAATTGCTGATGAACACACAGAGAAAACAGAAACAGGAAAAAGATGATGCTCATGTCGTTTCCTAATGAAACCCAAACAAATGAGGAAGACTTGAATTATAGTTAAAGACCAATTTCTAAAAATCAGAATCATACAGGAGGAGGATTGAAATTTATAGAAAGAAAGAGAGAGAGAGAGAGAGAAACAGAGAGAGGAAGGCAGGCAGATCCATTCAGCCTTATAAATTAATTCAGTTAAAGGTTGTATGTCATAAACTGGCATACAAATATCTACCTTTCCTGAAAGAAAGCCAGCTGCAATAGAAGCAAGGTTTGAAAAATCTGAAACAGCCGGGCGTGGTGGCTCAAGCCTGTAATCCCAGCACTTTGGGAGGCCGAGGCGGGTGGATCACGAGGTCAAGAGATCAAGACCATCCTGGTCAACATGGTGAAACCCCGTCTCTACTAAAAATACAAAACATTAGCTGGGCATGGTGGCGCGTGCCTGTAATCCCAGCTACTCAGGAGGCTGAGGCAGGTGAATTGCTTGAACCCAGGAAGCAGAGGTTGCAGTGAGCCAAGATTATGCTGCGGGACTCCAGTCTGGGTGACAGAGTGAGACTTCGTCTCTAAATAAATAAATAAATGCAGGGAATTACAGTCCGGACACAGTGGCTCACACCTATAATGCCAGCACTTTGGGAGTCTAAGGTGGGTGGATCACTTGATTCCAGGAATTCAAGACCAACCATGGCAAAACCCTGTCTCCTCTAAAAAATAGGCATGGTGGCCCATGCCTGTAGTCCCAGGTACTTGGGAGGCTGAGTCAGCAGGAGGAACATTTGAGCCCGGAATGTGGAGTTTGCAATGAGCTGAGATTGTGCCACTGTACTCCAGCCGGGGTGACAGAGTGAGATCCTGTGTCAAAAAAAAAGAGAGGGGAATTACAGAGATTGTTTTTGCCTTGATAAAGATCAGTGCATGATTTGATTTCTACTGAGTAAAAAGTGAAGGTAATCATAAGATTACCTTGGTTTTAGAACAGGAATCCAGTAATGATTGAGAGTAACATGGGAACACAACAAATAATACGTAAAAATTAAAGGAAGAAATGGTGTTTAAAGCTTTATATTTTACAGATTGGCTTCAAATTTTTCAAGCTCCCAGGTTGAAATAATTTTCCAAACTTTACATTTGGAGCCCTGTCTTCACAGGATTCAAGACTTGGAATTTCTCCCGATTATGTATAAGTTAGGTATCTGACTGTCCTCCAGCATAGTTTTTCTATTTTTTTTTTTTTAAAGTCAAATGTTAAATTGCTTTTTGATATTTACAAGCTGCTTCAGTTTTTTTGAACTTTTGCCATATTTTAAATGGAAAACTTTTAAATATGGCAATAGTGCTTCCTTGTCTCCTAACAGAATTTCAAGGTAAAAATAAACTTGGCTTTTGTCTTGGGAAATAAAATAGCCCTCAGAATGAGGATCCTACCTATTTAATCTCATGAAAGGAAAATAGAAGCATTTTCTTTGGCAGCAGTTAGTTTCTTTTCATCTGGGAGTCTTGTTTGTCCCTTCTAGAGACCATATTAAGTATGGTTAGTTATCCTGGAGAAGAATGTTTGGCTTTCAGACAGCAGCAAGCAATAGACATTTGGTTTTTGTTTTGTTTTCCTTTTTGAGAAGGTCTTTTGCTCTTGTTGCCCAGGCTGGAGTGCAATGGCAAGATCTCGGCTCACTGCAACCTCCACCTTCCAGGTTCAAGAGATTTTCGTGCCTCAGCCTCCCAAGTAGCTGGGATTACCGGCACCCACCACCACGGTTGGCTAATTTTTGTATTTTTAGTAGAGTCAGGGTTTTGCCTTGTTAGTGAGGCTGGTCTGAAACTCCTGACCTCAGGTGATCCACCTGCCTCAGCCTCCCAAAGTGCTGGGATTATAGATGTGAGCTACTGTGTCCAGACTAGATGTTTGTTTTGAGTGTGAATGCTTCCAAGGTTACCTGTTTTGGAACAAATAGGACTTAATAAACTGTGCTGGAGTTGCCAGATGGTTAGGGATGACTTCTAAAATTTGTATTTCTGAACTGTGGAAAGCATGGCAAGATACTGTTGTATAAGGCCAGTTGGTCCTATGACAAAATCACAAAGTAGCTCAAGGGTAATGGGTGGCTTGTGTCAAACTTAGTTTTTATGTTTTTCACCATATGTGAATAAGCCAGCTGATTGATTCAGTAACTTTATGTTTTATTTGTTTTAGAGATGAGGTTTCACCATGTTGGCCAGGCTGCCTGAGGTGATCCACCCGCCTTGGCCTCCCAGAGTGCTGGGATTACAGGTGTGAGCCACCGCGCCCGGCCGATTCAATGACTTTAAAAAAATTTTTTTTTTTTTTTTTTTGTATACAGAGTCTGGCTGTCCTCTAGGCTGGAGTGCAGTGGTGCGAGCTTGGCTCACTACAATCTCTACCTCCTGGACTCAAGCCAGCCTCCTACCTCAGCCTCCCAACTAGTGGGGACTACAGGCTACAGGCTACCACATCTGGCTAATGTTTCTTTTCTTCTTTTTAAGATGGAGTCTCACTCTGTTGCCCAGGGTAGAGTGTAGTGACATGATCTCCGCTCACTGCACCTTCTGCCCCCTAGGTTCAAGTGATTGTCCTGCCTCAGCCTCTCATGTAGCTGAGACTACAGGCGTGTGCCACACTGCCTGGCTAATTTTTTTTTTTTTTTTTTTGAGATGGAGTTTTGCTCTTGTTGCCCAGGCTAGAGTGCAATCTTGGCTCACTGCAACCTCTGTCTCCCGGGTTCAAGCGATTCTCCTGCCTCAGCCTCCTGACTAGTTGGGACTGCAGGTGCGTGCCACCACACCCAGCTAATTTTTTTGTATTTTTGTTTCACCATGTTAGCCAGCCTGGTCTCTATCTTCTGACCTCGTGATCTGCCCACCTCAGTCTCCCAAAGTGCTGGAATTACAGTGAGCCACCGTGCCTGGTGTGCATGCATGCTTGCATACATGTGTGTGTATGACAGAGTCTTGCTCTGTGGCCCAGGCTGGAGTTCAGGCGGACGATCTTGGCTCATTGCAACCTCCACCTCCCAGGTTCAAGCAATTCTCCTGCCTCAGCCTCCTGAGTAGCTGGGATAACAGGTACCCACCACCATGCCGAGCTAATCTTTGTATTTTTAGTAGAGATGGGGTTTCACCATGTTGGCCAGGCTGGCCTGGAACTCCTGACCTCAGGTGATCCACCTGCCTTGGCCTTCCAAAGTCCTGGGATTACAGGTATGAGTCACTGGGCCTGGCCCTTTTTTTTTTTTTAGAGAGGGATTTTTGCCACGTTGCCTATGCTGGTCTTGGAACTTCTGGCCTCAAGCAATTCATTCACCTCGGCTTCCCAAAATGCTGGGGATACGTTGAACCACCACCCTCTGCTTCAGTGACTTTTTTTAGTGACTATAAGAATGATTTAGTGGCCGGGCGCGGTGGCTCAAGCGTGTAATCCCAGCACTTTGGGAGGCCGAGGCGGGTGGATATGAGGTCAAGAGATCGAGACCATCCTGGTCAACATGGTGAAACCCCGTCTCTACTAAAAATACAAAAAATTAGCTGGGCATGGTGGCACGTACCTGTAATCCCAGCGACTCAGGAGGCTGGGGCAGGAGAATTGCCTGAACCTGGGAGGCGGAGGTTGCGGTGAGCCGAGATCGCGCCATTGCACTCTAGCCTGGGTAACAAGAGC
>NW_016107385.1:3933624-3935194 GCF_001604975.1 Cebus imitator
TTTTTAAAACCTACTCTTACTCTGTCATCAGACTGGAGTACAGTGGTGCGATCTCAGCTCACTACAACCTCCACCTCCTGGGTTCAAGCAGTTCCCTTGCCTCAGCCGCCCGAGTAGCTGGGACTCCAGGCACGTGCCACCACGCCTGATTTTTTTTGTGTTTTAGTAGAGACGGGGTTTCACCATGTTGGCCAGGTTGTCTTGATCTCCTGACCTCGTAATTCGCCTGCCTTGGCCTCCCAAAGTGTTGGGATTAGAGGTATGAGCCACCGCGCCCACCCCTGTATCTTTTTTTTTTTACTTTAAAACGTCTTAATACAGATCGCATTTAATCTTCATAGTCTTTTTTAGGTTAGCACCATTAGCATCCTGTTCTCTAGCCAGCAGCATCAGTAGTGAGTTGTCATTTTCAGTTGTTAGATTATTCATGGGGGCAGGCAGCATAAAAGATAGCCTGGTTGTAGAAAGGGCACTGACATTGCTATTAGAAGGTCTGGGTTCAAGTCAGATTGGCTGGCAGGGTGATCAGAGTTAAGCCAGTTTCTCTCTTTCTGCCTCAGCTTCCTCAGGGGTTGTTGTAAACCTCAGTTGAGATGATATACATAAGAACATTATGTAAATGTTAACTATCACTAACTCTAAAAAATAACTTTGATTAGAATAACCCACTTAAAGTATATTATTCACTGGTTTTTATATGTCCACAGAGCTGTGTAATCATCACCACAACTAATTCTAGAGCATTTTATCACTCCTTTCTTCCCCTATAAACCTCCCAGCCCTAGACAACCACTAGTCTCCTTTCTGTCTCTCTAGATTTGCCTAGTCTGGATGTTTTTATTGTTGTTGTTATTGTTATCCAGACACGGTCTTGTTCCATTGCTCAGGCTGGAGTGCTGTGGCATGATCATAGCTCACTGAAGCCTCAACCTCCTGTGTTTAAGCAGTCCTCCTGCCTCAGCCTCCCAAATAGGCGGGACTATAGGCTGGTGGCACCACTTGGCTAATTATTTTAATTTTTAGTAAAGACGAGGTTTTGCTATGTTGTCTGTGCTGGTCTTGAACTCCTGGCCTCAAGCAGTCCTTCTGCCGCGGCCTCCCAAAGTATTAAGATTATAGGTGTGGGCCACCATGCCCCACTTGGATACTTGATATAAATGGAATCATAATATGTAGTCTTTTGTGACTGACTACTTTCACTTAGTATGCTTTTGAGGTTTGTCTATTAGCATGCATTAGTACCTTCCTCTTTATGGAAGAGTAATATTCCATTGTATGTATATACCACATTCATCCATCTATTGATTAATATTTGTGGTGTTTTCACCTTTTTGCTATTGTGAGTAGTGCTGCTGTGAACATTTATATACAGCAATTCGAGTGCCTAGTTTTAGTTCTTTGGGGTGTATACTTGAAAGTAGAATTCCTGGCTCATATGGTAACTCTTTTTAACTTTTTGAGAAACTGTGGCTGTACCATCTTAGATTCCCACCAGCAATAAGTGTTCTAATTTCTCTACATCTTCACTAAAACTTTAACACTCGGCATTTTCCTTTTTTTTTTTTTTTTT
>NW_016107385.1:3935714-3938360 GCF_001604975.1 Cebus imitator
ATGGAGTCTTGCTCTTTTGCCAGGCTGGAGTGCATTGGCACGATCTTTGCTCACTACAACCTCCACCTCCCAGGTTCAAGCAATTCTCCTGCCTCAGCCTTCCGAGCAGCTGGGATTATAGGCTCACGCCACCATACCCAGCTAATTTCTGTATTTTTAGTAGAGATGAGGTTTCACCATGTTGGCCAGGATGGTCTCCATCTCTTAACCTGGTGATCCATCTGCCTTGGCCTCCAAAGTGTTGAGATTACAGGCATGAGCCACTGTGCCTGGCCCATGTTCTCTCATTTATTTTTATTTTTATTATTTTTTAATAGAGACGAGGTTTCACCATGTTGGTCAGGCTGGTCTCAAACTCCTGACCTCGTGGTCTGCCCACCTTGGCCTCCCAAAGTGCTGAGATTACAGGCGTGAGCCACCCCCCCGGCCGTTCTCTCGTTTAAAATATATTCCAACTTAATGCATTAAATGTTTTATATTTTATTGTAATTAACATATCAAATATTTTTAATGTACTTATAATAAGGTACATCAGAGTTTCTTGCAGGAAAGCCAAAATATCTGTTAGGTCCTTTCCCTTAGTTCTTTACTCCTATCTAGTAGAAATTAGTTTTTACATACATTTCATTGCTACTTAAAAACCAAATATCTTTTAACCAGATTTGAAATCAAGAAAAAGCTAAAAACAGCCAAAAAGAAAGAAAAGAAAGAAAAGAAGAAAAAGCAAGAAGAGGAGCAAGAAAAGAAAAAGCTGACACAGATTCAAGAATCTCAGGTAGGAGATTCAGTTTTCCTCTTTGTCCAAAGAATAAACCTCTGTTTTGAGAGAGAGAGAGTGAGTGTGTGTGTTTGTGTGTGTGTGTGTAAAAGGTGCGTTTACATTAATCAGCTTAAGTTTATTAGTACAAGACCTGTGACATTGTTTCATTAATCTCTGGACATATCTTGGTGTTTCACCATCAGCTGTAGTGTTTAACTCCTTAGCACTTTTTCCTTTCTTTTCCCTTTTTTTTCCTTTTCTTTCTTTTTCCCTTTCCTTCTGTTTCTTTGCCTCCTTTTTTCCTTGTCTCCTTTCTGTCCCTTCTTCCTTTTCTTCCTTCCTTCCCTTTCTTCTTTCCTTCCTTCCTTTTTTCCTTTCACAGACAGGGTCTCACAGTGTTGCTCAGGTTGGAGTACAGTGGCTATTCACTGGCATAATCATAACACATTGTGGCCTCCAACTTCTACTGTCAAGCAATCCTCCTGAGTGGCTGGGACTACAAGCATATGCCACTGTGCCTGGCTTTCACCGAAGTCTGCATTTAAAAAGCAGCCCTCAGCTGCAATGACTTACATCTGTAATCCAGGCAGGCAGATCACTCAAGGCAAGGAATTTGAGACCAGTCTGGCCAACATTGCGAAACCCCGTTTGTACTAAAAATACAAAAATTAGCCAGGCATTGTGGCTGATGCCATTAATCCCAGCTACTGGGGAGGCTGAGGCACAAGAATTATTTGAACCTCAGAGGTGGAGGTTGCAGTGAGCTGAGATTGTGTGATGGCACTCCAGCGTGGGCAGAAGAGTGAGGCTCTGTTTAAAACAAAAAAATAGCCCACTAGTGTTTGAGCATCCCTTAGGGAAAAGTTGGTAAACAACCTGTCCTAGGTAGCCAGATGCTTATGATATTTACTTAGATGTATATCATCCTAGACTTGGTATAAATATATCTGGGAAAATAATCTCTGTGTTTATCATTTAAAACTTTTTTGATAATATCAACAGATACTAGCTATGTTCTAGCGTTCTCTTCCAGAAAGAGTTTATTCGGATAATTCTTGAACTTGATTTTAGGCATTTTAGACAGGGCCTCTTTACTGCTGTATTCTCTTTGTCCACAAGAGGATGCTCTCTCTCCTTACACTACAAGCTGTAAGTTTCTGCAGCCCATATAGATTGACGTTGGAGGACTAAATGAATGAAGTGTTGGATTTAGAGAATCTTATCAGCTGTCGGTAAAAAGGGCCATCCTATATATCCGTTCCTTCCTAGGTAACATCCCACAACAAGGAACGGCGTTCCAAGCGGGATGAAAAATTAGATAAGAAATCTCAAGCCATGGAGGAGCTAAAAGCAGAGCGAGAAAAACGAAAGAACAGAACAGGTAAGTGGGGGAAATGTAATGGTTACTTTGTGTCTTTGATCATAGGATTTGACTTCTTGGTGTCTTTGTTTTCTTTTTGAGACGGAGTCTCACTCTGTTGTCGAGGCTGGAGCACAATGGCACCATCTCGACTCATTGCAACCTCCACCTCCTGGGTTCAAGCGATTCTTCTGCCTCAGACTCCTGAGTAGCTGGGACTATAGGCATGCGACACCATGCTCGGCTAATTTTTGTATTTTTTTTTTTTAAGATGGGGTTTCACCATGTTGATTAGCCTGGTCTTGAACTCCCGACCTCAGGTGATCCGCCCACCTTAGCCTCCAAAGTGCTTGGATTACAAGCGTGAGCCACCACGCCCGCCCTAATTTCTGTATTTTTAGTAGAGATTTGGAGTTTCACCATATTGGCCAGGCTGGTCTTGAACTCCTGACCTCATGATCTGCCCACCTCGGCCTCCCAAAGTGCTGGGATTATAGGTGTGAGCCACCGCACCCAGCCTTTTTTT
>NW_016107385.1:3939575-3943502 GCF_001604975.1 Cebus imitator
GGAGGTGGAGGTTGCGGTGAGCCGAGATCGCGCCATTGCACTCCAGCCTGGGTAACAAGAGCGAAACTCCGTCTCAAAAAAAAAAAAAATAATAATAATAATTCTTTATCAAATATCTAGTCGATGTTCAAATTTTTCTATTTGTGTTATAATTTAAAAAACAATAATTGGATCACTTGAATCAGGATCTTAAAGTCCATACATTGTGATTTGTTAATATGTCCCTTAAGTCATATTAATCTGTTTTTTCCCCAATCTTTTTACCCTGCCTTACAGCTTATTTGCTGAAGAAACTGGATCATTCGTCTTCTGGTTTCTCATGATGCTAACTGCATCTCGTTGTTGCTGAATGTGTTTCTAGTCCCTTGAGTTTTCTATAAATGGGTAGTTAGAGCTATAGAATTGGTCAGATTTGGGTTTGTTCTGTTGTTGTCATTGTTGCTTCTTCTTGGGGAAGGCTGGTTTTTAGGTAGTGGTATGTATTTCCATCAGGAGACACATATCTGATTGTCTCTCAGTTTGTGATGTTAACAATCCTATCAGTTAGCTCTTACCACAATAATGTGAAGTGGCAAACCAACCTCTGTTCCTATTCATGCGTCTGAAGTTCAACTGCATTTCAGCTGCCTGATAGCATGAATTCAGCTGGAATTATCTCCAAGCTACAGGTGGTAGCAGGTCTGTTCTACCTCTCTCTTGCTCCCTGGGCCAGCAAACCCCGGGCACTTTTATATGGTGATGACAGAAGTATAAAAGGAGCAAGCAAAGTCACATGTGCCTCTTAAGGCCTAGACTTAGAATTGACATAGTGTCACTATGGGGCCAGGAAGAATGACTAAGGCACATAGCAAAGGGCATGGGTATAGAGAGGGGTGAAGAATTAGAAAGGATAATGTGGCGGCCGGTCGCAGTGGGTCACGCCTGTAATCCTAACACTTTGGGAGGCTGAGGTGGGAGGATCACCTGAGGTAAGGAGTTTTAGACTACCAGCCTGGCAAACATGGTGAAATCCCATCTCTACAAAAAATACAAAAATTAGCCAGGTGTGGTGGCGCTAGCCTGTAATCCCAGCTCCTTGGGCGGCTGACTCAGGAGAATCCCTTGAACCTGGAAGCCAGAGGTTGCAGTGAGCCGAGATTGTGCCACCACACTCCAGCCTGGGCAACAGAGTGAGACTCTGTCTCAAAAAAAAAGGATAATATGTGGCTGAGTGTAGTGGCTCATACTTGTAATTCCAGTGCTTCAGGAGGCCGAGGCATGAGGATTACTTGAGGCCAGGAGTTTTAGACTGGCCTGGCCAACATGGTGTAACCCCATCTCTACTAAAAATACAAATATTAGCCAGGCCGTGCACAGTGGTTCACACCTGTAATCCCAGCACTTTGGGAGGCCAAGACAGGTGGATCGCTTGAGGCTAGGGATTCAAGACCATACTGGCCAACATAGTGAAAGCCTATCTCTACTAAAAATACAAAAATTATCCAGGCCTGGTGGCACATGCCTGTAATCCCAGATACTTCTGGGGCTAAGTCACGAGAATCGCTTGAACCCAGGAGGTAGAGGTTGCAGGGAGTCTTGATTGTACCACTGCACTCCAGCCTGGGAGACAGAGCGAGACTCTGTCTCAAAAAAAAGGAAAGAAAGAATAATGTGTTCTGTTGTAGCCATTGATAGTCATTACCTAGATAATTTAATTCATTAGGAGTTGCAAAGTGGTGATATTTCTAATTTATCATTCTTTCTTCCTTCATTATCTAGCCTGCTTCTATAAAGAGAAACTTCTAATCAGCTATTTAGTTACCCCCCAGGCACATTTTGAATAGGAAAGGCAAGATAAATGCTTGGTTCATTTTCCTTTTATTTACCAGTTTTCAAAAGAATGAGATAATTCCTGGAAGGGTACAGTGACTCACATGTGTAATTCAAGACCAGCCTGGGCAACATAGTGAGATCCTGTCTCTGCAGTATTTTAAAACAGACAGAGAAAGGTAGTTCTTAGCAACTTCCAAAGATGATTGATGAGTTTTATTTACTTTAAATATCCTTGTGAACACATGGATTTTAACATACTTTATATGTTTTAATCCGTTGCATCCTGCCTCCCTCCATCCCTCCCTTCTTTCCATCCTTCCTTCTTTTGTTCCTTCGTTTCTTCCTTTTCCTTCTCTCTCTGTCTTTTTTTTTTTTTTTTTTTTTTTTTTTTTTTTTCTTTTTTTCCTCCCTTCCCCCCCCTCCCTCTTTTTTTTTTTTTTTTTTTTTGAGACAGGATCACTCTGTCACGCAGTCTGGAGTGCAGTGGCATGATTGTGGCTCAACCTGTCAAGTCTAGGCCTTAAGAGGCATGTGTGTCTTTGTAACCTTCACCTTCCATGTTCAAAGGATTCTCCCACCTCAGCCTCCTGAGTAGCTGAGACTACAGGCATGCACCTCTGTACCTGACTAATTTATTTTTTTAATTTTTTTGAGATGGAGTCTCACACTGTCGCCCGGGCCAGAGTGCAGTGGCACAATGTCAGCTCACTGCAACCTCTGCCTCCTGGGTTCACTCAATTCTCCTGCCTCAGCTTCCTGCGTAGCTGGGATTACAGGTACACACCACCACACCCAGCTAATTTTTTGTATTTTTAGTAGAGACAGGATTTCACTGTGATGTCCAGACTATTCTCAAACTCTTGACCTTGTGATCCTCCCACCTTGGACTCCCAAAGTGCTGGGATTACAGGCATGAGGCACTGCACCTGTCCTTTTTTTTTTGTATTTTTAGTAGAGCTGGAGTTTCACCATGTTGGCCAGGCTGGTCTTGAACTGGTGGCCTTAAATGATCTGCCTGCCTTGGACTCCCAAAGCGCTGAGATTACAGGCGTGAGGTACCACTCCCAGCCTAAAATTTTTTATATTATTGTGTTTTTTCTTTTTAAAACATAAGTACACAGATTCGCCTCCCATCTTAGATTAATGGTATAAGGGTAGCACACTAGGCACACTTTTCCCTCTTTTTTTTTTTAGACAGAGTCTCACTCTGTTGCCCAGGCTGGAGTGGAGTGGTGCGATCTCCACTCACTGCAACCTCTGCCTCCCAGGTTCAAGCAATTATCCTGTCTCAGCCTCTTGAGTAACTGGGATTACAGGCACCCACCACCACAACCAGCTAATTTTTTGTATTTTTATTAGAGATGGGGTTTCGCCATGTTGATGAGGCTGGTATCGAACTTCTGACCCCAAGTGATCCATACCCCTCAGCCTCCCCAAGTGCTGGGATTACAGTCGTGAGCCACCATGCCCGGCCTATACACACTTTTCTCTCTACCTTGCTTTTTTCTTTTTTTTTTTCTTATCTTTTTCTTTTACTCAAATCAAAAGTATTTTCCCAGCACATCTACCTTGCTTTTTTGACTTAACAGTATATCTTAGAGATCACTACTGAGTTTTTATAGAGAGCAGCCATCAGCAACAGGCTTTCTGTTTTTGTAAATGAAATTTCACTGGAAATTTCAGTACCTATTTGTTTACATATTATCTATGGCTGTTTTTTATAGCTACAATAGCAAAGCTGAGTAATTGAGGAAGTGACCATATGAATCACAAACCTAAAATATTTTCTTTCTGGCCCTTTAAAAAACATTTTCTGCCCAGAAAAAAAAAACAAAAAGAAACATTTCTGACTCAGGGTGTACTGTTATGTTGTGTTCCTTTGTAGGGGTTTTTTTTTTTTGACGGAGTTTTGGCCTTGTTACCCAGGCTGGAGTGCAATGGCGCGATCTCGGCTCACCGCAACCTCCGCCTCCCGGGTTCAGGCAATTCTCCTGCCTCAGTCTCCTGAGTCGCTGGGATTACAGGCACGCACCACCATGCCCAGCTAATTTTTTTGTATTTTTAGTAGAGACGGGGTTTCACCATGTTTACCAGGATGGTCTCGATCTCTTGACC
>NW_016107385.1:3943852-3944962 GCF_001604975.1 Cebus imitator
TTTTTTTTTTTTGACAGAGTCTCACTCTGTCACCCAGGCTGGAGTGCAGTGGCATAGTCTTGGTTCACTGCACTGCCTTCTGGGTTCAAGCAATTCTTGTGCCTCAGCCTGCCAAGTAGCTGGGATTACAGTTGACTGCCACTACACCTAGCCGGCTAATTTTTGTATTTTAGTAGAGACAGGTTTCACCATGTTGGCTAGGCTGGTCTCAAACTCCTGACCTCAAGTGATCTGCCTGCCTCCCAAAGTGCTGGGATTACAGGCGTGAGCCACCACACCCGCCCCACGTTCCTTTTTTATAGCTGCATAGCAGTCCATTGGTAGATGTACCAGTGGTGATTCAGCCACTCGTATTTGAAGTTTTCCTCAGAAGCCTCTGAAGTCATCATGAGTCTTTCTCCCTCTTTCCTCCCCAGAGTCAAGTGTCTTGAGTACCATAAAAAAGAACTCTCAGTAGTGTTGGTGACCCTTTCTGCCCACTTAGTATCAATCTTCCAGCCCTTTTTTCATCTATTAGGGCCTGATATTTGGCACCTGAATAATTTTAACTCTGTGGTTTAACTCATTTCTGTATATACCTCAAGTTAGTACTGTCCAGTCTAGAGAGAACAGAGCTGTGTTTTTGAGTCCTCTTCCATTTCTAGTTCTTTTTCAAGGATGAATTCATTTTCTTGTTGAGAAAACCTAGGTAAACATCTCTCCTTTCTTTATAGCTGAGCTCCTTGCCAAAAAACAGCCATTAAAAACCAGTGAGGTCTACTCTGATGATGAAGAAGAGGAAGAGGATGACAAATCCAGTGAAAAGTCAGACCGCTCATCTCGAACATCGTCATCTGATGAAGAAGAGGAGTAAGCTCTTGTACATTTTGGTCTAGTAGGCAGGATAGGCGGGTTTTTAAGGAGGAGCTTGATGTAGCTTCAGAATCTCCCTGTGTGGGCCACTAACTTTGACTTGGTTACTTTTGGTTTGCTGAACTGAGTTCCCCAGCACATCAGGCCACTCATTTATTTGGCTGCTAGCCTGCATGCTTGGACATTTCACTTGGGCCTGGAATTTCAGATTGACCTGGAGCTTTCTTTTTTTTTTTTTTTTTTTTTTTTTTTTTTTTT
>NW_016107385.1:3947142-3950621 GCF_001604975.1 Cebus imitator
GCTGGGATTACAGGCTTGAGCCACCGCGCCCGGCAGAGACTGGGTTTTACCATGTTGGTCAAGCAGGTGTCGAACTCCTGACCTCAGGTGATCTGCCTGCCTTGGCCTCCCAAAGTGCTGGGATTACAGGTGTTAGCCACTGCGCTTGGCCCATTTTCATACTCTGATGCGTTGTCTAAGATGGCAGCCTTATTTGAAGCAGCTCACACTTCTGGTCAGGAACAGGATTCTATTACAAGTCTTTCCTGGTGTTTCATTTGTTTCTCCTCCTAGGCTAGTCACATGTATTTTGGTTAAGTTTTGAGAAGTTGGTATGATTTTTCTGTTTTTATGATGAACATTTTTTCCAGTACCCCTTTGTTCCTCATAGGAAAGAAGAGATCCCTCCAAAATCCCAACCAGTTTCCTTACCTGAAGAATTGAATCGGGTTCGATTATCACGGCATAAGCTAGAACGTTGGTGTCACATGCCCTTTTTTGCCAAAACCGTCACAGGATGTTTTGTACGGATTGGCATTGGAAACCACAACAGCAAACCAGTTTACCGGGTTGGTATTTCTTCCCTTGGACAATTGTCTATGCTTTAAATACAATTAGTCTCAACTGAGGGCAGGAGCTACTGAAAAAATCTATCACTCTTCTGTCAGCATTTGATGGAAAGTAGACTCCAAGTGGGTTGCTCATAGAGCAGTGACAATTTGAGGTGCCCAGGAATCATTCATGACTTGTCGCCAGTAAGAGGACTTGGAGCTCAAGGGGCTAGTGGATTTGGATTTAGAATAATTTTCTCTATCCCCTCCTTCAGTATAAAAGGGAGAAGGGAGTGTTCTTTGGGAGTTACATAATGTGAAGATTTGATCATTTGAAAAATCAGTGAAAAGTTTTCATGTTGCGTACCAAGTGACTTCCATGCCTGGGAATTGTATTGAGGTTAAAAAAAACCCTCCAGCTTAATACAGGTTATTATGTAGGTTCCAGCACTGCTTCTGTGGTCTGGTTGGACTGGGCACAGTGGCTCACACCTGTAATCCCAACACTTTTGGATTTATTTATTTATTTTTTAATTTTTGGAGACAGAGTCTCGCCCTGTTGCCCAGACTGGAGTATAGTGGCATGATCTCAGCTCACTACAGCCTCCACCTCCTGGTTTCAAGTGATTCTCATGCCTTAGCCTCCGAGTAGCTGGGACTACAGGCACGCACCACAATGCTTGGCTAATTTTTGTATTTTTTGTAGAGATGGGGCTTCACCATGTTAGCCAGGCTGGTCCTGAACTCCAGACCTCAAGTGATCTGCCTGCCTCAGCCTCCCAAAGTGCTGGGATTGTAGGTGTGAGCCACCATGCCTGACTACTTTAGGATTTTTAAAAAATTGTTTGTAGAAACAGTCTACCTATGTTGCTCAGGCTGGTCTCAAACTCCGGGCCTCAAGTGATGCTCTGGCCTCAGCTCCCTAAAGTGCCGGATGTTTTTTTTGAGACAGGGTCTTAACCATGTTGCCCAGGCTGATCTGGAACTCCTGGACTCAAGCAATCCTCCTGCCTCAGCCTTCCAAGGTGCTGGGGTTGCAGGCGTGAGCCACTGTGCCCAGCCTGTTTGAAATAGGGTCTTGATCTGTTGCCCAAGCAGGCTAGCATGCAGCTGTGTGATCATAGCTCACTGCAACCTTGAACTCCTGGACTCAAACGATCCTCCTACCTGAGCCTCCTGAGTAACTAGGACTATAGGTACACACGACTATGCCCAGCTAATTTTTTTTTTTTTTTTTTTTTGGTAGAATGTGGGTCTCTCTGTGTTGCCCAGTTTGGTGTCAAATTCCTGCCTTCAAGTAATCCTCCTACCTCAGCCTCCCAAAGTGCTGGGATTACAGGCATGAGCCACAGCGCCTAGCCTGGTTTGTTTTTGTTTTGTTTTATTCTGAGTTGTCTGGTTTTTACGTGTATTATCTCCTTGTTTCAGGACCTGCGGCCATACAAACTTGGCAACAGACACTGACCTACATGGTCTTCACATTTGGTTGATAAAAATCAACTGGTGAAATCCCACATATATCCCTCGTAAATTAGAGTTAGTTGGAGGAAAAGCTTCCAGTGGGCCCCCCAGGCTCCTCTTCTGCTGGCACTTGCTCCTCCTGGGCACAAAGCTCCCTGTGCGTGGCCATCTGGATTCTAAACCTGAGAAAGGTTCCCAGAACCCCTGGCAGCTATGGGCTCTACTCGGCACTCAGATTTCCATAGCACTCAGTCAGATAAAGGCAAAGGAAGAGTGCTATGGAAAGCTCTGGAAGAGTCTGGTTTTGACTGGTGTCTCTGTCCTCTCACTTAGGTTGCTGAGATTACGGGTGTTGTGGAAACCGCTAAAGTTTACCAGCTAGGTGGCACCAGAACAAACAAAGGGCTGCAACTACGGTAAGAGGCACTTCCGGGGCAGCTTTTGCTTCCACCTCATACAGGCACTGGCTTTGGGGGCTGCTGTTCTCCCTGTGTGATATTCCTTGTTACTGTGAATGCTATTTATGCAATCTCTTCAAGGTACATGGAGGGAGACTTGTATTCCATCATTGTCTGTAGGGAAGGTAGGATATTCTCTCCTTTATGGGGAACCAGATGTATGAAGTGGTAGGACACAGAGAAGGGAAATGTTGGGTTGTGAGAGAGCCTCCTGGAGCCTGGCTGGCATTCCTTGGCAAGCATGGCCAAGAGCCTTGCTTCTGGTTCTAGCTATATGTCATAACTAACCTCATCTGTGACAAGAAAGATCATTTTTAGGACAGGTGCGGTGACCCACGCTTGTAATCCCAGCACTCTGGGATTACTGCCTGCCAAGGCGGGCAGATCACAAGGTCAGGAGTTCGAGACAAGCCTGGCCAATAAGGTGAAACCCCATCTCTACTAAAAGTACAAAAATTAGCAGGACGTGGTGGTACATGCCTGTAATCCCAGCTCGTTGGGGGCTGAGACAGAAGAATCGCTTAAACCTAGGAAGCAGAGGTTGCAGTAACCTGAGATAGTGCTGCTGCACTCCAACCTGGGCAACAGAGCGATACTCCATCTCAAAAAAAAGGAAAGATGATTTTTATAGACTTCATTTCCTCTTCAATAAAATGAAAGTGTTATTCACTCAGCAAATATTTACTGACGTACAGTGTGCCAGGCACAGTTGTAGGTGCGATCATAGTGCACTGTAGCTTCGAACTCCTTGGCTCAGGCGATCCTCCCATCTCAGTTTCCTGAGGAGCTGCGACTACAAGCTCTGTTGTATATTGTTGATGCTGACTGTAATAGATTTTATTGTAAATTGACTTTTGAAACGCTGACCAAACCGATTTGGTTTCCTGTACCAGCTTTGGGATTCTCAATCTTGGCTGTCCATTAAAACAACCTGGAATGGCCAGGCGCGGTGGCTCAAGCCTGTAATCCCAGCACTTTGGGAGGCCGAGGCGGGTGGATCACAAGGTCAAGAGATCGAGACCATCCTGGT
>NW_016107385.1:3951031-3995319 GCF_001604975.1 Cebus imitator
AACCTGGAATGATTTTATAGGGTATCTAGGATTGAGAACCACTGCAATAGGTGGATACAGGTAGTACACAGTCTGGTAAGGTTCCTTTGCTTGTACTACAGTAAACAAGCACATTTCTTGGAGATCCTTTCTCTGTTTTATGTAGGCATGGCAATGACCAACGCGTGTTCCGTTTAGAGTTTGTCTCAAATCAAGAATTCACCGAAAGTGAATTTATGAAGTGGAAAGAAGCGGTACGTGACTAGAGATTACCTAGCAGTTGTTCATGCACGTTGAGAAAAATATCTTTCTAAAATCCCTTACTAATAACCTTGTATTGTATTTTTGATCCAGATGTTCTCTGCTGGCATGCAGTTGCCCACTCTAGATGAAATCAGTAAAAAGGAATTATCTATTAAAGAAGCTCTTAATTATAAATTTAATGATCAGGACATTGAAGAGGTAAGAAACCTGGTGACCCAGAGCCTGGAGGTTCATCAAGAACCAGTGTTCAGAGAAGAACATGATCCTCTTATTTCCCTGTATCTTGACATTTTTAGCTATGCATAAAAATGAGGGAATACTAATATTACTACCTTATTATTTATAGTTCATTGAGCTTTTTTCTATCCATTCTCATGTCCAGATGAGGCTAACGTAGACTAAAGTGTATTCAGAGTTCAGATGAGACAGCAAATGAGACTACTTACACTAAAGTGTATTTAGAGTTCAGGGATCTGTATTCTGCTAGGCTTGATCCTTCAAGAGTTTTCCTTCTCCAAAACATCTTGGTAAAATTATTTGATCTCTGTTCTCTTGGACAGTGGCTAGCCTTACACTGCCAGGCCCTTGGGTTGCTGCTGTTTATTGGTGCATGTTCCTTCAGACTGTCCCAGAAGAATCTCCGTGACCCGGGAAGCAGCATAGTATCCCTTGGAATGAACTCGCTGTCTTTCTCTCTGGGGCATGATACTGCTATAGGAAGAGCAGCCCCCTTGTAACTAGCTGTTTGCGTCCAAAATGGGCTCACTTAGCCTGTCTACAAAAATAGCTTAGGAATACCTCACTGCTGGTATCTCCTCTCTGGTACAGATTGTAAAAGAGAAAGAAAGGTTCAGAAAAGCTCCACCGAACTACGCTATGAAGAAGACTCAGCTACTGAAGGAAAAGGTAAGGGTTTGTGCTCAAGCCTCTTTTCTCAGCCTGTAAGGAGATGTGGAAATCAGACTTGTTCATCCTCTGCCAAGTTAGTGGTGGCAGGATTGGGAGAAAATTCTGGGCTCGATTATAAGCAACACAGTGTGTTCTTGTCACCTGGGCAACGTTCCTTGGCCATTTTCCATTCCCTAAATTCAAACTGATCTTCTGTGTGCCAATCTTCTGACTTTCTAGTCACTTTAGTTTCCTGCGTAATAAAATAGATCCTGGGGTAGTATTCAACACTGGTCTGAACAGACAGATGACACTGTCAGGGCCACCTGTGGCAGGTGATTTTCCATTCTTCACACCAGGTTGGGGTGGGCCTTGTTATGGTGGTTTAGTCACCCTATGAGGCCTGGGGTTCTACTGCCACCAGGGACCCACAGCCAGGTAGCAGTATGGGAAGATGTTCCCCACTGTACTGTGCGCTACTATAGTGTAAATTATATCTTGTGTTTGTAAAGTACTTCTGCAATATTCTTCCACATCTGCTGTCCTGAGCTTACCACATGAGATAACTTGCCTGTGCTGGAAGTAAGGGGAGACTTGATACAGAGCCAGTTGTAGCCAAGAACTCACACATCTCTCTGTGTAGGCCATGGCTGAGGACCTGGGGGATCAGGACAAGGCCAAACAAATCCAAGATCAGCTGAATGAGCTGGAGGAACGGGCAGAGGCCCTGGACCGCCAGCGGACCAAGAACATATCTGCTATCAGGTGTGTTATGGAGCCTGTTTTTGGCCCATAGACTTTGGCCAAAATTATCAGGCAAGCCTGTGGCCTGTACACTCTGTGCTGCACTGACCCCACAGGTATCTGGGTTCAGGGCTCAGTGACTCCCTCCCTCCCTTCCTCCTTTCACAGTCACTGACTCATCCCTCTTACTCACCCCATAGTTACATCAATCAGCGGAACCGGGAGTGGAACATTGTGGAGTCTGAGAAGGCCCTTGTGGTAAGAAAACTTTATCTGAATCACTAAAACAAAGTTAATTAATAAAATATGACATCTTTTCTATATCTTGCCCAAGTTTATTTTTTAATTATTGAAATAACATATACACTTAACATATACATACTCTCTCTGTATATTCACATACATTGATAAAATATATTAATTCATAATGAAAAGCAGCAGTCTTCTGCCCTGTCCTACCTCTTCTCACCCTTATTATCTACTCCACAAGTGTTCGTTTCTTCCTAGTTTCTGTTTCTTGGTTGTTGCCCTCATATCTACTTGTATTCTCGAAGGGAAAGGAGTAATATGCTGGGCGCAGTGGCTCACACCTGTAATCCCAGCACTTTGGGAGGCCAAGGCGGGTGGATCACCTGAGGTCAGGAGTTTGAGACCAGCCTGACCAACATTACGAAACCCTGTCTCTACTAAAAATACAAAAATTAGCCGGGCATGGTGGTGCACACCTGTAATCCCAGCTACTTGGGAGGCTGAGGCACAAGATTCACTTGAACCTGGGAGGCAGAGGGTGCAGTGAGCCAAGATTGTGCCACTGCACTTTAGCCTGGGCAACAGAGGAGAATCCATCTAAAAAATAAAAATTAGCAGGTTTGGTGGCTCACGCCTGTAATCCCAGCACTTTGGGAGGCAAGCTGGGTGGATCACCTGAGGTCAGGAGTTTGAGACCAGCCTGGATAATATGGTGAAACCCTGTCTTTATTAAAAATACAAAAATTAGTCGGTTATGGTAGCTTGTGCCTGTAGTCCCAGCTGCTGGAGAGGCTGAGGCAGGAGAATCGCTTGAACCTGAGAGGCCGAGGTTGCAGTGAGCTGAGATGGCACCACTGCACTTCAGCTTGGGCGACAGGGCGAGACTCCATCCGGAAAAAAAAAAAAATTTTTTTTTTTAAAGGAAAAGGATAATAGACATTTTTTTCCCCCAGTCCCTTGCAAAGACTTATTTGCCTGTGAGCTTATGGTGAATGAGAGGAGGAGGGTGGAGGTACAGTTCTGTGGTGCATGCTCTCTGTTTCAGGCTGAAAGTCACAACATGAAAAACCAACAGATGGATCCATTTACCCGGCGGCAGTGCAAGCCTACCATCGTTTCTAATGTGAGTGCTGAAAGAGGACGTTTTAGTCAGGACCTAGATTCTAGGACGTAAAATGAATTCCATTAGGAAATTAATAAAGAAGTTAAAAATAATGTTTTCTTAGCTGGGATTTGCTTGTCTGAAGCTCTGGGGTCTGGATACTTCCTTTTTTATCTGGCTGTAGGGCATATAGGTAGTGAAAACATGGCATGGATTTATAGAAACCTAGTGACTGACCCCCATATCAGGGTGGGTTTATGGTGCTCCAGACCTTAGTAATGTGTCTCTTAGCCAGGGCCTGGCTGGGCTGGGCTTGGCTTTCAAGCTTTTAATTGCTTTTTTTTTTTTTTTGCTGCTTTGAGGAAAACCCCACTAGCTGCTGATGGGTCTGCTGTGGTGCTTGTGATGTTAGTTTGGTAGGTGGGAAAGAATCTGGCAGTAGGACTCTGTGAGTGTCAAACGATTTCTAAAATAACTTATTTTCTTTTTCAGTCCAGAGACCCAGCTGTTCAAGCTGCCATCTTGGCCCAGCTGAATGCAAAATATGGTTCTGGAGTGTTACCAGATGCTCCAAAGGAAATGAGCAAGGCAAGTGTGGTACCACCCTGTTGCCTGCTGAGCAAGGCTGCTGGCTCAGACACCAAACAAGCACCTTGTCTAGTTTGGGCTTGATTTTTCCACCTTGAGGAACAGGGAGTCCCTCTTGGAGTCTCTTCTCCATCCCAGTTATTTACAAACATAATCAACAGACAACCTTAATACTAAACCTAACACCACTGTTTACCTAGGGCCTTGAGTGTGTTCTTTGGCTCCTGGCTTTTAGCCCTCGACATCCCCTTTTCTCCTATGTAAAATGAGGGTACTACTATATATCCTGCCAACTTCACAGGAGGAGAGATAGCATAAGGATAAGACATTGTAAAAGTGAAAGCTTGTTGAAAATGGCACATTTAAAAGCAGTTTTCTGGCTGGGCGCAGTGGCTCATGCCTGTAATCCCAGCACTTTGGGAGGCCGAGGTGGGCGAATCACCTAAGGTCAGGAGTTCAAGACCAGCTTAGCCAACATGGTGAAACCCCGTCTCCACTAAAAATACAAAAAAAAATTAGCTGAGTATGGTGGCAAGCTCCTGTAATCCCATCTACTCGGGAGGCTGAGGCAGGGGAATTGGTTGAACCTGGGAGATAGAGGTTGCAGTGAGCTGAGATCGCCCCATTGCACTCCAGCCTGGGTGACAAGAGCGAGATTCCATCTCAAAAAAAAAAAAAGCAATTTTCTGTCCAAGTTAAGCCTTTTCCAGTTGCAGTCTAACTGGTCTAAGGACTTTTGAAATATTAAGTCAGGAAGTTACCTGTTGTTGTAAGCCCACCCTTTCTACCTTCATACCACAGACATGAGCCTGCCCTCTTTTCTGTGCTTTTAGCCTTCAGGAGAGAAAGCTCTTTGTTCTTGTTCTCTCCTGTCCTCCCTCTGAGAGAAGGAATCAGAAGGGGGCCTTAGTAGGAAAATCTAATGAACTCAAATAAGAGCTTTCTACCATCAGTGGCTGCTGCTGCCTGAAATCCACTTGCATTTATGCTGTTATCATTAGTTTTCCTCTTCACATTCCAGGGTCAGGGCAAAGATAAAGATTTGAATTCTAAGTCAGCCAGTGACCTCTCAGAAGATCTGTTCAAAGTACATGATTTTGATGTGAAGATTGATTTACAAGTTCCCAGCTCAGGTATGTGAGGGTGGAGGGTGATGGTGAGGGCTGAGGACCAGCTGGATCCATGGTTCTCTGGGGTAACAAGGAAGCCCACTTTTAAGGGAAGAAATGGGGGTGTTGGCTCATCGACATCCACAGGCCAGGCCAATACAGGCTGCAGGTATGGTGAAAAGGGAATAGGGCCACAGTCAGGAGGCTGCCTACCATAGTGAAGCACGGGACTAAGAGGACTTTGTGGGATCTCAGCTGCCAACTTGCTCTTCTTTGCCACAGAGTCAAAGGCTTTGGCCATCACCTCCAAGGCTCCACCAGCCAAGGATGGGGCTCCAAGGAGATCTCTGAACTTGGAAGACTACAAAAAACGACGAGGGCTTATTTGAGCACACCCAGCTTGCTGCTTCTGACCCTGCATGCCCCATCGCAGTGTCCCGCCTTTCCTCCTTTCCTTTGATTTAGCCTCTTTGGGCTGGAGCAGCTGTTGAACTGGGAAGAGACTCTAAACTGCCAGTCATCTGTAATATAAACCATTTGCTGTATAGACCTCCCTTGTCTGCACACCATCTCCCACCAGCCTCCCCTCCCCCCAGGGCCCCACGCAGTATGGGCCTGGGCTCTCTTGGGCTTTATTCATGTCTTTAGATTTGTGTTTGCCTTTTGTTTTTTTTTAACTGCGCAGTTCATTGGCCACTCTGCACGCATTCAGTATTACCGTGGAGCTGGGAATCTTGCTGGAGCCCCTGGGCGATAGCAGCAGCACAGGGTGGTCTCCTCTACAGACTGCCTTGGCCCACCCATTGAACATTCGGCACTTGACCTTGTGGAGGGAGTGGGGATTGGGCACCTGCAGTCCTCCTTCCTTCCTTTATCTTTCTCTTCTGCCCTTCTTTTTGGAAGAAGGGTTTTCAAAACCAGTTTAGTTTCCAAAACGTGTACATTTGTTGGGTGGGGGGGGTCTAATTTGAGAGAGCGAGAGTGTGTATGTGTGTGTGTGTAAGTGTGTGGATTTTTTTATCATTTTTTAAAAATGCAGTACTCTTTGTATCAGTCTGTCATGGGTCTATAGCTGTTTCAGATTTTTTTCAGCTGTACTTGAGCATCTGAAACTGCAAGAAAGAAACTCATTAAATGTGATTCTTCTTACTAAACGGGCCTGACTGCTGTAGCTGTGTAACCTCCCCATCCCCACCTGCTCCTCCCCATCTCTTCCTGACTTTGGAGAAAACTCCCCAGTTTAGCCCCCTGACCTGCAGGCTGTGTCCTGGCACGTAGGGAAGGGAAGTCCATGGCCACGTACCAGGTAGGGCAGAGAATGTCTTGCTCATCCCGTGGGTGCAGACCACAGCTTCTTGGCTGAACATAGAACTTCTTTTCCTCACTCAGTATACCAGCCTCTTCCTAGTGATTCTGTTTTGCTGATTCGGCAAGAATTACATTTTGTTTTGTTTTGAAGAGAATAACTCACCATGAATGTGGAGAGCAAACACAAAAAGAATTAGGTTGCGCTGGGCGTGGTGGCTCACACCTGTAATCCCAGCACTTTGGGAGGCCGAGGAAGGCGGATCACCTGAGGTCAAGAGTTCGAGACCAGCCTGGCTAACATGGTGAAACCCCGTCTCTACTAAAAATACAAAACTTAGCCGGGCATGGTGTTGCCTGCCTGTAATCCCAGCTACTCGGAGGGCTGAGACAGGAAAATCTCTTGAACCCAGTAGGTGGAGGTTGCGGTGAGCCGAGATTGCACCACTGCACTCCAGCCTGGGCAACAAAGTGAGACTCTATCTCAAAAAAAAAGAATTAGGTTGCAAATGTTTCAAGCATGTGCAGTTTTGTGTGTGTGTATACATATATATGGTCAGCATATATATTGTTGTGCAGCTAGGGTGAAGCCAGCAGAGGTGTGTATGTCTTTATGAAATGTTTGAAAAGAGATAAGCTGACTGCTTGATAATCATTCTCAGGTGTAAAGCTCCAAGTGTAAATAAAAGTGGCATTTAACAAATCTTTTCAGAACAAAGTACAGCTGACTATATATACCAAGAACTAAGCTAAAGGAACAGCTGAGAGCTCCTGATCTCCACAGGAGAGGAATCCAAAAGCTCTGCTTTGTACTTCTTCACCCTGCTTTTGTATAAGGAAGGGGGATGATGGGAAATCATGGACTTGTAAGTTGTATTTAAACATAAAAATGAACTTGGTAACTCTTTTGGGTTTAGTAGAGCCTCAGTGTCGCTTTAACTTAGTTTACATTTTTTTATTTTAAAAACAGCAATGGATGGTTTTAAAGGAGTATTGTGACTGTAAAATTGCTAAATATGACTGTAACACAGCTGTGTGGTAGCTGTGACACAGTTTGGTTGGGCAAAGGAGTGGTGATGGACTCGTTAAATCATATATACTTGAATAGTCCATTGACCGAAACTCTTTATAGACTATTGTGTAAATGTGGAATCACAGACTGTTAACATTGCCTGGACTCCAGCAGAGTCCTGGAGCTGCTGGGACCTCTCCTATCATGATGAACTTGGACTTTTTTTTTGATTTCTGGTTTTAAAAGACATAAAATTATAGAATCCAGATAATTTGCTGGAGTCATTCTGATCCACCATGTAGATCTGTATTTAGTATCATTTGGATTTGGAGAAGTGTTGATTACATTATGGCTGTGTAATAAAATTTTTATTAAAACTGCATCACACTGTAGCTACTTTGCCACTACCTCCCCACACACAGCTGCTACAACACCGCGAGATACCAAAGAACACAGCAGGGAGAAAAGCCAACCAAAGAAGACCAGAAGGTAATTTTTCACCCGAGTAGCCTCCGTAGCAATTGAGATCAAGACTCAGGACTTGTCTCCAGTCTCAGCTGAGGCAGGGCCTCTGAACCAAGATCTTGGCCAGGCATTGGCTTTGTCCCACCAACTAGGATTTCTTGGTGGCTCATACTATTTCTTGTGCTAGGGAATTGTCTCAGTGGGCCCCTCTTGCCTCCACAGTATGGTTTCACTGTTGAAGGGTGCAGCACCCAAGGTGGTTTTATGCATTTTTTTAGTTCCTTCCAAGAAGCAAAAAGGCCAGTGTCCATATGCCTAGTTCATAATTCATATAGGTCTGTTTGCCTGTCTTGTTTCTGGCAGGTGTAGGGAAAGTCTACTGCCTGCCACTTGCCACTTCCCTTCAAAAAGAATTGTTTTTGCTGGCCAAGGATCTAATGTATAGAAAAAAGAAAAAAAAAGAATTGTTTTTGCTTTTGTGAAGTCCTGACTTGTCACTCAAACTGTACCAATATTGTAAATAAACTTTATGCCATTTTAACAAAGGGATCAGATTTAGTCTAAGGATTGCATCCTGAGTGGCAACTCTTAAAGCTGTTTTGAAAGTCCAGGAGAGTCTCTCTTGTTCTTTTTCCTCCTCTGTGCCCACAAAAGTGGAAGTTACCATTGTCAACTCTTTAGCAGCCTGGTTTCCCTAAGCCTCTCTGGTAGGGAAATCTCCAGTTGTCCTGGTTTACCTCCTATCTTGGTAAGAGACCAACAAGCTTTAACAGAGCTAAGTAGACCCCTGATGTATTGCCTAACCCTAGTGAGAATCTGGGCCTTTCAACCTTGTTTTTTTTTCCCCCGCTTTTTGAAACAGGGTCTCTGCTGTCCAGGCTCCATGGAGTACAGTGGTGTAGTCACAGCTCACTGCAGCCTCAACCTCCCAGGCTCAAGTGATCTGCCCATCTCAGCATCCCAAGTAGTTGGGACTATAGTCATGCATCATCTCACCTGCCTAAAATTTTCTGTTGAGACGGAGTCTTGCTGCTGGTCTTGAATTCCTGGCCTCAAGTGATCCTCCCACCTCAGGCTCCCAAAATGCTGGGATTGCAGGCATGAGCCACTGTCCAGCTCCTTTCACCTTTAAATTGGCCTAGGCATAGTTCCTTTGCTTTCCTATCTTCTGGCCATTATGAGTATGAAGGGGGTGCCCAGGGACTGAGTGTGGCTATGGAGGAAACATTGATCTTCCTTTATGCCCCCATGCTGGGAAGATCTGTAGTCCTCCCCTTCCCCAGTGCCTGAGGCTGTGTCTCTAACCTCTCTGAACACATTTTTACCTAGGAAGCAAGAAGATCCTGGATCTTCTACACCCTTTAAGAAGGCAAGAGATGACAGTCACGGTGGTAAGAGCCATGTCCAAGACTGCTTCTAGTGGTGGAAAGGTTGCTTACCCTGCAAATGCATCCAATGAGGTTTTCATCTACTCTGTAGCACTCCCATTATCTGCCGGGCATGGTGGCTCAAGCCTGTAATCCCAGCACTTTGGGAGGCTGCGGCAGGCGGATCACGAGGTCAAGAGATCCAGACCATCCTGGCCAACATGGTGAAACCCCGTCTCTACTAAAAATACAAAAAATTAGCTGGGCGTGGTGGTGCGCACCTGTAGTCTCAGCTACTCAGGAGGCTGAGGCAGGAGAATTGCTTGAACCCTGGAGGCAGAGGCTGCAGTGAGCCGAGATCGCGCCACTGCACTCCAGCCTGGCACCTGGTGACAGAGCAAAAGCTCTGTCTCAAAAAACAAAAACAAAAAGCACTCCCATTATCTAACTGATGGGAGCAGTGGGGCCTAGAGAGCAGGGGTTCTGGGCAGATGACAACAGCTTGCTTATCTTCCAGGATTTGGGTGCTCTGGGGCAGCCACTTGCTACCTATCTCTGAGAAGGCAGAAAGCTGACCACCTGGGGTGCAACTGGAAGGAAGAAGGGTGCTACGTTGGTCAACTTCCTCTCCCTGGCCATGTTTTCCCAGGAGGGATACTGTTCCTGTAGGTGGCTGTGATCCAGCAGCCCTAGAAGCCAACCCCCAGCTCAGATTTTCTTCATGATTTCCCTGACCCAAGTGGGGACTACTGAGCTCCCTCGGCAAGGAGGGTGTTAAGGAACTGAAAGGAATGGCAGCGCTAAGACAGGGCCAAAAGGCAGCCTGCCTTCTCTAAGTTTCCACAGGCCAGCCCCAGGGGACAGGGAGATGGGAATTCTAGGCACTGGAGCATAGATAGGCATGTCTAGGGCTTCCAGACCATTCTCAGGATCGAAGGGAGGGCCAAGAGCCAAAAGGCACCCAGGCTTAGGAAAGGGGCCCTTCTGCCGCTTACAGATCCCTGCTCTGCCACTTACTACTATCTAGAGCGGAGCTACTTAACACCTTTGAGCCATAAGTTTTCCACCTTTGGAAAAAAAAAAACCTGTCAGGATCGTGTTGAATATTAAGTGTTCCTGTCCTCAGTAGGGGTTTGTTAAATGCTGTTCTTAATGAGAGTGAAGCTGCTGGACCCAGGAGGAGAGGAAGCACCCCCGGAGTGGGCTGACGAAGGGCTGAAGCACTGGGCAGTGGGCAGGACCTAGAGACGCCAGGCAGCCCCACTTTGGGCAGGGGTGGGGGAGAAGAGACCCTGCCTCCAGATCGAGGTTCTCACAGGTCGGCTCTGGGCTGGCCTGGGGAATCCTCCAGGGAATGAGGGCTGCCTCGGGCCAGGCCCTTGTTGTCACTACCCCAAGGCCAATGCTCACCTTCTTTACTGACCAGCCTTCTGAAGGCGTTGAAGGCTGCCAGCTCGCCACCTTCCTGCTGGCCCCAACTGAGGCCTGACCTACCCACCACCCTCAAGAGTAGTGAAAACTCAAAATAGTACCAAACCAGAAGGTAAGTGTAAAGAAGCCCAACAAAATTCTGACCCTTCCCATGATGATTACCTCCATACTTCTTCAAAAGATAGATACTTTTGGGCCCTGCATAGTGTCTTCCACCTGTAATCCCAGCAGTTTGGGAGACCAAGGAGGGAGGATCGCTTGGGGATAGGAATTCAATACGAACCTGGTTAACATAGACTCCATTTCTATTTAAAAGAAAAAAAATCGAATACTTTTCCTCATTTAGCCATGGATGGGCCTGCTTGGCTAAACACGTGCGATGCAGCACACCCCTTCACCTGGCAAGGCCGAAAGGCGCAGGTTGACCATGGATTTTGCGTGGCAAGCCCTTCGGTGCTCTCCGCGCGGCGTCTCCACTGCACCCCCTGCACTGGCCTGGGCGCCACCCGTGTCCACGGCACCAGCCTCCGAATCCCTGGCCCCGCAAGCCGCTGGTGCCGTTAGCGCCCAGCCCACGTGGCAAGGGAGGAGGCGCGGGGCCGCTGCATTCCAGGGCGCTCTGCTCCCCTTCCCCACTTTTTCCCCACTCCTGGCCGGCAGCCTCAGAAGAGCCGGGGTCCCAGCGGCCCAGGGCGCAGATAACCCCGGACGCAAGTGTTGGGAGTTGCGAGCTGGACCCCCGCTTGCACACGGCCCACACGGAGGCGCATGGGCATTGGGGTCCCGGACCCTGCGCCACCGCATGCTCTGTGGACTAGGTACCCACGCATGCCCGAGGTCTGGAGGTCACGCCTGCAAGCGCAGAGCTCACAGATGGAACTAGGAGCTGCACCTCCCAACCACCACCGCCCCCGTCCCCCACGTCACCGTGACTACACGATGCAGGGAAGTTCCCTGGTGGCGGTGACGGTGACGGCGTCAGGGAGAGAGGCCGACAAAGTCCCAGGCGTTCCTACAGTGGGCGCCTCCCCAAGCAAGCCGAGTCCCTGACTTCAGACGCTTCCTGTCCCCTTCGCCCCTCTTTGCACTGGGTGAGGTTCTGCGGGCTCTGAGTTCTGGAGAAGAAGGAGGATCACAGGAACGCAGGCTCCTGAGAGGGATCGGAAACCTTGCTTCTGAAGTGGCAGAAGCATGTTCTTACTGCGCGTACACAGGCGTGGTAACACATTTGATTCGTTTTAGACAAGGCTGACAGATTGTGGAAGGTCAGTGAACGCTGCTAGATCCTGAGCCCTGCTGACTTAACCTTGCACCCATTCATGGATATTCACAGAAAGTCTAGTCTATCCATTTATGAAGTCAGAGATTGCCTGGAAGGAGGGGAAACCTAGAGGCGAAGAAAAGCGGGTGGGGCTGGGAGCTGAGGGCTCACCTGTCAGGTGAAGACACATTCACGCCTCTTTCCAGGAGAAACAAGACCCTCGCCACTCTCCCATCCTTCCACGTCCACTGGGCTCTGGGCAGCCCTCCAGCACCCTCTCTAGTAGGCCCTGACAGAGAAGGACATCGAACCCACCAGAGGTGAGGAATGTTCTGTATGCAGGAAACAGCTGAGAAAGCAAAACTCCCAGCGCCCTCATTGACAACCCCTTGGAAAGAGTGGGAAGGCAGCCACTGAGTGTCTCCGGGCCTGTTTTCTTCTTGGGCCCTTTCTGGTTTCCTTCCTCCATAAGACAATGAAAATGATAACGCTATCACTCCCGGGAAGCAGGGGGGCATCACAGGATCCACGCATTCCTGTGTCCTTTGCACCTAGCACAATAGCAGCTGCTCTATGAAAGTGTGTCTGCTCTGTGAATTCTTGAGTGAATCACAGGTATTGTCACAGAATATTGGAGTCTTTGGGTCATAAAGTACCTTGGAAGGACACCAAGTTCCACAGAGCATGTCTGGGAGTTAATAGAATAAGACCTTGCACCACCGGGTCCAGTGGAACATGACAGCCCAACCCCCTCCTACCTACCCACCCCCACCACACACACCACACACACTACACACCACACCACACCACACACCACACGTACCACACACCACACACATACCACACACCACACACCCACCACACACCATACCACACACCACACACATACCACACACCACGCACACACCATACACCACACACACACCATACGCCACACACATCACACACCACACACCCACCACACACCACACCACACTCACACACCAGACACCACATCATATACCACACACACCATATACCACACACATATCACCACACAGCACACCACATAATCACACACATACCACACACCACACCACACACACATCACACACATACCACACCATGCACACACCACACATACACCACACATACCACACACACACCACACACACTGCCAACACACCATACACACCAAACAACACACCCACGCCACTCACTACACCCACCACATACACCATACACACACTGCACACCGCACACACCACATACCACACAGCACACACGCCACACCACACACAACACATTCACACACACCTATCATACACCACACCAAACACCCACCACAAACACCATACACACACAACACACAACACACACACCACATTCACACACAACACCCATCATACACCACACCAAACACCCACTACACACATACCACATGCATCACACACACCACACACACACCATACACACATACCACACACCACACCCTTAACCACACACACATGCCACATACACATGCCACAAACACCACACACAACCCCCCCACACCACCACACACTCCACACACACACCACACACACACCAGAAAGGCTCTGCTCCTGCTGGAGAAGGCTTAAAATCGCTTCAAAGAAACAGATGCCCCATTCAGGAGCACCGTTCAAAGGCTGCGCCTTCCCTTCTCTCCCCCAGGTGACCGGCTCTGCTTGTTATCTTAGGAAGCGGAAACCAGCACTGTGCCTGGCATTGGGTGATGAGTGGTGATTTTACTCATGCTCCTGGGGCCACTGGTGCTGCCCTGGGGATAGGGTAGAGGTGGGGCACAGCTGTGAGGCAGGTGGGGGTAAGGCCCCCAGAAACCCCTCAGCACACACATCCCATTTTCCAGGCCTTTTTCTTCCCCATTTTGTACCCCAGGGTGGTGGTTCTCCATTTATCATGCAGCCCTCAGGCATGATAAATCCTGAAAGACTTTTTTTTTTTTTTGAGACTGCGTCTTTCAATCTATTGCCCAGGCTGGAGGGCAGGAGCTCAATCTCAGCTGACTGCAGCCTCTACCTCCCTGGACTCAGGTGATCCTCCAACCTCTTCCTCCTGAATACCTGGGACCACAGGCATGTGCCACCATGCTTGGCTAATTTTCTTATTTTTTGTAGAGATGGTTTTCAACATGTTTCCCAGGCTGGCCTCAAATTTCTACATTCAAGTGATCCTTCTGCCTGGGCCACCCAAAGTGCTAGGATTACAGTTACCAACCACTGCACCCAGCCCTGAAGGTCTTTGATGGGGGTGAGGACTCAGGCACTTAAAGAAGCAGATTTCAGCCTGGGTACAGTGGCTCACACCAGTAATCCCAACATTTAGGGAGGCCCAGGTGGGTGGATCACCTGAGGTCAGGAGTTTAAGACCAGCCTGGCCAATATGGTGAAATCTCATCTCTATTAAAACTACAAATATTGGCTGGGCGCTGTGGCTCACGCCTGTAATCCTAGCACTTTGGGAGGCCGAGGTGGGTGGATCACCTGAGGTTAGGAGTCCAAGTCCAGCCTGGCCATCCTGGTGAAACCCCATCTTAAAAACAACAAGAACAAAAAAAATTAGCTGGGTATGGTGGCAGGTGCCTGTAATCCCAGCTACTTGAAAGCTGACACAGGAAAATTGCCTGAACCCAGAAGCCTAGGTTGCAGTGAGCTGAGATCCATTGCACTCCAGCCTGGGTGACAGAGTGAGACTCCGCCTCAAGAAAAAAAAAAAAAAAAAAAAAAAGAAGCAGACCTCTAGGGAACAGGAGGATCAACTAACTGAAATGCCATAAGAAGATAAGAAGATGGGTCTGGCTGGGCACAGTGGCTCACGCCTACAAACCAGCAGTTTGGGAGGCCAAGGCAGGAGGATCGCTTGAGCCCAGGAATTCAAGACCAGCCTGGACAATGTAGTGAGACCCCTATTTCTACCAAAAATTTAAAAATTGTCTGGGCATCACTGCACTCACATCTTGTGACGCATGCCTGTGTTGGCAGTCCCAGCTACTGAGAGGCTAAGGCAGGAGGATCACATGGGCCCAGGAAGTTGAGACTGAAGTGAGTTGTGATCACGCCACTGCACTCCAGCCTGGGTGACTGGGTGACTAAATGAGACCCTGTCTCAAAAATAAATAAATAAAGGAAAAAGAAAAATGTTCTCTGCTCAGACCCATGTAGCTGGCCTTGTGGCCAAGGCAGAGAGACTCTTGTGGCCTATCTTAGAATAGCCACGTAATGACCATCAAAACCTTGACACACTGGCTGGGTGCAATGGCTCATGCCTGTAATCCCAGCAGTTTGGGAAGCTGAAGTAAGAAGATTGTTTGAGGCCAGGAGTTGAGGACTTAGGCAACAAAGAGAGACTCCATCTCTACAAAAAATTTAAATTAAATTAGTTTGAGCATGGTAGTGCATGCCTGTGGTCCCACCTACTCAGGAGGCTGGGGCAGGAGGATCCCTTTAGCCCAGGAGGTTGCAATGAGCCATGATCGCACATTCCAGTCTGTGTGACAGTGAGACTTTGTCTCAAAACAGTAACACCAACAACAAAAAACTCAAACCAAAAGACAACCTTAACACGTTCTTCTACAGCCCAGTTTCCCCCTTTCTTGTTGTTTAATTTTTTAAAACTTTCTCCTGCAGTTGGGCGCAGTGGCTCACACCTGTAATCCCAGCACTTTGGGAGGCTGAGATGGGTGGATTACCTGAGGTCAGGAGTTTGAGACCAGCCTGGCCAACATGGTGAAACCCTGTCTCTACTAAAAATACAAAAAATTAGCTTGGCGTGGTGGTATGCACCTATAATCCCTGCTACATGGGAGGCTGAGGCAGGAAAACTGAGCCCAGGAGGCAGAGGTTGCAGTGAGCTGAGATTGCACCACTGCACTTCATCCTGGGTGACAGAGCAAGACTCCCTCTCAAAACAAAACAAACTTTTTCTGACTTGCTGAATACTTAAGTGTTTTAATTCCCCCCACCCACTTTTTTTTTTTTTTTTTTTTTTTTTTTTTTGGCAATACATAAGAGGCCATCCACCTCCATACTGGTCAGTGTGATTTTCTCTACATCCCTTCTATTCAAGCATCAAAGACTGGGGAAACTGAGTCATAAGAGAACAGATGTTCTAGGGTTTCAACATTTATTCCTGGCATGATTAACAGGACAGAAGAGCCATGCTAAGTTGAGAACTCAGCTGGGCAAAGTGGCTCACAGCTGTAATCCCAGCACTTTGGGAGGCCTGGGTGGGCAGATCACCTGAGGTCAGGAGTTCAAGACCAGCCTGGCCAACATGGTGAAACCCCATCTCTACTAAAAACACAAAATACAAAAATTAGCCAGGCATGGTGGCAGGCACATATAATCCCAGCTACTTGGGAGGCTGAGGCAGGAGAATCACCTGAACCTGAGAGGCAGAGGTTGCAATGAGCCTTGATCACACCATTGCACTCCAGCCTGGTCAACAAGAGCACAGGAAGTCAGGGGACCTAGCCAGGACACACTGCCTTTTCCACCAACTAGCTGTATGGCCCTAACCTGCCTGGTGGAGCCACTTAATCTCTTTTTTACTTCTGTAATGTGAACAAGGAGAATAGATAGATGTAAGGCCCCTTACTGCTCTAAGAATCTATGGGATTGGCTTTCAGTTCAGCACCCATTTCCAGGTTTGCCCTCACTTTTCCAGTGAGAGACACCTGGGCAGGTACGGCAAAGAGCAATTCTCTGGCTGCTGGTATAGTAGACCTAAGGCTTGGGCAAGTGCCTGATACAAGAAGAAAAAGAATTGTCCCTTTTTCTTGGCAGCTGGGACAGAGACCCAGTGCCCAGCCTGTTTATACCTCCAGCCCTGTCCATACATCACCTGGCACACAGGTACACAGAACATGTTCTCTCCCCTCATTGCCCTCCCTACTTTTCCAGTTCTGGCAGGTCCTTGCTGGCTCCCCCAACCTTGGGTTTGCTCCCAGCCCCCCTCTCTGAAGGCAGCACCAGCCCACGTCCTGCCACAGGTTGGTGTAGCTGTGAAGGAGGTGGAGGAGTGAGTGTTTGACATACGAGTGATCCAGGGCCTTCAAGCTGCCGGGTACACCCCTCACACACATACTCAGATTCCTCCAGACCATTCTCCTAGAGAAGGTGGCGATGTGATTTCCCAGGTTCTCCATGAAGGAGTCAAGTGTTCAGTTTCCTCCATGTCCTTCTTTCTCTCACTCCTTCATTCCCTCAATTTCTCTTGCCTCCCTCGTCCCCATTCTTTCTTACATTATTTTGCTTCCTTCCTCAGTTCTCCAATATGTTCACTTTATTTATTTAGAAATAGGGCATTGCTCTGTCACCCAGACTGTAGTGCAGTGGAATGGTCATGGGTCTTTGTAGACTAGACCTCCAGGCTCAAGTGATCCTCTCACCTCAGCCTCCCCGCCAGTAGCTGGGACTACAGGAACATGCACCACGCCCAGTCAATATTCTGTAGCTTTAGTAGAGACAGGGTTTCGCCATGTTGCCCAGGCTGGTCTGGAACTCCCAGGCTCAAGCAATCTGCCGGCCTTGGCCTCCCAAAGTGCTGGGATTACAAGCATAAGCCACTATGCTGTACTGAAGATTCCATGTTCCCACTGAACCTTCCTGTTTCCTTCTCTTGGGCCATTTCTGAGCCCTGGCTGAGGGGAGAGAAGGGAAGGAAAGCCCCTCCGTTGGCCATCTCATCATCCAAGGCAACCCTTCTGGGGATGCTCTGTCCTCAGCGCCCCGGCAATCCCCAGACACTGAGTCCTGAGGGGGCACTCAGTGTCTTCCCCTCACTCCTGTCTTCCCCTCACTCCTCTGGCAGTGTGGGGAAGACAGGAAACTGGCTTCTACTCAAAGCAGCCTCGCCGGTCAGCTGACTACCAACATGGGTAGTGGCGGAAGATCCGAATGGGATAACATGATAAGCACTTTGCATTGTCTGAAACTCTTCAACATCAGTGCTGTCTTCTTAGTTTTACAGACACAACTCTGTGGGTTGGGAGAGGTTTTCCTAAATGTACAAATGCAGAAACATGCGGAGGGGGTGGAGGGACTGCCTAAAAATCACATCTAGAGTGTAGCGGACCTTATTTCAAAGCTTTTATTCTCGCAGCAACGGGAGAACCGCACTTGAGGGAAGTGAAATGACTTGCTGAACGCCACACTGCAGACTCCCAGCCCCGAGCTCCTACAGGAGATGCCGCCCAGGACTCGGCTGGGCCGCGGAGACAGATCTAGGCCCCGCCCCCTGACCTTGTTCTCTGCCCGCCGGGAAGTCGGGAGCTTGCGAGGAGCAGCCTCAGCTTGTCTCTGGGGCCGAGTCTCCACTTGGGTGCACGCCCTGGGGTGGGGCTGCTTTGGGAGGCAGGTGGCCTTGAACTCTGCTCAGGAGCTCGGGCTGGAGCAAGGCCCAGGGAACTTGAAGCCCTTGCCCGGGAGGGATGAAACACGGAAAGGAACCCGAGGGACCGGGTAGGGGAACAAGAGCAGGACCAGCTTCTCCTGCGCGGGGGCAGGGCCAGTGGAACCGCCTGGAGGAATCCCTCCCAGCAGCTAAGCCCGGGAAGGCTGCGAGGCCCCGGCGCCAAGCGGCCCCTCCCACCTCCCCGAAGGCGGGCGGAGCGAAGCAGCTAGGCCCAGGACCATGTTTTGTGCCTACGGAGGCTGGATTCCCCGCCACCCCGAGGAGCCACCGAGAGCCTTTTGTGCCTGGCAGGGGCCCTAGGAGGCCCGCGCTTTCTCTGAAAGTGAAAGGAGTGGGCGGGGGGCGCGGCCGAGGCGGGGCGCGGGCGGGCTGCGGCGCAAGCTCCGCCCCGGGGCCGTCTCTTGCCGGGGGCGCGGAGCCGCTCCAGTCCCCGGCGCGCCGCGGGCTGGTGGGCTCAGCCACGGCGCCGGCACTGGGAGATGACCCTTCCCGGGGGCCCGACGGGCATGGCGCGGCCGGGGGGCGCGAGGCCCTGCAGCCCGGGGCTTGAGCGGGCCCCGCGCCGGAGTGTCGGGGAGCTGCGCTTGCTTTTCGAGGCGCGTTGTGCGGCGGTCGCTGCGGCGGCCGCAGCGGGGGAGCCCCGGGCCCGCAGGGCGAAGCGGCGTGGGGGACAGGTCCCTAACGGGCTTCCGCGGGCTCCCCCGGCCCCAGTGATCCCTCAGCTGACCGTGACAGCCGAGGAGCCCGACGTGCCCCCGACCAGCCCTGGGCCGCCGGAGCGGGAGGGGAACTGTCTCCCGGCAGGGGGCTCCTCGCACCTGCAGCAGCCACGCCGCCTTTCCACCTCGTCGGTCTCCTCCACTGGCTCCTCGTCGCTGCTCGAGGACTCGGAGGACGACCTGCTGAGCGACAGCGAGAGCCGGAGCCGCGGCAATGTGCAGCTGGAAGCGAGCGAGGACGTGGGTCAGGTACGGGCCGCGGGGGCGGGGCCAGCGCCGGGCGCGGGGGCTGAGCTGGGGACCCAGCTTGGAGCTCCCGGAGGACCCGCTCCTGTCCATGCTCCCTCTCGCGTGGGTCCTGTTCTCGCGGTTTAGGAGGAGTCTGGGGGTCGGAGGGAGGCGCCAGGCCGACCTCTCGCCTGGGCAACTTTCACCCCGGCTCCGCCGGCGGGTCGTAGCGCTGGCCCTGGGGCGTCTTAAGAAGCGGGGCGAGGAGCAGGCGACCCGCCGCAGGGAATGGGCGAAGCGGGGGGAGCTGACCTTGTTGCCTGAGGGGTAAGACAGGAGGTATCGGAGGGGCTTGAGCCTTGCAGGGTGAACCCTCGGAAGAAGAGGGGCGAAGGAACGTTTCCCTAGCTCCCTGCCTCCTCTCCGGTGCCGCGGCCCCACCCCCGCCGTTGCCACGGTTTCCCTTTCCTGAGTGGGAGTGGAGCGGCGCTCCAGGCTCTGCTTGGGATCCACTGCCGTCTGCTCCTAGCGCCCGCACGAGGCGTGGACGCAGGGGAGGGAGGGGCGCGGGGCTGGGAGCTCTGGCTGAGAGCGGAACGCAGCCTACTCGGTGCGCGCCCTGCCTTCTGTACCCACGGCTCTCCGCTACTGAGCGCGGTAGAGAGGGGCGGTAAACTGAGACGGAAGGGGGGTGGGATCAGCCTGCTAGTCTGCCTCTGATAGCCCGGGTGTTCTGGGACCAGGGCTGACCCTCGGAAAACAGCCCTGGTCACTGTTAAGTCGTTCCCGACGCCTGCCACTTAGGCATGTGCGGCTCCTGGGACAGCCTCCTTGTCCTCTTCGTTTTAACCAAGGCCAGATACCTTGAATAACTGTACGTGGTCAGCGCGAAGAGCTTGCTTTAGATCCACGTTACGCAAGTGTCCCTGAGGCCGAGGGAGAGGCGAGGGGCGCTCCTGGCCTCGGGCGTCTGGGGCCTGCCCAGAAGGCCAGGTCGTCGCAGCGGGGCGGGGAGAGCTGCGGCCGCGCGCCTGCTCCGCCGCACACTGGGATGGGACGAGGCGGGGAGGCTGTGGCGACTTGCAGGGGTTCACAAGCCCAGAGGGCGGTGGGGCTTGTCAGTGACACAAGAGAGGAAAAGCTTCACAGAGCAGCAATACCCCCCGCGGCCAGGTGCCGGGAGCGCCGACTCTGTCACGAGCCTGCCGCTTCCCCTTCTCCTCCCCCGGTGGTCAGGGCAGCCCCGGATCGTTTCTGGGGTAACCCTTGCCTACGTCGGGGGGCGGATGCCGGGGCTTCCCAGTGTGGGGTGTGTGGGGCAGTGAGAGGCCCCCGCCCCGCCTCTTCGGAAAAGCACTAGCAGCAGCTCCGGGGGCGCGGCCTCTGCCAAAGCTCTGACACCTGAGAGGCGGCGCAGGCGAAAGGGCGCGAATCGCGGGGGCGCCGAGGGCGCGGGCGCGTCCCGCTTCCCTCCTCCGCCCGCAGGGAGTCGGCGAAGTGCCTGGGAGAGGGACAGCGCGAGGAGGAGGTCCTGCAGCCAAGCCTGGGTGCAGGGGAGACCACCCCAGCCGAGGTCAAGTCTCGAGGACCTGGGCGACCCCGCCGTCCCCGGAGCCGCCGGGAGCCAGTGCAGATCGCAGCTGAGGGCCCTTCCAGCTCCAAGGCTGCGGCTTCCAGGCCTTCCCCACCCCCAGGCCTCTGGGGCCTCCCCGAAGGCAAACAGCCACGGCGGCGGCAGATAAGCCTGGAGCTGTTGACAGAGGCTGCCTGAGTCCGCGTGGAAGGGCCCAGGGTGGACTTTGCCTCGCGGCGGGTCCCGGAGCTGCACAGCGCGCCAGCCCATGCCAATTTAGGGCTTCCCCAGGCAGGAAGCAGGGCCGGTCCTGCTGACCGTGAAGGATGCACCTGGGGAAGGGGACCGAGGCCGGGCCCTAGGACTCCCGGGTTGCCAACCACTTACGCGCGGCTCAGGCAGGCCGAAGCCCAGGAAGGCTCTGGCGGCCTGCCTCTGCCTGGGGCATACCTAATCCCCTTCACCTGCTAGGAGCCCTCTCCAGCCTGCCCAGAGCAGAGGAATTGAAACTGGGCAGCCTCACTCCGGCAGACGAAAAAGTCATGGTCAGGCTTTTCCCAACCAGTCAGGGGAGAAGTTGGAGGCCCACCACCAAGGCCAGCCGTCATGACTCTAAGGCCTTGCCTGCCTCCTCAAACAATTATAGGGTGTTGCAGGAGCAGAAGAGAGGGCGTTTGGCTCCTGTTCATCTGGTTTTCTTCTTTTCATGCTCCAGGATAGGTAAGGAGACCTGGATGCCATCCCCTCCTGGACTCAGAATTCCCACACATCACTTTCCACTAATTATAGAGCAGAATTTAGGTTAACAGACTTCCTTTTTAAAAAGCTAATGCCCATGGGAAGGTGAAGTCGTGGGTCACTTATACCTTAGTGCAAATCGTTTTATAAATTTAAACTGATTGTTCTCCCCACCACCACGACCACAGGGAGTGCTAGTTTGATAGGGCAATTGGAACATGGGGAGGGTGTTGGGCTGGTAGAGCTTCGACCAGGGACTGGATGACTGGAGGCAGGGAGCTGGGGTTAGTGCCAAACACAGAGCAAAGGGTCTGCTCCGGCAGAAGATAAAGTGAACACTGTGAGCAGTGAGTGTGAGCAGGTGTCTTCAAGGCTTCCAAATGGAGCTTAGACAGAGGAGGGCCTGAGGCTAGTATCCAGCCAAGCCCTGCCCAGGGTGAGGTACTGTCTGCTCAGCCCTAGGAGTAAAGAATTATCAGATGGCCCTCTTGTGACTTCATCAAAGCCTCTCACACAGTCAGCAATCCTAGCCTTTGCTCCAGGACACCCAGGTAGCCTGTGGCTATGTGTTGGTCTCCTAGAGAAGGCACCTTTGTGGAGGGAGGCCCAAATCAGAGGATGTGGCTCTGCTGCCCTTGGCAGCTAGATTTCACTCTGTAACATCATCTGCTCAAAAAAAAGTCTCACCTGCTTAAAAATATCTTCCCTGCTGTTCAGGTGCCCAAATCCCCACCCACCTACAAAAGAATGATGTTCCAGGAGCCTTTTTGGGTACATTCATTTTTACATTTATTTTTATTTATTTATTTGAGACAGTGGCTTGCTCTTTCACCCAGGCTGGAGTGCAGTGGCACAATCTCAGCTCACAGCAACCTCCACCTCCTGGGTTCAATGCCTCAGCCTCCAAGTAACTGGGATTACAGGCGTGCACCACCACACCAACTAATGTTTGTATTTTTAGTAGAGATGGGTTTCACCATGTTGACCAGGCTGGTCTCAAACTCCTGACCTCGTGATCCACCTGCTTCAGCCTCCCAAAGTGCTGGGATTACAGGCGTGAGCCACCGCACCTGAACTTGCATTCATTTTTAAAAGTGTTATGTTCTCTGGGGGAGGTATCTCCCTAAGGTGGAAGGTGACAGTGAGTTGAGTTCCATGAAACTTGCACAACTCCTGCCATGCTTGGCCATATCTATTACTGGCAGGAGAGCTAAATCCTGTCATAGCAACCTCAGATGGTGGTTTGGAGGCCTCAGATGAGATAATGGGTATGAAAATCTTCTGTAAACTGGGAGCAGTGGCTCACACTTATAATCCCAGCACACTGGGAGTCCAAGGTGAAAGGATCACTTGAACCCAGGAGTTCAAGGCCAGCCTGGGCAACATGGCAAAATCCTGTCTCTACTAAAAATATAAAATATTGGCATGGTGCCTCATGCCTGTAATCCCAGAACTTTGGGAAGCCAAGGCGGGTGGATCACTTGAGGTCAGGAGTTCAAGACCAGCCTTGCCAACATGGTGAAACCCTGTCTCTACTAAAAATACAAAAATTAACCAGGCGTGGTAGTGCATGCCTGTAATCCCAGCTACTCAGGAGACTGAGGCAGTAGAATCACTTGAACCTGAAAGGCAGAGATTGCAGTGAGCTGAGATTGCACCACTGCACTCCACCCTGGGTGACTGAGCAAGACTTTGTCTCAAATAACTTCATACATACATACATACAAAAAATCAACCAGGCATGTTGACTCATGTCTGTGTGTAGTTCCAGCTACTCTGGGTGCTGAGGTGGGAGGATCACCTGAGCCCTGGAAGTCCAGGCTGCAGTGAGCCGTGATCACACCACTGGACTCCAGCCTGGGTCATGGGAGTGAGACCTTGCCTCAAAAAAAAAACCCAGTATTTTGTAACCTGCTGGCTAGGAATGGCCTTAGTTGCTGCTTCTGTCTCATATGAGATGCAGAAAAGCAAGGTCAGGAGAGTAGGTGATGATGCCATTTTACCCCAGCTTGGGAGCAGGTCCACCAATCAAATGGTAGTAGCCCAGGTTTTCAGATGCACATCAAATCCTCTTCTACCAGGCCCACTGTCCAGCCCTCCTCACTGCCTCTACACAATTCCAAAAGGATGGTGCAGTTCCCTCACCCTACATAGCCCAAGGCAAGTTTCCTCTTCCACTGGGGTGGCTACAGAACTAGATGTATCCTCTCACTAAGTCCATTCTGGTCCCACTATTCCTCAAATTCTTCTAGCAGGTCCCTACAGCTGTCTGAAGCCCCTGCCATTAAACACATTCTTTTGGATAAAGGCAAAGGTGGCCAGCCAGTAGAGAGGGCTCCCAAGCAGGTCTTACTGTTTCCCCAGAAGTCAAAACTCAGACTGCCTTATTGTTGCATGTCACATCACCACGTACAAAGCACTTTCTCATGTGATATCCCATTTAACTCCCAAGTGGAAGAAGGATGGTAGCATCTTGCTGGGGATACTTTGGAACCTGCTGGGGGCAGGAACACGGGGAGGGAGGATGGGCTGATGGAGAGCTTCAGCCAGAGATTGGGAGGCAGGGGGCAGGGCATGAGGGATGTAGCTCCCCTTGATTTCCTTTTGTAAAATGGGAATTATACCACTTAATGCACTTGCTATGCGTGTGCGTTCATTATGGCTCTCACGCTGAGTGTGGGAGAAGGGGTACAGGATGGTGCTGCTGAATATACATGGCACATACATCATCTTCCTGGAATTTTACTTGAGGGTTTGGAGGTGGTGAGTTTTATAATAAAACTTGGATTTATTATGCAGCAGAATGCAAACCTGGTGTGTATTTAAAGATTTTAAAAGGAGTTTTGAAAGTGATGTCATGTTTCTAGTGGGCTGCTTCTGGCTACACCCCCAGATCCCTGGGGATTGGGCACGTGATCACACCCTAGTGTACCATGTAAGGGCTTCAGTGAGAAAGTGGGAGCAATGCTGCCTGATGAAAGATGAGAAAGAGCCTGACATGCAATAGGCAGGCAGTATTTGATGGTTCATGTTATGGCAGCAACTATGTCCTCCCAGGGGAAACAGGCCCACGCAGATGGCAGTACTTGGTTGGGTTCACTCAGCTGGAAGGTGATACAGTCAGGACTCCCCACCCAGTGCTCTGTCACAACCTCCATCTCCTCCCGGTGAGAAAGGGCTTTATGGTCAGCAGTTCTCCTCCACTTAGGCCACCTCCTCAGTTCTCCGTCTCCCTCTCAGAACTCCCTCTTGCCAAGGAGGTGTATTCTTGAGGGGGCACACATGTGTAACTGTGCTAAAAGGCAAGCATCTCTCGGGGAAGGCAGCAGACATAGTTGACATGAGCCAACCTGTGCACTTCATTTTTAAAAATTTTTATTTATTTATTTATTTATTTTATTTTTTTTTTTTTTTTTGAGACGGAGTTTTGCTGTTGTTGCCCAGGCTGGAGTGCAATGGCCCGATCTCGGCTCACCGCAACCTCCGCCTCCTGGGTTCAAGCAATTCTCCGGCCTCAGCCTCCCGAGTAGCTGGGACTACAGGCATGCACCATCATGCCCAGCTAATTTTTGTATTTTTAGTAGAGACGGGGTTTCACCTTGTTGACCAGGATGGTCTCGATCTCTTGACCTCGTGATCCACCCGCCTCGGCCTCCCAAAGTGCTGGGATTACAGGCTTGAGCCACCGCGCCCGGCCCAATTTTTATTTATTTTTGAGACAGAATCTCTTTCTGTCACCTAGGCTGGAGTGCAGTGGTGCAGTCTCGGCTCACTGCAACCCCTTTCACCTGCGTTCAAGCAATTCTTCTGCTTCAGCCTCCCAAGTAGCTGGGACTACAGGCACATGCCCCCACACCTGGCTTATTTTTTGTATTTTTAGTAGAGATGGGGTTTCACCATATTGACCAGGCTGGTCTCGAACTCCTGACCTCGTGATCCACCTGCCTCAGCCTCCCAAAGTGCTGGAATTACAGGTGTGAGCCACCGTACCTGGCCACCAACCTGTGTACTTCAGAGAGGACACAGGGCTGCTGAGTTGTGGGTGGGAAGAGGAGAGGTCCAGAGGATGGGATGCTCTCAGGCTTAGCTGAAGGCCAGAAAAAGATAAGGGACACACCAAAAGAACCCTTCATCTCCTTCCCAATTTTGTCTAAGTTGACAGGCCCTCAGGTTTGTACTTTATTTTCAAGGCTTAGGTTTCTGGGCCCAGATCAAAACTAAGGGTGCCCTGAGCCTTGTCAGCTAATGAGTGCATGGAATCCAGGGATAGCAAGAGAAGCTTGGAGAGCCCAGCCTGTTCTTTCTGCAGGACCTGCCAGGCTGGCCTCCCTGCCCTGGGCCTGTGTAAAGGTTTGTTTATGTGTATGTCCGTCTCCCTAAATGAGGAACCAAGGTCCTGAGTGAATGAATCAGTGATTGAGATTTGTTCATCTTCTGCGTCATACCATGGAAGGGGATTGGTGAGCTGGGTGACTATCATCCTTAACCCTCGCTTACTACTCACAGCAACCCAGTAAGGATAGTTATTTCTTCATTTTATAGATCCTTTTCTTATGGGTGCACAGAGGCTTGTTTCTTGGGCCCTGGAATCTTTTGAGGCATTGGTAGAAATAAAAATTTTGGGGGCTGGGCACAGTGGCTTATGCCTGTAATCCCAGCACTTTGGGAGGCCAAGGCAGATGGATCACCTGAGGTCGGGAGTTCGAGACCAGCCTGACCAATATGGCGAAATCCTGCCTCTACTAAAAATACAAAAAGAAAAAAATAGCTGGGCGTGGTGGTGTGCACCTGTGGTCTCAGCTACTCCGGAGGCTGAAACAAGAGAATCGCTTGAACCTGAGAGGCGGAGGTTGCAGTGAGGTGAGATCGGGCCACTGCACTCCAGCCTAGGTGACACAGCAAGACTGTTACTAAAAAAAAAAAAAATTGCCCCCACTCTAGACCTACTTAAAATTTCCCTGTAGTAGGCCTGAGAATCTGCCTTTTTTTTTTTTTTTTTTTGAGACAGAATCTCTCTCTGTTGCCCCGGCTGGAATGCAGCGGTGAGAGCTTGGCTCAATGCAACCTCTGCCTCGAGGGTCAAGCCATTCTCCTGCCTTAGCCTCCCAAGTAGCTGGGATTACAGGTGCCTGCCGCCATGCCCAGCTAGCTTTTGTATTTTTAGTAGAGAGGGTTTCACCATCTTTGCCAGGCTGGTCCTGAACTCCTGACCTTGTGATCCACCTGCCTTAGCCTCCCAAAGTGCTGGGATTACAGGCGTGAGCTACCACTTCTGGCTAATCTGCAATTTTTAACAAGGGTGACCATCAGGTAATTTCGATGCTCACAGCAGTTCAAAATCCTTGACGGAGCATTTCCGTAACCTGCCTACGCGTTCTTCAGTGGCAAAGCTGGAGCGCAAACCGGGGTCTTCAGATGCTAAGTCCAGAGCTCTTGATAGCTCATTGGAGACGCTGGAATCACCTTCACTGCACTGTATCAGCCTGCCACACAGGGGCACAATAAACCTTACCAGAGTGAATGAATGAATGAATGACACATCCAGCCCCAGGTGCTTCAGGTGGATCGGGGGTGTGGTGAGACCCTGCTTCAGAGGAGGGAGGGCTTATGCATTGCCGAGAGGCCGATTTGCAGGCCTTGACCATGTCTATTTTAGAAAAGCCACTGGCAGAAGATCCGGACCATGGTCAATCTGCCGGTCATAAGCCCTTTCAAGAAGCGCTACGCCTGGGTGCAGCTGGCGGGGCACACAGGTGAGCCGCAGGGCGGGTGGGCAGTTTCCCGTGACGGGAAGGGGCTGGGCGGCGCTGACGGATGCTGGTTCACAGGGAGTTTTAAGGCAGCGGGCACCAGCGGGCTGATCCTGAAACGCTGCTCGGAGCCGGAGCGCTACTGCCTGGGGAGGCTGATGGCGGACGCGCTGCGCGGCTGCGTGCCTGCCTTCCACGGCGTGGTGGAGCGCGACGGCGAAAGCTACCTGCAGCTGCAGGACCTGCTCGATGGCTTCGACGGGCCCTGCGTGCTCGACTGCAAAATGGGCGTCAGGTACTTGTGCCCTGTCAAGTTGATTGGGGATCAAGTGGGGGGCCGGGCCGGAACAACTCGAGGGCGGCCCGGGGCTAGTGCTCGAAGGGGTCCCCGTGTGCGCTCTCTTACGTCCTGGCCGCTGCCTGCGCCCCCACAGAACTTACCTAGAGGAGGAGCTGACCAAGGCCCGCGAGCGGCCCAAGCTGCGGAAGGACATGTACAAGAAGATGCTGGCAGTGGACCCTGAGGCGCCCACTGAGGAGGAGCACGCGCAGCGCGCCGTCACCAAGCCGCGCTACATGCAGTGGCGGGAAGGCATTAGCTCCAGCACCACACTCGGCTTCCGCATCGAGGGCATCAAGGTGGGGCAGGCCTGCTTCGCCTGGCTCCGCTCCAGCCCCCCTCCCCCGCGCGCGATGTCCTTCCGGATCTGTTGGCCTCCACCTTCCCGACGCCCCCTCCGCCTGCTCCTCCGCCCTCTCTGTCTCGCTGTCCCCTGCAACTGGGAGGTACCGCTGCCCTAGGCTGTCCTCTTCCCCACTGGCGGGCCCGGGCCTCTGACACTCCTGTCCCACCTCCAGAAAGCCGACGGGTCCTGCAGCACCGACTTCAAGACTACAAGAAGCCGGGAGCAGGTGCTTCGCGTCTTTGAAGACTTTGTGCAAGGAGATGTGGAAGTGCTGGTGAGAGTGAAATCCCAAACCCTGAGGTGTTGGGGAGCCTGAAACCCAGAACTCCCCGTCATCCGGCCCAGTGCCTTCAGCTGTGTCCCCACTGTGGCCCTCACCACGCTGGGTCGCACCTGCTCTAGCTCCTTCCCTTCCGAGCCTACCCGGGCGGCTTCCTGGGTCTTCCCCACAGCTGCATTTACCGAGCCTATCTGGGCCGTGGCTCCTCGTTAGCAGAGGCTCATTTGGCGTTTAATTAATTTGCCCTCCTTTCCCACCCACCCTCTGCAGAGGCGGTATCTGAACCGCCTACAGCAGATCCGGGACACCCTGGAGGTCTCTGAGTTCTTCAGGAGGCACGAGGTAAGCGGCGGCAGCCCGGGTGCCTGGCCGCGAGGGCTAGGGCGGGAACGCGGCGGGGGCGTCTCTGGGCAGGGCCGCGGCCTGACGGTGGTGCGGGGCTCACAGGTGATCGGCAGCTCGCTCCTCTTCGTGCACGATCACTGCCATCGCGCCGGAGTGTGGCTCATCGACTTCGGCAAGACGACACCCCTCCCCGATGGCCAGATCCTGGACCACAGGCGGCCCTGGGAGGAGGGCAACCGCGAGGACGGCTATTTGCTGGGGCTGGACAATCTCATTGCTATCCTGGCCAGCCTGGCTGAGAGATGAGGCTGGACTCCTGTCCCCTCGGGCCGCCACCCTGACATGTGGACCTGCGGCTTTGTTCCCACTGTGCATGCCACTTGAGACTGGAGCCCTGGTGCAGGGCAGTTCACCGGGTCCTGCAGGGCCAGGTGCCAGTCACTAAGAGGTGGGCACTGCCGATGCCAGGGGTTGCACCCACCCGGGCCCCAGCGTTCCCAGAGCCGAATGACATTAATTTACAGGAGGGGAGGGAGCAAAGGGCTTCTTCCTCAGGCCAGCTTTTCTGAGGCGGCTCTGCCCTCTCCAGAGGGGCCAGACCGTGGATTTATTTAGCAAGCCTAGACCTCCTGGTCTAACCTCTCACACTACAATGGACTCCCCTTCCTAATAAAACTCAAAGGCAAGATGCAGCTTCCTGTGCCTCAGGCCTCACCCCTCCCCCTCCTCTGGTCACCTCTTCCTCAGATCCGGTATCCCTGGCATCCACTCAGATTGCTGGAGGATAACAGCTTTTTATTAGAAGCAACTGCAGGGTAGGGAACTGCCCAGATAAAGGATGCTCATAGTGGGAGGGCAATGCTCATAGTGGGTGTGCATAAGGTGGCCTCTGGTCCCAGAGATAAAAAGCTGGAAGTGGTGGGCCCTTCCCTGGGAAGCCTGGGACTGGTTTCCAGCATAGCAAGGGCAGTACTGCCAGGCCAGTCCCCAGACAGGCCCAGACAAGCAGCACAGACTTCAGGGACAAGGGCTGCTAGCATAACAGGCCACCCAGGAGCCTGAGGAGTGCAGGGAGGAACCCTCAATGCTTCAGTCCCCACCCTCAGGGCCCCTTGGGGCTCAGGAGCGATATGTGGGATTCCAAAGGCTCTGAGGTTGGAGGCCCCTGGATTTGAAGGGCTTGAGGCCAGAGGACAGCCAGGGGCCAAGAGAGCTACCTCCCCAGCTTTTCAACTTCTCTGGACTCAGTTCCTGGGGCTGTGGGGGTCTTAGGCACTCCAAAGACCTGTTTCCCAGCCCAGAAGCCCCTTCCTCCTCTGGGGTGGGCCCCAGCTCCATCGGCAGGGGTGAATTGAGCACATCCGGGTCCTATAATGGAAGAGTCAGGGAGTAGCGGGGTATAGAGTTTTCTGTCCCCGCCCCCCCCGACCCCCAAGACTAGGATGATCAGGTTAGGTTGGGGGCATACCTGAGTGCAGTACTGAAGACGCTCCAAGATGCTGGCAAAGCTGGGGCGGAGCTCAGGCTGGTGCTGCCAACACTGGGTCATGATGCGGTACCTGGGGGGAGGCAGGAGTTGGTGCCACCCACGGTTGTGAAGGCCTCCCTTCCCAGGCAGCACTCAACTCACACGGGCCCTGGGCAGCCCCTAGGAGGGTCCATCCGGCCCCCTGCAACGACGAAGTCCAGCACCTCCTGGTTGGTGCGCCCAGGATAGGGCATGTAGCCCAGTGAGCAGATCTCCCAGAGCAGCACCCCAAAAGACCTGCATCACAAGTGGGGGAACCAAATGAGTCCTGTCAAGTGCAGCCTCCCCTCACTTGAGGTGGCTGGAAAGGACTGGATTAGCCTCAGGGGAGGAGAAGGGGAAAAGAGAGGGAGGGGAGGGGAAGGGAAGAGAAGGGGAAGGGTGTTATCAACCAGGAATCTGTTTTGGATGTGAAGACACCCTCCAGGAAGGCCTCTGGGGGCATCCACTTGACTGGGAGCAAGGCCCGGTCCCCCCTTCGGTAATAACTGGCCCTACAGGAGGAAGAAGGGGAGTGAGTTGTTTAAATACCACCAAGGTGCAGGCAAAACCCCCTTGGAGCAAGAGCCTTCCCAACTTCCGCACCGGTAGATATCTCGTGCCATCCCGAAGTCCCCAATCTTGGCCACTCGGCTGGGCCCAGTGCAGCTCAGCAGGCAGTTCCGGGCAGCAATATCCCTACAGAGGAGGCAAAAAAAATCACCGCCAGAATTCAGAAGTTCTTGCCCTTCCTGATCTATTTCCTTAAAAGCTGAGTGGAGGCAGGGCGTGGTGGCTCATGCCCATAATCCCAGCACTTTGGCAGGCTGAGGTGGGCAGATAACGAGGTCAAGGGATCAAGACCATCCTGGCCACCATGGTGAAATCCCGTCTCTACTAAAAATACAAAACTTAGCCGGGCGTGGTGGCATGCGCCTGTGGTCCCAGCTACTCGGGAGGCTGAGGCAGAAGAATTGCTTCAACCCAGGAGGCGGAGGTTGCAGTGAGCCGAGATTACGCCACTGCACTCCAGCCTGGTGACAGAGCAAGACTCCATCTCAAAAACAAAACAAAACAAAACAAAACAAAAAAAACGCTGAGTGGAAGGGCTGTTCCTTGAGGAGGGACTTGGGATGGGGGTCCCCTGAGCCAGGACTGCTCTTAACCTGTGGATGAAGTGATTTTCCTCCAGGTAGTGGCAGCCCTGGGCTATGTCCTGGGCCAGTTGCAGCAGGTCCCGCATGACCAGAGGTGATGGCTGGCCCTGGGTCAGGCAGAGGGGGCATCAGTCCATGCAGGTCTCAGACATATCCACGGGGTTTTTAGAGGGGCCTGGGAGGCTGAGAAAGGGTCTCACCAGGTGCGGCTGACTCTGCCTCAGGAAACTCTTCAGGTCCCCTCCAGACATCAGTTCCAGCAGAATGAGGCGAGGGGTGGCCCTGAGGGTGAGCCCCACACACCGCACGATGTTCTGGTGGCTAAACTTGCTGAGTGGGGTGGTGGCGACACCCCGTCACCAGCCATCACCAGCAGGGAGATGGAAACCATGTTCTAGGCGCCACAAAGCCGGAGAGGCCATCTGTGTCCCCTGCCTTGCTACCTCAGCCTCAGGGTGGGGAGAGGCTATTTCCTGGGCCTTCCCTTCCAGCCCCCGCCTTCCAGCCCTGCCCAGGCCCCAGGTGCACCTGATGATAAGTGCCTCCATGAGGAAATCCAGCTCATCCTGAGGAGAGCAGAGTTCTGGCAGGGTCTGGGGAGGAAAAGGCACAGCTCTGAGCTGCCCTGGACACTTCAGGAGGGTTAAGCCTAGCTCTAGTCACTGTCCTTCCCTTCAGGGTGCCCAGCTCTCCTACCCCCAGCCAGAAGTACCACTCCTCTCACCTTGATAGCCACCTGCAGGGGACTGGAGTCCCCAGGAAGGCCAGTTACCAGTCCCTCATACACCTCCCCAAAGGCACCATGGCCCAGGGCTCTGCAGGAAGACAGGTTGGCAGGGAGTGGGCAGGTGGCCTGGAGAAGAGTCCCAGAGAGTCTAGTACCTCCTCTGCCTCCCGTGCCCCTGCCATATGCCCAGCTGACCCTCCATAGACTCCCTCTCCATTCCAATGCATGTCCCCAAGTAGAAGCCCTGCAAGGGTGATGATGACTGGCACAGAGCCAGGAAAAAAGAGGGCAGGTGCAGATCAGAGTCAGGCTGGGAGTCCACGATGAGGCCTTTCCTGGTAACCCTGCAGACGCCCTGGGAGAGAGGCAATCCCTGGGCTCCAAGAATCATATATATATATATATATACACATATATATATATTTATTTGAGACAGAGTCTCACTCTGTTGCCCAGGCTAGAGTGCAATGGTGTGATCTCGGCTCACTGCAACCTCCGCCTCCTGGGTTCAAGCAATTCTGCCTCAGCCTCCCAAAGTGCTGGGATTACAGGCGTAAGACACCGCGCCCAGCCACAAGATCATATTCTAAGAATTGGGACGGAGAGGTGACCTTGAGCAAGTTGCTTCCCCTTCTGGAGCTTCTCAGGTCCTCCCTCTCCCCTACACAAGGGATGTGGGCCAGATTTTTTTCCAGTATCCGTAATTCACTACAGCAGGGTGGAGATTCAGAGTGCATAGGTTCTCAGAAAGAGGCAGAGGACTCACCTAAGCAGAGTGACATTGGCTGGGGAAACCTCGGTGACACCTGGGGGCAGAGCCCAGGTCTGGGCTGGGCCAAGCCCCATCTGGCAGTAATAAGGATTAGGGGCTGTCCTGATGGCAGAGTTTCGAAGCTTGCTCAGCTCAAGCTCAGGGATCGGCAGCCTCATCCCCCACAGGCTCTGCCACTTCTGCTTCACTGGTGGTGGGAAGAATAATGGCACAACCTCCACCTGCCCATCAGGTCTCCCTCCCCCACCTGCCCCCACACCCCTCATTATGGTAACGTTTTCCCCGGGCCTCCCCAGCTGCTTCCTATCCTAGAATCCCAGAGGAGTCTACCACTGCTCTGCTTCGGTGAATGGTCTTGAGGTCAGTCCGGGACCCCTCAGAAGCCCATCCCAGCTCACTGGAAAGAAGCCTTGAATCAACTGTGCCTGCTAGATGCTTCATACCCAGAATCAGGACCCCACACACCATAAGGAGGCTCAGTGTCGAGGTTGCCACCACAGCCACCATCAGAAGCAGAGGGCCTGGGGGGTTGCGCAGGTCTAGGGAGAAGGAGAGACACCTCCAGTGGGAAGGTCCTCTCTGTTCCTTTACGCTCAAGTTTTACCCATATTCCAAGACTCAGCTCAAGTGTTATTTTTCCATGATGCCTTCCCCCATTATCCTAGGCCAAAGCAACCTCTCCCTCTTTGAACACCCCTAAAGCACTTTATACCTCCCACAGCAATCGTCACTTGGGACACACATTTACATAGCTATATCTAAACATCCTCCCACACTAGACGATATGCCTCTGAAAGGCACTGTGCACTGATGAATCTCCAGTCCCCTGCCCAGCACCCACCACAGTGCCTGGCACATAGCACATCTCTATACCATCTTTCCCAGTGGCCTACTGCCCCTCTCAGTCTGTGACCCCAGAAGTCCAGACCTTGGGCAAAGGTAGGACATACCCACGCAGGTGATGTTATCCACAGCTAGCTCCATGCCCTCTGGGCACAGGCATTCAGCCAACTGGAGCTCTGCCTGCCATTGACAGTCTCTCAAAAGGCAGTGACTGCAGTTGAGATGCCTTCGGATCTCTACCTCTCCGTGGCTCTCCGTGACTGTGAGTAAAAGAACTGATATGGTATGGTTTGGTGGGGGGGTATGGGGATGGGATATATTAAATACATGCTTTGGGCTGAGTGCAGTGGCACACGCCTAAAATCCCTGCACTTTGGAAGGCCCAGATGGGCTGATTACCTGAGGTCAGGAGTTTGAGGCCAGCCTGGCCAACCCCTTCTCTACTAAAAATACAAAAATTAGCCGGGTGTGGTAGCACATGCCTGCAATCTTAGCTACTCTGGAAAATCACTTGAACCTGGGAGGCAGAGTTTGCAGTGACCCGAGAGTGTACCATTGCACTCCAGCCTGGGTGACAGAGTGGGACTGTTTCTCAAAAATAAATAGACATGCCTTTTTCAGCCACATGGTCAATTCTAGCCCAGGACTTTAGAGCAAAGAGCAGCACCAAGCTTACAAGGGTGGTGGGAGGCTGAGGGACTTCTGCCAAGCCTGCACACTCCCAGGTATTTGAAGCAAATTCACAGCAAGGGGATACTTGACAAGCATGCAGCATGCCCTGTGCTGGCATCCGACAGATCTGACAGCCCCCTTTTCAAATGACCCTGTGATATGCAAGAATCCTGTGCTATGCAATGTTATTCACAGTGCAGGTCGCTCTTCTGGGAGTGGACTCAGGGATTGAGGAAGAAGGCCAGGCCAGGCTGAGAGGTGGGGTTGGGGCCAATACCTGCCAGAGGCTGCAGGTAGAGCTCGCTGCTGGGGTGCATGAAGGATACTCCATCTTCCCCATCAGCCCAGAGGTTGTCAGTCTCTGAAGCATCACCCCCTGGAAGTAGAGAGTGATGGAGAATTGACTACAAATATGAGGGCTGGGGGAGAAGCTGGAATCTCCCAGTGGAAATCCCAGTGTGGCCTTCTCTTCTCCAGCATCATGATGCAAGTGCTGTCTTTTCACAAGTGGGAATGGAGGAGGTGAGGAGTGGGTAATCAGCTGGAGCCTGAAGGCCTAGCTCAGGCTGGCAGAGATGCCTCCTGCCTGCCTGAGCCCCTCATGTCCCATGTCCTCACAGTCCCTTTCTGTGAGAATGTGAATGATGTGTGTATATATGACAGTACAGCCTGCACAGTCACACAGCTTTTGTTTCTTTTTACTTTTTTTTTTTTTTTGAGACAGAGTTTCACTCTGTTGCCCAGGATGGAAAGCAATGGTGGGATCTCGGCTCACTACAACCTCCACCTCCCAGGTTCAAGCAATTCTCCTGCCTCAGCCTCGCGAGTAGCTGGGATTACAGGCATGCACCACCATGCCTGGCTAATTTTGTATTTTTAGTAGAGATGAGGTTTCTCCATGTTGGTTAGGCTGGTTTCAAACTCCCAACCTCAGGTGATCCTTCTGCCTCAGCCTCCCAAAGTGCTGGGATTACAGGCTGAGCCCCCTCACCAAGCTGATAGATAATTTGCATTTTGAACAACCTAGGCTATATGGATGTTACTGGTTCCTGGACCACACTTTGAGAACCGCTGACTTAATCCAGGCCTGCCTTTCTGCCTCCCTGCTCAGCTTGCTCACTTGGTCAGCTCTAAGTTCTGGGGACAGCTGCAGAACAAGGCAGGGACCTGCTGTGATGGGAAATACCCTGGACTGAATGGAAATCTAGGGAGTCCTGTGTGCATGCTGATTTGCAGCGTATTTGACCTTTTCTAAGAGCTCCTGCTTTGCCTGGAGCTGCTGAGCGGGTCTTAATTCCTCTCCCACCCCTATCCTCCTGAGGGCTGCAGCCTGTGCTGAGGTTCTAATATCACGTCACCTTCGGGCCTGCTCAGCTGCCCTCTCCAACTTACACGTACCCCGGTAGCCGCCGCCGCCGCCGCCCGCAGTGCAGGCCCCGCCGCCGCCCCCAAAGCCGCCGGCCGCGGCCCAGCCAAGAGTCGCCCAAGCCTCGGAGCAGCCCTGGCCGCCCTCCGCCCCCTCCTGCAGTGAGCGGCCCGCCTGCAGAGAGGGAGCCCGCGACGTCCAGCCGCCTCCTCCACCTGCAGAGCGACAGCAGGAAGGTTGGCAGCCACACGGGGAACACGCCTGCCTCTCCCCGCGGGCCGCGCCCTCACCTGCCGCCCCGCCTCTCCCGCCGCTCCCGGGCGCCTCCAAGCGGTTCTCCAGTTTCTCGGGGGCTGCCAGAGTCCGGCCTCGGTCCGGCGGCCTCAGGTAGGCCCGACCGCCACCTCCGGCCGCCACCAGCAGCGGTTCCAGCTCGCTGGCGCGCACCTGTGGGGCCAGCGGCGCGTTCCAGGACGCGTCCTCCTGCCGTCCAGGAGCACTGGCACTGGACAAGGGCTCCCACCCCGGGGGCCCAGATAAAGGCAAGGCCCCCCCCCAGCCCAGCACAGGGTTAGAGGGACCCTAAAAGGTGGACATAGAGTGCGTGCGCGCGCGCCCCTGAGGAGAGGATAGGGACACCAACGCTGAGCGCCGAAGGGAGCACGTACCCGAAAAACGTAGGTGGCGCCCCCGCCACCCCCGCCACCTCCTGCCCAGCGCCGCGACTCCAGGGCCCCTTCGCTCCCATCCGTCGCCGCGTGTTCTTCAACCGCTCGAGACTCCCCGAGGCAGACTAGCTGGCTTTCCGGGCTACCCTGCGGGCAGCAGGGGCGGGAATCGGCAGGGCGCGGGAGGCTCTCCTCGCTGTGCAGGTGACCCGGCACTGAGGAAGGCTCGTCCCCCCGGCCCCCAGGCAGCCCTCACCCCGCGGCGCCGGAGCCGCCCCATCCCCACTGGCTGCGCTTACTCCAGGACAGGCGTCCTCTCCCTGCTGCCCCACCAGAATGTACAGCGACTCTCCGAGACTGAGGGAGAAGATTGCTGAGACGAAGACGCCATGCGCCCGCGACAGGTGGTTCTTGGCGCCTTTGCCGCCCGCAGCTCCGTAGGCTGAGATCCTGCGGAGAGCGGGCGGTGAGTCCCCAGCCCTCGGTGCTCAGGCCGGCCGCTGCTGGCAGAAGGTGACGATAGAGGAGGTTCCAGAATAATTTTTTATCTGAGGAACTTGGAGGCTGCAATAGACTCTGACGGGATGGGAAGGCTGATTTTGCACACCGAAAAACTAAATATCACACTTATTTCAGGAGGGTTCGTGGAGATGTGGGGAGGCTCAAGCACCCTTTGGCACCGCCCTGGCTGGGGGGCTTCCGCTCGGTGGAAGAGGTTCCAGGTACGGTCTAACTCGGTGGCGACTACTGCCACCTTGAGGGGCACCCAAGGTCGGCCTGGGTGGACCTCCCTGCGCAATACCCCAAGACGCAAGGCGGTGCACACGTGGCCTTCGTTCCCCTGACGGTGAAACCTCCGACTCCCAGGTCACTGCCCACCCTACCCCCGCCCCGCACTTACAGATACTGGCCGGGGCTCGGCACGCGCCACAGCTGCACGCCTCTCAGATGCCCGGCGGCCCCCACGGTCACCACCACGCTGGTCCCCGCGTACGCCCCGTCACATTGTGTTTGTGTGGGCCCATGCCTGCCACTGGCCCCGCAGGTATTAAACAGCCAAGACTCCTCGGTGCCTGGGAGCAAGGAGCGAGGCAAGGATCGTCGAGCCCCTGGCTGGGCTAGAGGGGTCTGGAATGGTGAGCGGAAGAGGAGGGAGCCTGGAGCTCACCCCGAGAATTCAGCTGGGAGGTTGGCTCCAAGCTGCTACGCGGGCCGCTGACTTTCCGGTCCAGGGGGCTGGGACTTGACAGCGGCAGGAGCGAGGACGGCAGAAAAGGCTCCTGGGACCCGGGGCTAAAGCAGAGAATGGCGCCTGAAAGGTGTTAGCAGAGGGCGCAGGATGTTAACTGGGGTGGAAACAGGATATAAAAGAAAGAACCCCGCAACAGCAGCCCTTGCGGGCGCGGCCACACCCCTCACCCCGCCCAGCTTGCGCGCTCAGCCTGGAAGCCACCACCGGACGCCTGTCGCAGAAGCCCCGCGGGTGCTCGCTCATAGCTCCGCCAGTTTCTCTCCTCAAGCGCCCTTCCCAGTGAATGGCTTGGGGGCCGCACTGAATTCGGTTCTGCAGTCTCCCGCGTGCTTTCCTCGACTTAGATTGATGGCCCCGCCCCAAGGCGGCGCTGAGACCGCAAAGAATGTTCCTCCTTCCCAAGCTGCGTGATCCAGACTCGGATTCACACGCGCTTGGCGCTTCTCCGTCTGCACTTCAGAAGCACGGGCCCGAGAAATTTGGCTGTGAGAGTTCGAGGGCTCTGGAGGAACCACTGACACCTGGCCTGTTGCGACCGGCCACCCCCAAGCCTAGGAAGGTGCCTCTGGCTGGACCGTCCTCTGACCAACAGACGGCACTTACCCGCGGCTCCGAACCATACCAGCAGCAGGCCCCAGCGGCCCATCTCCGTTGGGTTCACCCCGCAACAGCCCTTGCGGTCTCGGCCACGCCTGTCAACCTGAAGTTGACAGCTCGCCTTGCCCACCGCAGCCCGGGCCGCCGCTTACAGGGATGTCCTGCGGCTGGCAAGACTCTCCCCAGGACTTAAAGCCGGCCTGACCACGCCCACCTCAGACCCCAGGACGCCAGAGGAGGAAAGGGCGGGGCGTGTGGGCAGCGAGGTCCCTACGCTTCCGGGAGGAGCCTGATGGAGTCCCCACCTAGGGCTCTAGTCTTCAATCGTCACATCTGCCGCAGCCAGCCAGGAGCTGGGGTAGGTTTGAGGCCGGAAAGGAGGTGCCCCACCCTCAAAGCGGGAGCCACGCCTCGGACACCAGGTGGGGGCTTCCAGGTTCCTGAGGACAGGATCAGTGGAGTGTGCCCTTCATTTGTGGTAGTGGTGGTGGTGGGTGTGCGGCACGCGTGACCACACATGGGATGTACTTTTTTTTTTTTTTTTTTTGAGGCAGAGTCTTGCTCTGTCGCCCAGACTGGAGTGCAGTGGCACGATGTCGGCTCACTGCAGCCTCCGCCTCTCGGGTTCAAGCGAGTCTCCTGCCTCGGCTTCCTGAGTAGCTTCCTGAGGCGCCCACCACCACGCCCAGCTAATTTCTTTTCCCTATTTTTGGTAGAGATGGGGTTTCACCATGTTGGCCAGGCTGGTCTCGAACTCCTGACCTCGTGTTCTGCCGGCCTCGGCCTCCCAAAGTGCTGGGATTACAGGCGTGAGCCACCGCGCCCGGCCAGGAAGTACTCTTTAAACTGCCCCAAGTAAGGTCTCATTACTTGCCATTGCTTGTGGCTTTCAGTGGTGCCCTTGTGACCACAAGGCTGAACCTCCCTGCTGCCCCCAGAAACTTGGATCTCTGTGTTTGCCTTATGTAGTTCGGTTGCCTGTGTTACTCCTGTGCACAACTTCTCACTGTGATGGGGTAAAAGACTGGACAAGAGGTCAGAAGATCCGAGCGCTTTTAGTAGCACTGAAGGATGACTGATGATAGATACCTAGCTAGATAGCTAGATAGATCGACCTTGACTACTAGTACTAGCATCTCTGGTCTGTGGGTGATGTAGCACAGGCCACAATTGCTCTGAGAGTTTCTCTACCACTTGCAAAATAATATGAAGGGAAATTGCTCTGTAAGCTACAAGTTACCCTACAAATGTGGGAGCCACTCCCTTCAGGTAGTTTTGTGTCTCGGGTCCTCAATCATTTGCTTAAAATCCTAATTTGAGGGCCGGCATGATGGCTCACACCTGTAATCCCAGCACTTTGGGAGGCTGAGGTGGGCAGATCTTCTGAGGTCAGGAGTTGGAGACCAGCCTGACCAACCTGTCTCTACTAAAAGCACAAAATAGCCACACCTGGTGATGCATGCCTGTAATCTCAGCTACTCTGGAGGCTGAGGCGGGAGAATCGCTTGAACCCAGGAGGCAGAGGTTGCAGTGAGCTGAAATCACGCCATTGCACCCCAGCCTGGGCAATAAGAGCAAAACTCCGTCTCCAAAAAAAAAAAAAAAGAAAATTCTAACTTAAAAGTCTGAGACCTATGTTTATTATAAAACACTTCAAAAGCGAAGTTTTAGTAGTTAGCTACTTGGTAAAGTCTCAGTGTAAAGCAAGGTGTGGCCACAACAGTGATCTTGTAAAACCTCTGGTCTCTATGCCCTAGTTAACACTAGCTATCACACTATGAGGTCACAGAATTTACCTTGCAGTCTCTAAGGCACTGCTCCTCAAATTGTGGTTGGTTCTGAACACCAGTATCAGTATCACCTGGGAACTTGTTAGAACTGCAGATCCTTGGGTTTACTTCTGGCGGTTGGTAGGGCCCAGTAACCTGTTTTAAAATACCCTCCAGGTGATTTTTGTCACGTAAATTTCAGAATCTTGGAATTTGCTGATACAGCAGTTGCTTAATAAACCATACTGGGGCTGGGCACCGTGGCTCACATAATCCCAGCACTTTGGGAGGCCGAGGTGGGCGGATCACCTGAGCTCAGGACTTTGAAACCACCCTAGGCAATATGGTGAAACCCCACCTCTACTAAAAATACAAAAAATTAGCTGAGCATGGTGACACACCCCTGTGGTCCCAGATACTCAAGAGGCTGAGCCCATGAGAGTTGCTTGAGCCCGGGAGGCAGAGGCTGCAGTGACCCAAGACTGTGCCACTGCACTCCGGCTTGGGCTACAGGGTGAGACTGTCTCCAAAAAAAACAGGCCAGGCACGGTGGCTCACACCTGTAATCCCAGCACTTTGGAAAGCGGATCACAAGTTCAGGTGTTCAAGACCAGCCTGACCAACATGGTGAAAACCCATCTCTACTAAAATTACAAAAATTAGCTGGGCATGATGGTACACACCTATAATCCCCAGCTACTTGGAGGCTGAGGCAAGAGAATGGCTTGAACTTGGGAGGGGAAGATTGTGGTGAGCTGAGATCGCGCCACTGTACTCCAGCCTGGGCAACAGAGCAAGACTCCTTCTCAAAAACAAAAACACTGTTGGATAATTCTGTGTTCAGCAACTCCATTTATGAGGATTGTTTTCTCTATACCTACTGACAGGGCTAGGCCGTGGCACACTGCTCTCACTCTGATTACTTGCAAACACAGTAAGTCCACATAGGAAAGGACAGTCTAAGAAATCCTAAGTTTTAGAATTCAGACAAAAGAACAATCTAAAAACTACCAAAATAGGCCAGGTATAGTGGCTTATGCCTGGAATCTTAGCACTTTGGGAGGCCGAGGTGGGTGGACTGCTTGAACTCAGGAATTCAAGACCAACCTGGTGAACATGGTGAAACCCCATCTCTACAAATGCAAGAAATTAGCCAGGCACGGGGGGCACTTGCCTGTGGTCCCAGCTACTCAGGAGGCTGAGGTGGAAGAATGGCTTGAGCCTAGGAGGTCGAGATGGTGATGAGCTATGGTCACACCACTGCACTCTAGCCTGGGTCACAGACCAAGACCCTGTCTCAGAAATAAATATATAAATAAATAAAGAGACATGGGGTCTCACTATGTTGCCCAGGCTAGAATTGAATTCCTGGAATCAAGTGATCATCCTGCCTCAGCCTCCCAAGTATTTGGCACTAGAGGTGTGTATATTTGGTCCCACATTCTTGCTGTCTTTAGATGTTTTGACCTCCCGCTTATGATTCTTCCCCATCTCTCTCAAAGCAGTCCTGCTCTCACCTGGGATAACCCGCCCCCAGATACGAACCCTGAACTAACATGGGTGAAATTAGTCCAAATCAGATTTCCAGGAGATAGAAAACATTTATTTTAATGTACAACTATAGCGTTCATATACCTCAGCCCGGGGCAGGGGGTGGGAGTAGGTAAGGAGAGATGCATTTAGTTTGCCCTGTCCCCAAAGACAGGCTAAACAGCTAAGTCACTCTTCACTCCCAGCACAGACCTTCAGGAGCCCCAGATATCAGGACGTAATGGTAGGGCTCATTCTGCTCCCAAACAGCTCAAACAACCTGCTCCCAGGAAGGCGAGCCTTGTGGTCCTTGGTCTTCTGCCTACCATTAGGACACAATGTCCTCTGTCTGGCTAGGCATCTGTTGAAAGGCTGGATACAGAACATCTATAGCAACTGTCCTAGGTCTCCGATACCCCATTTTGGAGCACTGTTGAAGTCAGTCTTTGGAGGTAGTGCTGACGCAGAGGGGGCAACTGAGGATAGAGCTCAAAGCCCTCTGGGAGCGTGGAATTGGGAAGCTTATAGTGGAGGAGGTGCCGCCGGAGACCCTGCAGAGAGGAAAGAAACCTTATGAAGTGGGTAATGAGATCTTGTGGTCTTAGTCATGTAAGATCTTCTAATAGCCCACCTTCCTAATGGCCCTGACCCTACCTCATCTGCCAGCAGCCATGTTTTCTGCAGCATACTCCTGCGGGCAGCCTTTACCTCATCCTAGAAGCAGAACAGGGAGATGTGGCACTGAGATTAGGGCTGGTACCCACCACTGGCCTTGCCTGGCCCTCACCTCTCCCCCAGGTAGCCCAGAGGGAGCTCAACTGCTAGCTCCCTTCCTTCCTCTGAAGATGGAGGTGTAACTTACTGAGCTCTGTGGGTCCTGAGAGAAGATGAAGCTATTGACATGAGCCACAGCCACAGCATAGAGCACAGGGCACCAATGTGGACGGAGCGCACCGGTAACCAGGGTCCTGAAGTAGAGCTGAAGAAGGGCCAGGTTGTCTTCAGGAGGTACCGTGTAGCACTCCAGGGACACAGGCAACTGTGACAGGTGAAATGATGTGCTGAGGGGGAGGGTAGGAATGTATATACATCTACAAGGTGCATGGATAATGATCACATGAAACCAAATCATGAGGGCAGAGATCAGGTTCTGAACAGATATTTGTCCTTCTCTAGCAAAAGGATCAGGGTTAAACGCTACAGAGCAGAAGTCAGGGAAAACTGGAAACTGAGAAGCAGCCATAAAAAAGAATGCAATTGGCCGGGTGCGGTGGCTCACGCCTGTAATCCCAGCACTTTGGGAGGCTGAGGTTGGCAGATCACAAGGTCAAGAGATCAAGACCATCCTGGCCAACATGGTGAAACTCCCATCTCTTTTACAAAAATGTTTGTAAAAATACAAAAATCAGGGGGTGGGTGGGAAAAAAAAATACAAAAATTAGCCAGGCATGGTGGCAGGTCCCTGTAGTCAGGAGGCTGAGGCAGGACAATCGCTTGAACCTGGGAGGCAAAGGTTGCAGTGAGCCCAGATTACGTCAGTGTACTCCAGCTTGGCTAACAGAGGGAGACTTTGTCATAAAATCCTAGGCAAATTAACGTAGGAGCAGAAAACCAAATACACGCTCTCACTTATAAGTGGGAGCTAAACACTGGGTACTTATGGACAGAAAGATGGAAGCAACAGACACCGGGGACTACGAGCTGATGAAGGCAGGGATGGGGAAAGGGTTGAAAAGCTATTGGATACTATGCTAACTACCTGGGTGATGAGATCGTTTTCCTTACACAATATACCCATGTAACAAACCTGTACATGTCCCCAATGTGCAGAGAGAGAAGAAACTTTATGAAGTGGGTAATGAGATCCTGTTATCTCTGTCCACCAAGACTCTCTAATAAAAGTCTAAATTATTACAAAAAAGAGAGAAGCAGTTGTGATGTTCTACTGCCTACCACTACTTTTTAATAAACTTAAAATTAAAACTTTCAAAATGTTATGTTCAACTGTGCAATTCTATTTTTTTTTTTTTAAAGACAGAGTTTCACTCTGTCACCCAGGCTAGAATGCAATGGCACAATCTTCACTCACTGCAATCTCTGCCTCTGGAGTTCAAGCGATTCTCCTGCTTCAGCCTCCCAAGTAGCTGGGATCACAGGCATGCACCACCACCACAACCAGCTAATTTTGTATTTTTAGTAGAGATGGGGTTTCACTACGTTGGTCAGGCTGGTCTCAAACTCCTAACCTCAGGTTATCCACCTAGCTCAGCCTCACTAAGTGCTGGGATTACAGGTGTGAACCACTGCGCCAGGCCAATCTTTTTTTTTTTTTTCTAATTCCTAAAAATATTTTACATATATTTTTTCTGACACAGAGTCTTGCTCTGTCACCCAGGCTATAGTGCAGTCGTGTCATCTCAACTTGCTGAAACCTCTGTCTCTGGGGTTGAAGTAATTCTCCTGCCTCAGCCTCCTGAGTAGCTGGGACTACAGGAGTGCACCACCACACCCAGCTACTTTTTGTATTTTTAGTAGAGACAGGGTTTCATCATGTTGGCCAGACTGGTCTCGAACCCCTGAGCTCAGGTAATCTGCTCGCCTCAGCCTCCCAAAGTGCTGGGATTACAGGTGTGAGCCACCATGCATGGCCAATGCTTTTTTTTTTTAAATTCCTAGAAATATTTTATATTTTCTTTTTAATTAATATATGTTTGCACATTAAAATATTTATAGTTGACGTTCATTAGAATAAGCTATAATTAAAATAAAAACCAAGCTGGGTGCAACTGCTCCCACAGGTAATCCCAACACTTTGGGAGACCAAGGTGGGCAGATCACTTAAGTCAGCAGTTTGAGACCAGCCTGGCTAATATGGTGGAACCCTGTCTCTACTAAAAATACAAAAAAAAA
>NW_016107385.1:3995515-4011590 GCF_001604975.1 Cebus imitator
TAAATAGAACCTTGTTCTGTTGCCCAGTCTGTAATGCAGTGGTGTGATCACAGCTCACTGGCAGCCTCAACCTCCTGAGCTCAAGGGATCCTCCTGCCTCAGGCTTCCAAGTAACTGGGTCTATAGGCATGTCACCAGGCCTGGCTAATTTTCAAAAATTTTTTTGTAGAGATAGCGTCTTGCTATGTTGCCCAAGCTGGTCTGAAACTCTTGGCCCCCTCCTGCCTTGGCCTCCCAAAATATTGGATTACAGGCATGAGCTACCTCACCCAGCCATAACATAGTAACTCTTTACGGATTATGAATTAAAGTTCTTGGCCTGATATTTGAGGCCCTCTCAGACTTCACTTCTTATTTTTAGCCTTATTTCCAGCAAGTTCCCAACAGAAATCTTTCCTCCCTCCTTCTGCCCTTTGTCATGCTCCTTTTGCTTTGTTGTTCTGCTAGCAACCCCCTGCCCTTCTACCTCCTTCCAATTCAAATTCTACCCAACCAACAGTGTCTGGGTCAATCTCCACTTCTTCCACAAAGCCAAATGTGATCTTTCCCTTCTCTGAATCCTGACAATACCTAGAATCTGAATAATTTGGAACTATGTTGGTTTTCAGTATATCTCTAATTATCTAGATTGTCGCACTGATGAGCAAGGAGCTATGCGTTGGTAATGAATACCCACCATATGCCAGATACCATGTTAACCCTTTTCTTTTGTCTTTTGAGACGGGGTCTTGCTCTGTCCCCCAGGCTGGAGTACAGTGGCTCAATCTCAGCTCACTGCAGCCTCCGCCTCCCAGGTTTAAGCAATTCTCATGCCTCAGCCTCCCGAGTAGCTAGGACTACAGGCACATTCCACCGTGCTCATCTAAGTTTTGTATTTTTAGTAGAAATGGGGTTTTACTAGCCCTATTTGTTGCCCTGGCTGGTCTCAAACTCCCGACCTCATGTGATCTCCCCCATCTCAGCTTCCCAAAGTGCTGGGATTATGGGCATGAACCACCATACCCAGCCCCATGTTAAATCCCTTTCATTGATTCTCTTAATGCCCTCAAAGCCCCCAAGCAGTAAGATGAGGAAGCTGAGGTCTTCCAAAACTCTTCACGGCTCAGGACTGACCCCTGGACCCAGTGCAGGTTACCCTTAGCAGGTCCTGCTGGGCTGAGAAAGTACCTGAGTCAGAGGCAGGCTCAGAGCTCGCAAAGCTCCCACGTGTTCCCCAAAGAGGGCGAGGCGCAAAGTGACACTGAACCGACGCTGCAGAGGCAGGAGGACCAGGGACCCAAAGAGGTGGTCCCCAAAAGAGACAGCCTCAAAATGATCCAGGAAGTTGGTATAGAGGTCCGGGAAAGATGTCAGGCCAGGGAGTGGGCAGTCCAGGTTGAGGTTTGGCAAGACTTGAGGCTGACAGAGCTGGGCTAGGAGGGCTGCCACCAGACGCTGTACTGGGGACTCCCGGAACAGCTCACTGTCCACCAGGAACACACACATGAGCCGTGCCAGGTGGGCAGCAGGGGGCACAGCCCAGAGGGCCTGGGGGCGCCAGCTCTCCAGAACTAGCACCCACTGCAGGACCCGCATGGCTGTGCCCACGGTGTCTGTGGGAGGGAGCCCCGAGGGGGTGTCTGAAACCTGGTGGTAGAGGCGAATCAGTGGCAGGAAGGGCCAGTCGGTGGGCAGCAGTGGCTCCGTAGGCACAGGCAGTAGCAGGGTCGGGAGTCGCCGTAGCTCTGCTCGGTACAGAGCCTGGGAGGCCAACAGACTGGCTTGGGCTGGCGAGCAGTGAGTCAGGTAGCAGCTGCGGATGCTGGGGAGGTCCTGGCAGGCCTGAGCTAGCAGAGCCCCTTGCCCACAGCGAGGGGCCCTGCTGCTTCCTAAAGACAGCTGGTCAGAGAAGTCAGCTGCCTCTGGACCCCCTGATGTTCTTTCCCTGTAATGGGACCCAAAAACCAAAAATGAGGGCTGGAACCACAGCACGTGGAGGCTGTGGCAGCTCTTGGGAACTTCTCTGAGGCTCCTACGTCCAGACCTATGCCTCCCTGTTCGCTTAACAACCTCCCACGCAGTGCTGTTTATCAGTTAAGAGGATGCATGCTAGAGCCAGCTGCCTAGTTTATGTAACTTCTCTGTGCCTCAGTTTCCTCAGAGTAAAAGAAGAATAATAGTATCTATCTCATGGCCCAGATAAAATACTTAAATGTAGATAAATACCTAAGGAAGTATCAGACACAGAGTAAATACTCAGTAGCTGATGGCTATTACCTACGTGTAACTGATTTATACACTTTTTTTAGCCATGCGGTGACACTGAAGTCTCACAATCATTCTTGGATGTGGTTAGCCTGATCCTCACTTCACTAATGAGGTCATGGAAGCTCAGAAGGGCTAAGTGTAATCCGTGGAAGAAAGAGTAAAATTTGGGTCTCCTGGCTCCGAATTCAGGGCTGCTCTGTTAACAACTACAGCAGAATCCAAAAGGGCTGAGTTGATGCCACTGACCAAGCACTTACGGGAGGAACTCCAGCCGGAATACACAGCTCAGCAGCAGCTCATGGGCCAGGTACTCGCTTCCAGGCAGCAGCCGGCTCAGCAGGGCCAAGGCCATACCATGATAAAGGGCTGCATGGGTGGCTGGCAATGGCTGCAGTGTTGCCTGCAGACAGAAAAGCAGGGAGTGATCTAGTGCAGGAGAGAGGGCGAAGGGGATGTGGCAGAGAGAACTGAGGAAGAGGATACAAGTGAGGCTCAAGGGCATAGGTCCAGGGTGTGTCTGGAGGAAAGTGGGAGCCGCATGGCCTGCCAGAAGCAGGCTGGGTTCCACAGAAGCAGGACGGGGATAACGGGGTGTGGGGGCAGGACTTGTCAGACAGGGGGACCCACCGCTTTCTGGGCCAGAGCGAGTGCCAGGTACTGCAGGTGGTACTCATGACGCAGGGCCCACGCAGAGAATGGTGTGAGGGGAGAGGCAGCCCCAGGAGCCACACACTGGAGGAAGTACTTCTGGAGTCCCGGGGCAGCCAATACGGCAGCCAACTGAGGAAGAGCAATTTTCTTCAGATCTAGAAATTGACTCTGATGCCTTCTAGGGCTCCCCAGGTGGCTGCCCTTCTCTCCAGACTCAGGGAACTAAGTGCTGGCAGAAGGCCTCCCTTCCCCATGGGACACCCTCCCACGTTCTTTCTTTTCTTTTTTTTTGAGACGAAATTTTGCTCTTCTTGCCCAGGCTGCAATGCAATGGCGCTATCTTGGCTCACTGCAACCTCCGCCTCCCGGTTTCAAGCAATTCTCCTGCCTCAGCCTCCTGAGTAGCTGGGATTACAGGTATGTGCCACCACACCCGGCTAATTTTGTTTTAGTAGAGATGGGGTTTCTCCATGTTGGTCATGCTGGTCTCAAACTCCCAACCTCAGGTGATCCTCTTGCCTCAGCCTCCCAAAGTGCTAGGATTATAGGCATAAGCTGCCACGCCCAACCCACCCTCCTACTTTATTTCTGATTCCTGCCATCTTGGTCCCTTCCCTTGCCCCTAACCAGGCACCCCACACTTACCTGGCCACACAGCCCCTTGTGGATCCAGGCCATGGTATTGAGAAGAGAGAGGAGGGCAGTGAGGAATGGGAAGGGTGAGGCTGAGCCAGCCAGACTGAGAGGGGGGCAGCCTCCCGAGCAGCCCAGTGACACGAGGCTTGGGGGAGCTTCAGGGGCTGGCGCACAGGACAACGGGTTGCAGAGAGGGGAGCAGTGCCTGTAGATGAAGTGGAGAGTCTGAGGGAGACTCTGGCCTGGTGTGTGCCAGGCTGGAAAAGAACTGCTCGGTCTGTACCCAAGACTAACGGGGGCCTGGCTGTGGAGGTCAGTGCCCACACTCCTCAGAGCCCACCCTACTGCTGCCTGCTATGGACTCAAGTTTCACTTGGGCTGAGGGCCTGCACCCTGGGATGGACCCAGGAGCTGGACCCAGAAATCCCACAAGGAAAGAAACCGCCACCTCCCCTGCCTCTCCTGGCTACCACACACAGTACATACCTAAGGGAATCCCACAGGCTGCCCAGGGTGGGCTGGCTCAGCAGCGGCAGCAACAGCTCCTCTGACAGGCGCTCCATGTCCTGGAGCCAATCCTCTGGGCATGAGCTCGGCTGGAGGACCAAGGAATTCACTGAGCTGATGGCCCAGCCATTCATTCTCCTAGCGCCTGTGTACCCAAGCCAGTGCCACCACTCTTAAAGAGCCCAAAAAACTACATGTGGAGGCTTCTGCAGGCTAAGCCTTCTGAAGAGAGAGAAGGCCCTGATGTTTAGGGGGCATAAAGAGAGGGCACACAGGCTCCAGGAAGGCTGAGCCGCTGCGTAGGCTCTCTGGTCCCACCAACATGGTTCCTTGGATGCTCCATGGGGATATGGAGGTGGAAAGAGGAGGAAGGGTAGGAATTAAAAGGGAAGACAGGAAATAAGGAAGTAGGAGCGGAGAGGGGGACACAGAGCAATGGGTGGAATGTAGCTGAAGGCAGGGTGTGGGGGTCTGGTGGGCGGCTGGCAGGCAGCACTCACTTGCTTGCTCCAGGCCTGGTAGAAGGCACCCAGGAACAACAGGCAGGCAGCAGGCACTGGGCCCACGGCTCTCCACATCTCAGGTCTGGACAGCAACTTCAAGGTTTGCCTTAGACACAGCTCAACAAGAGGCTGGAGCCCAGACACCTGTGTCCAAGCGACTAAGGAGGTAACTGAGAGGCCGGCCTCAACAGAGTTGCTACAAAAGTGCCAAAGGGGGCCACAGTGAGGATCTGGCTGCCTCACACCCCTCTATGCTCCAGCCACCCCATCCCTGTGGAGGAACCTTCCACCTATTCTGCGGGCCCTGGCTGTACTCTACCTGATGGTTTCAGTGGGGGTGCTGCCAGCTGCCAGGGTCAGCTGGGTGAGGAGAGTGAGCAGTGAGGCTATCCGCTGCATGGACAGGGGCTGAGGCGGGTGGATGCTGAGCTCCTGCGGCATCACCTGCAAGGCCCGCATCACCACTGGGTAGAGGTCCCTAGGGAAGAACAGGGACTGATTTTCACTGTATGAAGGCAGGTGGAGACATGAGACACAAGTCATGGCCCTAGCCCAGGGATCTGCAGTTTGGTGAAGAAGGATGAGAAAGAGCAGGGCACCCTTGGAAGGCTCAGCCCTAAAGAATGGAAAGGATGTAGTCCTTCAAGGCTGCCTGCAACAGGGAATTCACATGTGATTTCACAGATACCAATGCTTTTGAGCACAGAATGTGGTTAACCCAGGTTTGTCCCCCTCTTCCCTGGCTAGGCCTGACTCCCAAGCCTTTTCATACCTGGCAGAAGCCCTCCCCATCATTCTTATCCTCCCTTCAAGCTTGGGACCTTGAGCAAGGCTGAGGTGTTTGATTTGACCAGAAGAGCAGAACTGAGGGTGTATATGGGGGAGCCTACGCCTGCCTTTCCTTACCTGTAAAGGTCACCGCCCTGGCCATAGGAGGCAGCCACCGCCCACAAACGGAGAGCCTCAATGCTCAGTGTCTCAGCTTCCTCCGGGGGCAAGGTCAGTTCTTGGGGAGCCTCAGCTATGAAGCGGCACAGGCGGCTCCGGAGATCAAAGCTGCTCAACTGGAAATGGGCATAATCTGGGGATCAGGGTCAGCTGCGAGTCTCAAGTGCAGCTACTCTCAGCTGGACAGAGGGTGGTTCAACTCAACCTTGACTCAGGTCCCTCTGGTGCCACAAAGTCATACCTCATCCACCCTGCCCTTCCTCCTTTTTATTTTATTATTTATTTAAAATTTTAGTTTTGTTATTTTTTATCATTTATTATTAATATTATTTTTGAGACAGTCACTCTGCTGACCAGGCTGGAGTCCAGTGGCGCAATCTCGGCTCACCACAACCTCTGCCTCCTGGGTTCAAGCGATTCGCCTGCCTCAGCCTCCTGCATAGCTGGGACTACAGGCACACACCACCATACCTGGCTAATTTTTGTATTTTTAGTAGAGACGGGGTTTCAGTATGTTGGCCAGGCTGGTCTCAAACTCCTGACCTCATGATCCAGCTACCTCAGTCTCCCAAAGTGCTGGGATTACAGGTATGAGCCACCACACCTGGCTCCTGTTATTATTTTTTTTAGGGGGAGCATTGCTTTGCCAACGAGGCTGGAGTGCAGTGCGATCTTGGCTCACTCCAGCCTCCACCTCCTGGGTTCAAGCAATTGTCCTTCCTCAACCTCCCAAGTAGCTGGGACTACAGGCGAGCATCACCACACCTGGCTAATTTTTCTATTTTCAGTAGAGACAGGGTTTTGCCATGTTGGCCAGGCTGGTCTTGAACTCCTGACCTCAAGTGATCCACCACCTCGACCTCCCAAAGTGCAGGGATTACAGATGTGAGCCAATGCACTTGGCCAGTAGTAGTGTTTTTCGGATAGGGTCTCGACCTATCACCTAGGCTGTAGCGCAGTGGTGCAATCATAGCTCACTGCAGCCTCGACCTCCAGGGCTCAAGTGATCCTTCTACCTCAGACTACCAAGTAGCTGAGACTATAGGCATGTGCTACCATATCTGGCTAATTTTTTGCTTTTGTTTTGTTCAGGGCCCAAGCTGGCCCCTGAACTCCTGGCCTCAAGTGATCCTCCTGCCTTGGCCTCCCAAAGTGCTGGTATTACATGCATGAGCCACCACCACACCTAGCCCTCCCTCTTTTTAGCAAGACTTGCTGGGCACCTTCTCTAGGGCTACTTGGCTATGGGTGATGAGTGCCTATGTGCATGAGGCCTTTCTGATCTGGGTCTAGGGAACAGGGAGACCTCCTATCACATCACGAGACCACAGTAGGCCTGTATGATGCACCAGGCTCCAATAAACAGGTTCATATCTGGTGGTTTCTGCCACGTTTCTAAGCAACTGAACCAAAGAGGAAGAGGAAGATGGCAAGAGCTGGCTCCCCAGAGTTCAGGGGCTATGTTTAGCTCCCAACCCAACACTGTCCCATGCATTCCCCCCTCCCTTGCCCTGTGCCCTGCTCACCAGCCGAGCAGCAATATTCCTCCCAGCTGAGGCCAGGACACGAAGTAGTTTCATGGCAGTAGCACAGGGTACTTTGTATAGACTGGGGGTAGGTCCTGCCTCAACAGGAGACCAGCTGGTGGGCAAGAACTCTCGAATTATGGTTTCTATCAGCCGAGGGCACTCCAGGACCTATGGGTGACAGAAGGAAAAGGGAAGCAGGGAGGCTGTGGGTCAAGAGCAGGCCCCGCTAGGCTTTTTTCCCATTCCCCGCTTCCTTTTCCTCACCCTTGTGGCTGACTCCAGGGAATGCCGGGCCAGGCGGATGAGCACGGCCAGGATGTCAAGAACCACAGCAGGTCCTGGGTAGGTCACCTCCAGCACATAGCGCAGCCGAGGCAGCAGGCTGGTAGCCAGGAGCCCCTGGGGGTTGGAGAGAGAAACCCACTGACAGTTGCAGCTGGGCCCTGGGCACTGATGACCCCTCTTTTCAGCATGTGTTTCTAGCATGTGTGCCCTAGGCCATGGGATGGGAAAGAGGCTGTCCCTTTACCTTGATGACATCATGTCGGGCCAGGTCAGGTGGAGGCCTGCTTTCTTCTTCAGGGCTTTTCCTTTTTGCCTTTTCTGCTGGGTGTTCTTCATCCTCATCTTCATCTTCCTTGTCCTCCTGACTGGGCATGAGAGGGAACGTCAAAGCTCCATGGTACCAAGAGAAGGTGCTGTCGAGGAGTTCCTGCCAGAGGAAATGGAGACAGGGGGTGATGCTGAAGAGGCCAGGAAATGGGTCTAGGAGTAGAGAGGATGCTCCCCCAACAAAAACCAGAAAGGCAAGGCTCCTGGGCTCTGGGGCCTTTAGGAGACGAGGGAGACGCCTGCCATCCCATTCTACATCTTGCCTGTAAAGCCTTAGCAATGGGGCATACCCAACAATAGGAATAGGGACCTTGACACCTCCAAGCCCAAGCCCCATTCCTATCCCTGTGGTACCTCATCTCCAGGAGCCACCAGCAGAGCCCGAAGAGCACGGATGGCAGCTGCAATGACCCCATCCACTCTGTCATCCAAGGAAAAGCGCAGTAGGAAGAGGAAACCGGCATCCAAAAGGAGGCTTAAGACACTGCCGGCTAGCCGGTCCCCAAACTCACCAGCCTGGGCCTAGGGACAGGAGGATAAAACCTTGCTGAAGATGCTGAAGTTATCTAGAGGCTTTGCCCTAATCCTTTGTTTGCCCCGCTATGATCCTAGGTTGTTAAAGCACATATCTGGCTAGTGAGCCAGTGTGAAAAGGGCAGGAGATGGGGAAGTCTGAGGCTGTGGGGTGAAGGACAGGGTGGGCAGGACCAGGCTGGCAATCCACTCACCCTGCTTATGACTTGGGCCAACACATGCAGTGCCAGTGCTCTCTGCTGGGACACCTGGCTGCGGGTCAGGTGGAACAGCTCCTGTAGGGAGTACCCTGCTCTCTAGGGCAGGAACAAGAAGTCAGAAGCATCCAGGATACAGCACAGTGCCCTCAAAACACCAAGCAAGGTATCACAGGGAAGACAAAGGTAAATAAGTGAAATTCGCCTTGCTCTCTATGGAGCTTCAAGCCGGTAAAGAGAAAACTTGCATACAAGTAACCATGTCATAAGTCAGATGCAGAGGAACATGGTAACTGATGTTTAATGTGTGACCAGAGGACAGGACAAAGAGAGAAGGGGACCTGGAAAATCGAACTGGTCTCATTGGATGGGTAGAGCTTTGATGGCCTGTTATGGAGCAAAAGATAAAGGCATTCCCCGGAGTGGGTGGAGTCCTATAGGTCCTTGAGCACAGGTGCATGGGGAGAAGCCAGCAGTGCGGTGCAGCAGGAAGTGAAGGAGGCAGAGCAGCAGGGTCAGCAGGAACAGAAGGTGGAAGGACTGTCTTGCCCAGTTGAGGCCAGGACGTTATTCTGTGAGCAGAGGAGAGCTGGGAAACTTCCAGAGGCAAGGCATGGCCTGAGGTGGGCCAGGAGAAATCAGCACAGCAGCCCCGTGAGGCATGGAATGGCAGGGGGCAGAGAGCGGAGGGCATGGAAAGCCAGCAGACAGAGGATGCAAGGCCACAGTGCAGGAGGCATCATAAGGAGGTGACAGAAGATCAGCAAGTTCTAGCAACTGATCAGAATGTGGAGAGAGGATCAGGATTTTAAGCCTAAGAAACAATGCACTGCAAGGGCATGAACTAGAACAGGGCATGCAGAAGGTCAAAGGCAATTGACCAGAGATCCCTTTCCACAGGGTTGTTAAAAGAGCTGCCCCATCCTCTCCAGTCCCATGCCTCACCTCTGCCTCCTCTCCATGGTGGTGCAGACCCAGGTGGGTGGGCAGGTCCACGTCAGGGGCCAGTAGTTCTCCCTGAAGGCTGAATCGAGCCTGCATCCTCTAATGGAGAAAGAGGACAATTGCCTGGGGGTACCAGCAAGCTTCCCACACCCACTCCCCACCTTTAATCCCAGGCCTTTCAGGACTTAGGTACTGACTCTACCTCGACCAGATATGGGGCTTATCTGGCCTTGGGGGCCAGGCAGAGTCATGTGAAAGATGGGTGAGAGCAAAGGAGGGATGCTTCTCAGGCTCTGGGCAATAGAAAGGCACGAGTTCTGAGGGCAAGAGCAGCAGCTCCTCTCCCGACCCATCTCACCCCTCCTCTCATAGGCCAGCTGGCCTTCCTCACCTCCTGTGTCTGCTGCCGCCGGAGAGGGGGCAAGTCCTGGGTCCAATGGAGCTTCTCCAGCTCGACAGTGTCCATGTGCAGCCATTCTTTCTGAAGGGTCACGGGCAGTGCCAGAGCTGGGGAGACAGAGCGTGACAGTATTCCCCAAAGGGCTCAGCTCAGTATCCACAGGAGTCTCCATCGTCACACAGCAGCTGCCACATCTACCTCTGTTCCAGGATCTGACAGCTTCTACTTTCAGTTATGGCTAAAAGACATGGCCCAGAGACTGTAACTCCTAGGGCTGGGATGAAAGTCTCAAATATGACAGACATACTCCATCCTGGACTCCAGCCCCTTGTTGACCCCAAGGATTTGTTGGGAAGGGAGAGAGGAGGAGGAGGAGAAGGAAGAAAGAAAAAAAAAGGAGAAAAAGAGAAAGAAGGGAGGACCACACATATCGGGAAGCCTCTCCACTCTCCAGTATCAGCACTTAAAGGAGCACGGGAGTGGGGACGAGGAGGAGGAGGAGGAGGCAGCTATACTGCTTCTGGGGGGCAGAATACAGAAACAAATCCCACATTTTCCTCCCTCATGCCTACCCCCACCCAACCTGCTCAGCTGGCCTGGAGTTCCTCCAGGAGCATGAGGTTCCGGGCTGTCATAATTCAATTTCTTCTTTTGTTAATCACTAATGAAATAATCTAGTTTCTGGGAAATGAGTACTTCCACTGGCCTCTGCTTCTGGTCTGGCATGTTCATAAGACCTCTGTCAGATTCTGCCTCTCCCATTACCCTGGCCCTGACATCTTCCCCTCAACACTGTGAGCAGAGAGAGAGAGAACAGTGGGATGGACAGAGCCAGAGCTGGGGCAGCTACAGCAGGGGCAGGAAGGTAGTCTGCGGGGAGGGGGTGGGGCGGGATTCAGCCACCACGCACTGCTGCCCCTTAAAAGGGAAGGTGGAGAAGCAGTAAGAGGACAAGAGAACAGGAAGCATATGCAGGAAGAAGACATGCATCAGCAATGAGGACTGACTTGAAGCCAATAATGAGGATTAATGTTAGATGTCCAAAAGCAGAGAAGCTTCTCTCTTCTCTCATTTCCTAGGCCTAGAAGGGACACTTTCCCCTACTTTTATCCACCAAAATCTGACCCCTACCTCCCACAAACCTGGGGCTTCTGGCTCCAGCTTGTCTCCCTTCTTGGGCTCACTGGCAGAAGATGACATGAGGGGCTCCTTCTTGGTGACATTAGCAGAGGGTCTTCCTGGCCTCTGCTCCTCAGAGGCCTTCTCTCCTGTTTGCTCTTGGGTGCGGCTGTGAGATCTCAAGAAAGCAACCAAGCTGGGGTCTAGAGGTGAAAGTAGAGGGGAGAGTGAGTGAGACAGATCCTCCCTGGCCTCCTACAGACCTGGAACCTACTGAATATTGCCTATCTGTAGGTGCCAAGGACAGGACAAGCTGCTTCCCAGCCTGGACCTGAGACTTCTGGATGCTTCTGTGATCCATTAATGACCTAGTCTTCTTACACCTGTGGGGTCACTAGGCCCACCTTTCTCTCCATCCATCACAGTCCCCCGGCCCAGGTTCCTATGCCTATCCCTGTGCCTGGCTTCAGGTGACAGTTCCGATGTAAGTGGCTGTAAAATGACTAAGTTAATGCTGACTAGGGCCAAAACAAACAAACAAATATATATATATATATATAATTATTATTTTTTAAAAGACGGGGTTTCACCATATTGGTCAGGCTGGTCTCGAACTGCTGACCTCAGGTGATCTGTCCACCTCAGCCTCCTGAAGTGCTGAGATTACAGGTGTGAGCCACCGCGCCCAGCTTATATATATAATTTTGAGATGAGTCTCACTCTGTCACCCAGTCTGGAGTGCAGTGGCATGATCTCTGCTCACCGCAGCCTCTACCTCCCAGGTTCAAGTGAGTCTCCTGCCTCAGCCTCCTGAGTAGCTGGGATTATAGATGCATGCCACCACGCCTGGCTAATTTTGTATTTTTAGTAGAGACAAGGTTTCATCATGTTGGTCAGGCTGTATATATATTTTTAAAGAGACAGGGTCTTGCTCTGTTACCCATGCTGGAGTGCAGTGGCACAATCATAGCTCATTGCAGCCTCAAAATCCTGGGCTTAAGCAATCCTCCTGCCTCAGCCTCCCAAATTCCCAGGGGACTACAGTCGTGCGCCACCACACCTTGCTAATTTTTCATATCTTAATTTTTTTAGAGATGAGGGTCTCACGATGTTGTCCAAGCTGGCCTTGAACTCCTGGCCTTAAGCGGTCCTCTCACCTCAACCTCCCAAACTGCTGGGATTACAGGTGCAAGGCACCATACTGAGCCCTAACACATACTCTGTAGAGGTGCTAGCATACAGTGGGTAACAAGATTGACTGAGTGCCTAGCATTTTGGTGAGCAGACATGGGGCAGGCAGGTATAGCTTAGCATAGAAGAGACTGTAGTTATACTAGAGTATAGCTATAATAACACATAGTGTATACTACACCAGGGTAATACAGTTATATAAGGACAGTGGTTACTAGCAGGTCCTTGGCCGGGCGCTGTGGCTCATGCCTATAATCCCAGCACTTTGGGAGGCCGAGGTGGATGGGTCGCTTGAGGTCAGCAGTTGGCGATCAGTCTGGCCAAGATGGCGAAACCCGTCTCTACTAAAAATACAAAAAAATTAGCCAGGCATGGTGGTGCACATCTGTAATCACAGCTCTTTGGGAGGCTGAGGCAGGAGAATCACTTGAACTTGGGAGGCGGAGGTTGCAGTGAGCACTTCATGGCATGCATGAAGTGCATGCCATTGCATTTCAGCCTGGGTGATAGAGCAAGACCATTTCAAAAAAAAAAAAAGTATTGGCCAGGCGCGGTGGCTCATGCCTATAATCCCAGCACTTTGGGAGGCCGAGGCGGGTAGATCACAAGGTCAAGAGATTGAGACCATCCTGGTGAACACGGTGAAACCCTGACTCTACTAAAAACACAAAAATTAACTGGGCACGGTGGCACGTGCCTGTAGTCCCAGCTACTTGGGAGGCTGAGGCAGGAGAATTACTTGAACCCAGGAGGCGGAGGTTGCGATGAGCCGAGATCACGCCATTGCACTCCGGCCTGGGCAACAAGGACAAAACTCCGTCTCAAAAATTAAAAAAAAAGTATTAAAGTACTCAGCACAGTGTCCGGAACTCACAGTAAGCCTTACTCAATAGTGGTGGTCCCCTCCTAGCCTGGTCTCAGCAGGAAAGCAAGGCACCCATACCAAGCTGCGCCAGCAACCGCTGCTGTTCCTGCAGGATCTCCTCAGGAGCCATGGCCTGCAGTCTTGCTACATTCTCTTCATGGATAGTCTGGGCTTCCTGCTCAGCTTCTTGACCCCTGAGTCCCTTCCCTGTGACCAGATTAGGTCCCTGGAAGCTGTGGCTGCTTCCAGGAAGCTGGCAGCCCTGTTCCCTAGGAGCCGGTGTCTCGCAGGTCACAGCACCTGGAAGAAAGGTATGGCCACATTAATTGCTCTGTCCTCCATGGCTCTAACTGGGCTTTCTGGCCCTCTTCTATAAGGCTATTAGCCCTGGAGACAGGTACAGATCCAAGCTTTCTTTAGACAGAGTGCAGACCCCATTTGGTCTGGCATAGGACTCCAGGTGGCTTCTCCACTCACTACTTCCCTAATACTATTATGAAAAGGTTTCCTCCAGAAACACCCTAATTTCTGACTCTTCTCTTGGATATCCAGGCAGCCATCTATAGCTAGGGGCCTGCTCCTGGCTCTTCGGCTAATAATTTGCATCATTAAAGGAATCTTGGCCAATACATTTATTTTACAGTCTCTGCCAGACTATTCCCTTTCTCTTAGGATTACATAATGGCCTGCCTCACTCCCAGCACCTGAGACCGGGATATGGACCCAAGTCTCCCATAACTTGTATTCTCAGATTACTTCAGATGGCTCAAATGCACCTCCCATTTGAGGCAGGTAGACATGTCTTCAAAAATAACCGTATGATTGTGTCTTTTAAAAAGACCAAGCCCAAGCTTCTTCAAACCAGCTCACCCTCTGGTGGGCCCAGATTGGGCACAACTTCCCCAGCTGATGGGACCCTGGCTTCAGATATTCTCCTTGCTGCAATCTCCTGGGCAAAGATGCTTCTCTTACCAGATGTTGCTGATTTCCCCTGTGGGGCAAAAAGAAAACCCAAGTTACTGATGCTCATTATCCCACTTTCCTCTCAGCCTCTTTATACCAAGGTCTCTGGAACAAAGAGATAAAAGGGGCTTTGCTCAGTCTCCAGGGGTCATAACGCTAGTCCTCAGAAAAAAGGAGAGGCCTATAGGAGTAAAGATCTTAGAATCTGACAGACTTGGGCTGAAGTTCTGGCTCTTCTACCTATTTTATGTCTGGTGTTGGACAAGTTATTTATTTCTTTAGGGGGTGTCAGTTTCCTCATCTGAAAAATGGGAATAAGGAATCCTCATCCCCAAGATATCATCATGATACCTCCCTTATATGTTTGTTATGAAGATTAAAAGAAGTAATGGGTATGAAGTGCTTAGTACAGTCCTGCTTTGTAAATGAAATTGCCTGTCATCATTAAAACTACCTGTCGGGAGAAGATGCCTATGAGACTCACCTGTCTGTCTCCTAAGCACCACCTAAGCTTCCGCTTGCCTACCTGTGTGTCCCGAGAGCGATGGAACACAGGGGGGAAAGCAACAGCACTGGGCACAGGCAGCTTCACGGCCACTGAACTTGTATCTCGTTCCTGTAGCAACAAAGCACAAAGTTTTGAAGCACAATGGACAGACTTCCCCAGGCTGGACCCTATCTTATTAGCCTAGTTCTGAATGATACAACCTCACTCTGGGGGATTATGGACCCTCCTCCCTTCAGGGCAAAGTGACTCTAAGCCAGCCCCCCAACCAGACTGCAGTGGGGAAAAGTCTCCCTTTCTGAAGCACCCTCCACTCATAAGGCTTACCCACCCCGAGCATCCAATATCCCTGTTGCCCAAGAACATCTTATGCTACTCAGCCAGAGTGAGACGCACAATAATCTTAGTCAAGACAGCAGTGATGTGCTGATCATGCCTCCTCAGCCTCTCTTCTGGGTCCTCATCCTCAGGCAGGGGGTGGCCAGGGCTGGGCCTGGCTCTCTTCGGGGGAGAAGGGACCAAAGCTGGGGGCAGATCTGGAAGATCTGAGAAGGAAAAGATCCCAAACATGAGTATACGCACCTTCCTAGGAAGTCACTGCAGCCTAAGAAAGCAAGCTTTGGCTTCCATGGGGTGCTGGCTCAAGCTGTCACCTTGCGTAAGATATTTAACCCCTTTGAGCCTCAGTTTCTTCCTCTGTAAAATGGGGCTGCAGCAAGTGTCTGAAATAACAATGTATCTGAATCCAACCGTATCAGGAAGAGGGAGGGGCAGAGGCTGTACCCTGTCTACTTCTCAGCCTCATACCTCCGGGGCACTTACTGTCCAACATCACCACATCCCGATGGTCCTGTAGCGGAGGCCGGTTTGAGTTGGCATCACCATCGCCCCTATTTCCTTTCTTCACCAACTGCACCGCTGGGGCTGCACCAGCTGCAAGAAACTGACTCTGGAAGCGCAGCAGGTCCACCTCAGACTCCCCTGGTTTTGGTCTCGACAGCATCTTGCTGCTCCAGCTGCCTCCCCAGTACGACTCTCTCCAGCAGTGTCTCCCTGTGGGGATTCTCTCTTATTCATCCCTAAGAGCAAGAAAGAATATAGGCCCTCTGCAACTGAATCCTGATTTTCTTTATTAGGCGTCAGAGAAGACCTTCTTTATCCTTGGGTTCACATGAACTCATTCCTCCTCATTCATACCTTATTGCCATTCCCTCTGTCTTCAGCTCTTCCTGATGTCATCAGCCTAGCAACAATATTTACAGCCAACTTAGGTTGTTTACAATCTATGGGTGATGATAAAACTCTCAAAAACAACCAGCAGGAGACCAGAGGAAAATTTCATTAGGGGCCAGGCAGATATATGTGTCATAATGGGGGATGATGATTCTGTATCAAACTGGAGAGGATGTGCTTGGCCTAAACATATGCAAATTATTACATCGGGCTGTAAAATATCAATATAAAAAACATTTGTGGCGGGGGCGGTGGGTCATGTCCATAATCCCACCACTGTGTGAGGCCAAGGTGGGTGGATCACCCGAGGCCAGGAGTTCAAGACCAGCCTGGCCAACATGGTGAAACCCCGTCTCTACTAAAAATACAAAAAATTAGATGGGCATTGAGGTGGGCGCCTGTAATCCCAGCTACTCAGGAGGCTGAGGCAGGAGAATCACTTGAACGTGGGAGGTGGAGGTTGCAGTGAGCCGAGACTGCATCATTGCAC
>NW_016107385.1:4012265-4014532 GCF_001604975.1 Cebus imitator
CAACATGGTGAAACCCCGTCTTAAAACACACACACACACACACACACACACAAACAAATTTAAATTACAGCAACAAAAAAAATAAAATGCTACTGATTTAGAACCAATGTAACCAAAGAAGTACAGGACTTGTCCATGGAAAACTAAAACATTGTTGAATTAAAGCACTAAACAAGTGTGGCAGTCATAGTGCTTATGCATGTAATCCCAGTACTGTGGGAGGCTGAGGCAGGAGGACTGCTTGAAGCCAGGAGTTCAAGATGAGCCTGAGCAACAAGGCCAGACCATGTCTCTACAAAAAATAGTAACAGTAAGAATAAAGACCTAAACAAATGGAAAGATATCCCATGTTCATGAATTAGAAGACTTAATACTTCCCAAATCTATAATTCAAGATAATCTTTTAGCTTACTACAGCCTCAAACTCCTGGGCTCAAGTGATCTTCCCACTTGACACAGGAAGTTAATTTAATTGCCCCAAATCACATAGTAAATGGTAGAAACAATCTGAAATTAGGCACTCAAGCTGCAGAATGTATGCACTTCTCTATCTGCTCAACCTTGACAATGATAAATGATCAGAGGATTAGAAGATAACAAAGGAAAGAAAAAACATAAAAAAGCCGGGCACGGTGGCTCACGCCTGTAATCCCAGGCGTGTAATCCCAGCCTCCTTTGGGAGGCTGAGGCGGGTGGATTGCTTGAGGTCAGGAGTTCGAGACCAGCCTGGCCAACTTGGTGAAGCCCCGTCTTTAAAAAAAAAAAAAAAAAAAAATCAACAAACAAGCAATCAAATGTTTGTTTTGTATCATGATAAAATATGCACATTTCTATTTTTCTCTATATATTGTAAATTTATGTACTTTTTAAACTTGTAATTTGTTATAATGTTAGATTTACAGATTTATATAGATAGTATGAACAGTTACCATATATAGTCTTTACCCAGCCTCCCCAAAGGTTAAGACTTTACATAAACATGGCACAAAGGGCTAAAAAAGAAATTAACGTAGAGACATTAATTTGTCAGTAAAAAGGAATGAAGTTCTAATGCACAAACCTTGAAAACATTACACTAAGTGAAAGAAGCTACATGACTCAGAAACATTTTATTTGGTGAAAAAAAGAGAAAGAAAGAAGCTAGCCACAAAGGGCCTCACATTGTATGATTCTGTTCATACAGAATGTCCAGTCCAGAATAGGCAAATCCATAGAGACAGAAAGTAGATTAGTAGTTGCCAGGGTCTAAGACAGCTGGAGGGAAAAGGGAATTGACAGCTAATGGGTACAGAGCTTCTTCCTGAAGTAACGAAAATGTTCAACATTGTAAGTATACGAAAAGCCATGAATTGTAAAATTTATTTATTGTCACAGGGTCTGGCTCTGTCAGCCAGGCTGGAGTGCAGTAGCATGATCTTGGCTCACTGCAACCACCACCACCACCTCCTGGGTTTAAGCCATCCTCCCACCTCAGTCTCCCAAAAAGCTGAGACTACAAATGCACCACCACACTCAGCTAATTTGTGTATTTTTTATAGAGACAGGGATTCATCATGTTGTGCAGGCTGATCACAATCTCCTGGGCTCAAGAAATCTGCCCAGCTCAGGCTCCCAAAGTGCTGGGATTATAGGCCTGAGCCACTGCACCTGGCTGGTAAACTTTAGAAAAATGAATTCTGGCTGGGTGCTGTGGTTCATGCCTGTAATCCCAACACTTTGGGAGGCTGAGCTGGAGGGATCATGAGGTCAGGAGTTTCAATACCAACCTGATCAACATGGTGAAACCCCATCTCTACTAAAAATATAAAAAAATTAGCCCGGCATGGTGGTGTGCACCTGTAATCCCAGATACTTAGGGGGCTGAGGCAGGAGAATTGCTTGAACCTGGGAGACGGAGGTTAGAGTGAGCCAAGTTCATGACTGCACTGCGGCCTGGGTGACAGAGTAAGACTCTATTTCAAAAAATAATAATAAATGGGAATCCACTGGGCTTGACAAAATGAAAAATGAAAAATAATAATAAAATGATGAATTCTGTGGTATGTAAACAATATCTGGCCGGGCGCGGTGGCTCAAGCCTGTAATCCCAGCACTTTGGGAGGCCGAGGCGGGTGGATCACGAGGTCAAGAGATCGAGACCATCCTGGTCAGCATGGTGAAACCCCGTCTCTACTAAAAATACAAAAAATTAGCTGGGCATGGTGGTGTGTGCCTGTAATCCCAGCTACTCAGGAGGCTGAGGCAGGAGAATTGCCTGAACCCAGGAG
>NW_016107385.1:4014552-4016944 GCF_001604975.1 Cebus imitator
CTGAACCCAGGAGGTGGAGGTTGCGGTGAGCCGAGATTGCGCCATTGCACTCCAGCCTGGGTAACAAGAGCGAAACTCCATCTCAAAAAAAAAAACAAAACAAAAAAAAAAAACAATATCTTAGTTATAAAACAAAAAACGCTGGGCTGGCCAAGCATGTCTGCAAGCTGGCTGGCTAGTTTTGAAACCCCTGAGCTAGATGCTGATAATAATAAAAATATTATTGTTATAGCTAACACTTATTGAGCACTTAGTATGTGCCACATAATGTTCTCTAAGCACTTTTTCCATATTCATTAATTTAATCCTCATAACAGCCTATGAGGTAGGTTACTACTATTATTCAAATTTTACAGCTGAGAAAAGAAGAGTTCTGAGAAGTTAAGTATTTGCCCAAGGTATCAGTGTAAGTAAGTGCTAGGATTAGGATTCAATCCCAGTCAGTCCATACTGTTAACCCACCATGTTCTACTGCTTAGTGCTGTGTGGTGCCTGGGTGTCCTGGAAGTCTGGAATAGTGAAGTAGATGGGAAAGAACTCTAAAGAATCTCCTGAAGAGCAAAGACTGGGACTACACTAGGCTTTCTCAATAGGGACTATTGACTTTTACGGCTGGATAATGCTTTGCTGTGGGAAGCTGTCCTGTACTATAGGAATGTTTAGTGGTACTCCTGGCTTTTACCCACGAGATGCCATCAGCAAACCTCCTCCCCCAGTTGTGACAAGCAAAAATGTCTCCAGACATTGCCAAATGTCACCTAGGAAAAAAAAAATCACCCCCGTTGAAAAAACTAAACCAGATCTTGAAGGATAAGATAGGCCTCCAGCCAGAAGGGAAAGCTGGGCAAAGGTATAGAAGCAGGGAATAAATAGGGTACATGGGAAAAGATGATGAAGCTGACCACCTCCTAAAAGCTGAAGGAGTGTGAAATGGAGGGAGAGACAAGGGTAGATAGCTGGGACTAACAATAGTTCTGAATGACACATGTCCTTACATCCGGTTCTAGGAGGAATCAGATCTAATAACTAAGCCAGCATTAGAAACATCTCCCAACACAGGGAGGCTGAAAGGGATAGAAATGGTGAAACAATCATATGACAGTGTGACCTTAAGAACATTTTCAAAAAAATTTTTGGAGAGTTTACTCTGGGCAGAGCAATGTACACGGGGCTGTAAATAGAATTGAGGTAAAACAGTCCCTGGGTTCAAGGGGCTTACTGGGGAGATGGAGACCATGCTGAAATGCTGGGTCTTTTAATCATTTCCCAGTTTATTATCTCTCTTTGCCCCAACAAGTCTAGAAATTCCAAAGGTTTATAGTTAAAATAATGTCTCTCAGATTATAAAAGTCTTCCTTTGGTCAATGATGTACCCAAAGTTGGGGTAAGAGAATATGGTAAACACACATACACATTTACAAGGCAGTACATCCCAGTGATCAAATTAATCACATAAAAGATCAGAGATACAGGATTTCAGAGGTGGGAAAAATCCCTAAAGATTAAAAATAGAGCTGAATATTGAAGGAGAAAGATAAGCAGAGAACAGAAGGAAGTGGATGAAGTGAGCAAAGATCTGTCTACAAAATTTGGTCTTAAATTTGGCTTAGAACTTGTAATAAGTACTAGTTGTAGAGTGACAATGGCAAAGTATATAGATGTGCCTTTTCCTGGATGAGAAGTAAACAGCATGAAAATGGACAGCTAGCCCAGGCACAGTGGCTCATGCCTGTAACCCCAGCACTTTGGGAGGCTGAGGTGGGTGGATCACCAGGTCAGGAGTTAGAGACCAACCTGCCCAACATGGTGAAACCCTGTCTCTAGGCCAGGTGCAGTAGCTCACGCCCGTAATCCCAGCACTTTGGGATGCCAATGCAGCAGATCACAAGGTCAGGAGTTCAAGACCAGCCTGGCCAACATGGTGAAACCCTGTTTCTACTAAAAATACAAAAATTAACTGGGTATGGTGGCTTGCACCTGTAATATCAGCTACTCAGGAGGCTGAGGCAAAAGAATTGCTTGAACCTGGGAGGCAGAGATTGTGGTGAGTGGAGATCATGCCACTGCCCTCCAGCCTGGGCGACAGAGCGAGACTCCGTCTCAAAAAAAAGAAAAAAGGCAATGTGAGATGGCTCACGCCTATAATCCCAGCACTTTGGGAGGTTGAGGCAGGTGAATCAGGTAGTCAGGAGTTCAAGACCAGCCTGGCCAACATGGTGAAATCCCGTCTCTAATAATAAAAATACAAAATTTACCTGGGCATAGTGGCATGTTCCTGTAATCCCAGCTACTCAGGAGGCTGAGGCAGGAAATCGCTTGAACCAGGACCCGGGAGGTGGAGGTTGCAGCAAGCCAAGATTGCGCCACTACACTCCAGCCTGGGCTACAGAGG
>NW_016107385.1:4017853-4027098 GCF_001604975.1 Cebus imitator
TTTGTTTGAGACAGGGTCTCGCTCTTGTTGCTCACGCTGGAGTGCAATGGTACAAGAGGCTCACTGCAAACTCTACCTCCTGGGTTCAAGTGATTCTCCTGCCTCAGCCTCCTGAGTAGCTGGGATTCCAGGTGCCTGCCACCACACCCAGCTAATTTTTTGTATTTTTTTTTAGTAGAGATGGGGTTTCTCCATTTTGGTCAGGCTGGTCTCAAACTCCTGACCTCAGGTGATCCACCCAACTCCGCCTCCCAAAGTGCCGGAATTACAGTTGTGAGCCACTGCACCCAGCCTCTATGCTGTCTTAAGTCTCGTTTCCACAACTGTAAAATGTGAATAACAGGTCCCATATAATAGGAAATGTGTGAGGATTTAACTGATTTATGGAAGCGCCTAGCCCAGTGCCTGTTACTTATATAAATAAACCTCAGTAACAATTCCAATTCTTTTCATCCTAAGTAAAGGCAACAGTGTATTTCCCCACAAACTCCAGAGCAATTTGTCCAGAACCAATCCGTGCTAGAAGTGATAACATCTTAAGTTACTAATAGAACAAGAATGGGTTGGCCTGGCCCGGTATCTCACGCCTGTAATCCCAGCACTTTGGGAGGCCGAGGCAGATGGATCACCTGAGGTGGAGTTCGAGACCCACCTGGCCAACTTGGTGAAACCCCATCTCTACTAAAAATACAAAAAATTAGCCAGGCGTTGTAGCAGGCGCCTGTAATCCTAGTTATTTGTGAGGCTAAGGCAGGAGAATTGCTTGAATCCATGAGGCAGAGGTTGCAGTGAGCCGAGATCACGCCATTGCACTCCGGCCTGGTCAACAAGAGTGAAACTCCATCTCAAAATTTAAAATAAAATTTAAAAAAGGATAAGGATGGGTCCCCTGGCTAAAGAGTAACTCGTAAAAAAAACCAGCCCTAACAATGGACCCCTGGGTTTATCTTGGCCTCTGAGGAGTTTCAGGGGCTCTTACATTGCAGTCTATCCTCCAGAGCCAGGATCCAATCCCGAGTCGGGAAGCGTGACTGCCCTTAGGCTCTGGTTAAGGGCTCTAGTTAAGCCTCGTAAACCACTCAACTCGGCAATGAGGAATCACCTAGTTGCAGCTTTTGCTGCCCGTTGAAGGGCCGTGCCCGAGATCTATGCAAAGAAGAGGCCACAGTCGCTCCCTTACAGACCAAAGGCCCGCAGGCAGGTTCCAGCAAAGAAACTGGACATGCTGCCCTGGGTCCTCCGCCCAGATCACCTGAAATCCGTCCCTCCAGCCCCGCCACGTACGTGCTCCAGACCTGTCGGGGCGCCGCCATCTTGCCCCGCAGAGGTCGCGTTTCCGCAGCCGCCGGATTCCAGCTTCCGCCCCGCAGCCCAGCCCCGCCTCTCCCGGGCTTAGCTGCGAGCACTCTGGGCTTTGCCTGTTCAGAGTGGCGTGCTGGTGAGCGCGGTGCTGCTTCGCTGGCGGTTTATTACTTCTACGTAAGCTCTATACCATCACTCAGAACATGCATCCTTCTTTTTTTTGAGAAATAGTCTTGCCCTGTCGCCAAGGCTGGAGTGCAGTGGCGCAATCTTGGCTCACTGCAACCTCCGCTTCCCGGGCTCAAGCGATTCTTGTGCCTCAGCCTCCCAAGTACCTGGGATTACAGGTGCCCGCAACCATGCCTGGCTAATTTTTGTATTTTTAGTAGAGACGGAGTTTCACCACGTTGGCCAGGCTGGCCTCGTACTCCCAACCCTAGGTAGTCCGCCCGCCTGGGCCTCCCAAAGTGTGCTGGGATTACAGGGTGGGCCACTGCGCCTGGCCCACACATCCTTCTGATGTACAGTAGGCATAGGCTCTTCTGCACATACGACACCCCTGGCAGGGACAGAGCGTTCCTCAGACGTCCTTCTGCACTCACCAGCCTGTGTTACCACATCCTACATCCCAGCATCCACGCCCACGGCAGCACACACACACACACATACGCACACCCCAAAGTGACGAATGTGTTTATGGACGAGCTAGAAGGTAACAGTGAAAAAGGCCCAAGGAAAGAAAACTGCCAGAGTGCACTGCGAGAATAGTGGTGGTGAGAAGAGTGGGAAGAAAGCTGCATTGCTAGCAAGGTTATCGTCTTCTCCAGAATCTTGCCTTTGTTCATCCCAGTATCTCTTCCTGGAAATCTTCCCTTTTCCCTGCCACCCCTGTCTCCAAAGGATTTCTCTTTAAGGCTTAGCTGGCGTCAACTCTAAAACTTCTGCCAGCCATGCCTACTCACCGAACTTTCCTTGGAATCACCTGGACTCTTACCGCCTGTACCAGTTCTGTGGTATGCTAAGAACACACTGCCAACTACCAACTGTCACTGGTTACCTTTTCACAGGCATATGTCCTGTTCCCTTGAATAGACTGCTAGTTCCTTTCTGTCTCAGACCTTGTTCTTCGCATCTAATGCTGAGCACCCAGCATACTGGCATGCACATAGTAGGACCTTAAGTAAATCATTGCTAGACGGAAGGACATCATGGGGCAGCCAATGTTAGTCTAGTGGGTCTGCAAATTTAGCAGGCACTAGAATCAACTGGAAGCCTCGTTAAAACAGATTGCTGGGATTGGGCACGGTGGCTCATGCCTATAATCCTAGTACTTTGGGAGGCTAATGATCACCTGAGGCCAGGAGTTGGAGACCAGCCCAGCCAATGTGGTGAAACCCTGTCTCTACTAAAAATACAAAAATTAGCCAAGCAGGGTGGTGTGCACCTGTAGTCCCAGCTACTCAGGAGGCTGAGGCAGGAGAATCGCTTGAACCAGGGACAGAGGTTACAGTCAGCCAAGATAGAACCACTGTACTACAGCCTGGGTTATAGAGCAAGACTCAGTCTCAACAAAACAGAACAGATTGCTGGACCTCAATCTGATTCAGTAGTTTTTTTATTTTTATTTTTATTTTTATTTTTATTTTTATTTTTAAGTTGAAGTCTTGCTCTTGTCACCCAGGCTGGAGGGCAGTAGTGTGATCTAGGCTCACTGCAACCTCCGCCTCCCAGGTTCAAGCGATTCTCCTGCCTCAGCCCCCAGGTAGCTAGGGTTACTGGCGTGTGCCACCATGCCCAGCTAATTTTTGTATTTCTAGTAGAGACGAGGCTTCACCATGATGGCCAAGCTGGTCTCAAACTCCAGACCTCAGGTGATCCACCCACCTTAGCCGCCCAAAGTGCTGAGATTACAGGTGTGAGTCACCTCACCTGGCCAATTTTTGTATTTGTAGTAGAGATGGGATTTCACAATGTTGGTCAGGCTGGTCTCAAACTCCTGATCTCAGGTGATCCACCCACCTCGGCCTCCCAAAATGCTGGGATTACAGGTGTGAGCCACTTCGCCCAGCTGAAGACTATTAAATATAAAATGTGGTCTTTGTTTATATCTTGATTTTTGAGACTGTTTTTTAAGACTGTTGGAGAATACTGTATATAAACTGGATTTTGTACGATATTAAGGATTTACTTTTTTTATTTGAGAAGGGGTCTTGCTTTGTCACTGAGGCTGGAGTGCAGTGGTGCTTTCATGACTCACTGCAGCCTCAACCTCTTTCGCTCAAGTGATCCTCCCATTTCAGCCTCCCATGTAGCTGGGACCACAGGTACATGTCATCACACCCAGCCAGGATTTATGAAATTTTTGTTGGGTGAGACTATGTTTTTTTCTTTAAAAGACTGGGTGTGGTGGCTTATGTCTATAATCTCAGCACTTTGGGAGGCTGAGGCAGGAATATTGCTTGTGGCCAGGAATTTAAGACCAGCCAGTGCAACATGGAGAGACCCTGTCACTACCAAAAAAATGTTATTTTTTGGGGGGGCGGGGAATGGAGTTTCACTCTTGTTGCCCAGACTGGAGTACAATGGCATGATCTCAGCTCACTGCAACCTCCGTCTCCTGGGTTCAAGTGACTCTCCTGCCTCAGCCTCCGAAGTAGATGGGATTACAGGCACCTGCCACCACGCCCAGGTAATTTTGTATTTTTAGTAGAGACAGGGTTTCTCCAGGTTGATCAGGCTGGTCTCAAACTCCTGACCTCAGGTGATCCACTGCCTCGGCCTCCTAAAATGCTGGGATCCCAGGTGTGAGCCACCGTGCCTGGCCAACACTTTCCCTTATTATTTGCATCTAATATTAGTATGGTTATTATGATTTTATTTATTCGTTTATTTTTTCTTGAGACAGAGTCTTACTCTGTCACTAGGGCTGGAGTGCAGTTGTACTATCTTGACCCACTGCAACCTCCCCCTCCCTGGTTCAAGCAATTCTTCTGCCTCACCCTCCTGAGTAGCTGGGATTACAGGGGCATGCCACCACACCCTGCTAATTATTGTATTTTTAATAGAGATAGGGTTTCACCAGGTTGGTCAGGCTGGTCTTGAACTCCTGACCTTGTAGTCTACGCACCTTAGCCTCCCAAAGTGCTGGGCTTACAGGAATGAGCCACTGCACCCAGCCTTTTATTTAGTTATTTTTATTTTTTATTTTTTGAGACAGAGTCTCACTTTGTCCCCTAGGCTGGAGAGCCATGGCGCAATCTCAGCTCACTGCAACCTCTGCCTCCCAGGTTCAAGGGATTCTTGTGCCTCAGTCTCCCAAGGAGCTTGGACTAGAGGCGTGCGCCACTACACCAGGCTATTCCTTTTCTTTCTTTTTTTTTTTTTTTCAAGACAGAGCCTTGCTCTCTTGCCAGGTGCCAGGCTGGAGTGCAGTGGCGTGATCTCGGCTCACTGCAACCTCCGCCTCCCAGGCTCAAGCAATTCTCCTGCCTCAGCCTCCTGAGTAGCTGGGACTACAGGCGCACACCACCATGCCCAGCTAATTTTTTATATTTTTAGTAGAGACAGGGTTTCACCACGTTGGCCAGGATGGTCTCAATCGCTTGACCTCGTGATCTGCCCACCTCGGCCTCCCAAAGTGCTGGGATTACAGGCATGAGCCACTGTGCCCGGCCTTGTTTTTTATTTTTTTTGAGATGGAGTTTCACATTGTTGCCTGGGCTAGAGTCCAATGGCGCAATCTTGGCTCACTGCAACCTCTGCCTCCTGGGTTCACACAATTCTCCTGCCAAAGCCTCCTGAGTAGCTGGGATTACAGATGCACATCACCATACCCGACTAATTTTTTGTATTTTTAGTAGAGACGGGGTTTCACTATTTTGGCCAGGCTGGTCTCAAACTCCTGACCTCAGTGATTTGCCCACCTTGGCCTCCCAAAATGCTGGGATTATAGGCGTGAGCCACCGAGCCTGGCTAATTTTTGTATTTTTAGTGGAGACAGGGTTTCACCATGTTGGCCAGACTGCTTTCGAACCTATGACCTCAGTTGATCGCTGGCTTCAGCCTCCCAAAGTGCTGGGATTACAGGTGTGGGCCATTGTGTCCCAACCTGTTGTTAAATTATTGACAAATATTGATACATTGTTGCCAACTAAAGTCTATACTATATTCACATTTCCTTAATTTCCCTCATGTCCTTTTTCTTTTCTAGGATGACATCAGAGATACTGCATTACATTTATTTTTAATTTTTATGTTTGCTTTTTTTTGTTTGTTTGTTTTGAGACAGAGTCTCACTCTATCACCCAGGCTGGAGTGCAGTGATGCAATCTTGGCTCACTGCAATCTCCCGCCTCCCAGGTTCAGGAGACAATCCTGCCTCAGTCTCCCAAGTAGCTGAAATTACAGGCATCCGCCACCACATCCAGCTAACCTTTGTATTTTTAGTAGAGATGGGGTTTCACCACGTTGGCAAGGCTCGTTTCAAACTCCTTACCTCAAGTGATATGCCCGCCTCTGTCTCCCAAAGTGCTGGGACTGCAGGCTTGACCCACTGCACTGGGCCTTTATTTATTTTTGAGAGAAGGTCTTCTCTGTTACCCAGCCTGGAATGCAGTGGCACGATCACAGTTCATCGCAGCTTCAACCTCCTCGGCTCAAGCTATCCTCCTGCCTTAGCCTCCCAAGTAACTGGAATCACATGTGTGTGCCACCAGGCTTGGCTAACTTTTTAATTTTTTTGTAGAGACAGAGTCTTGCCATGTTGCCCAGGCTGGTCTTGAACTCGTAGCCTCAAGAGATCCTCCCATCTCGGCCTCCCAGAATGTTGGGATTACAGGTGTGAGCCACTGTGCCAGACCCAGATTACATATAGTTGTCATATCCCCTTAGGCGCCTCTTGGCTGTAACAATTTCATAGACTTTTAATGTTTTTGATGACTTTGGCAGCTTGGAGTAATACTGGTAGGGTGTTTTGTAGAATGGCCCTCAATTGGAGGCCTGACATGGTGGCTCACACGTGTAATCCCAGCACTTTCGGAGTTCAAGGCTGGTGGATCACTTGAGGTCAGTAGTTCGAGATCAGCCTGACCAACAGGCTAAAACCCTGTATCCACTAGAAACACAAAAAAATTAGCCGGGTGACCGGGCACAGTGGCTCACTCCTGTAATCCCAGCACTTTGGGAGGCTGAGGTGGGCAGATCACCAGGTCAGGAGTTCGAGACCAGCTTGACTAACATGGTGAAACCCTGTCTCTACAAAAAACACAAAAAATTATCTGGGTGCGGTGGCTCACACCTGTAATCCCAGGGAGGAATTACGCCTGTACTCTTAGGGAGGCAGAGATGGGAGGACAGCTTGAGCCCAGGAGTTTGAGACCTGCCTAGGCAATATAGCTAGACCCTATTCTCCACAAAAAGGAAAAAAGATACAAAAAAAAAAAAAAAATACAAAAAATAAGCCAGTGTGGTGGTGCACACTTGTAATCCTAGCTACTCAGGGGGCTAAGGCAGGAGAATTGTTTGAACCTAGGAGGTGGAGGTTGCAGTGAGCTGAGATTTCGCTACTACACTCCAGCCTGGGCGACAGAGCTAGACTCTGTCTCAAATAAAAAAAGTTAGCCAGGTGTGGCGGCACATGCCTGTAACCTAGCCACTTGGGAGGCTAAGGCAGGAGGATCCCTTGAATCTGGGAGGTGGAGGTTGCAGTGAGCTGAGATTGCGCCATTGGACTCCAGCCTGAGCAACAGAGAGAGACTCCATCTGAAAAAAAAAAAAAAAAGCCTCTCAACTGGGATTTGTCTGATGTTTTTCTCATCATTAGACTAGGGTTTTAGGTTTTTGAGAGGAAGACCACAGGTTAACCTGCTAATTTTATTACATCCTGTTGAGGGTACCTACTATCAGCATGTCTTATCACTACTGGTATTAACCTTAATCACCAGCTGCGGTAATGTTTGTCAGATTTCTTCACTCTAAAGTTAGTCTTCATCGCCCCTGCTTTTCATACTGTACTCTTTGGAAGGAAGTCACTATGTGCAGATCACAATGAGTGGGCAGTCATGCTCTGCCTCCATGAGGGTGGAGCATCTACATATGTGACTTGGAATTCTTCTGCATAGGAGAGGTCTGTGCTCCTCATTGATTGATTGGTTATTATTATTTTTATTATTTTGAGATAGAGTCTGGCTCTACGGGCTGGAGTGCAATGGCACTATCTTGGCTCACTGCAATCTGCACCTCCCAGGTCCAAGCAATTCTGCCTCAGCCTCCCAAGTAGCTAGCATTACAGGTGCCTGCCAACACATCTGGCTAATTTTTTGTATTTTTAGTGGAGATGGGGTTTCTACATGTTGGCCAAGCTGGTCTCGAACTCTGAACCTCAGGTGATCTACCCACTTCAGTCTCCCAAAGTGCTAAGACTACAGGCGTGAGCCACCACACTTGGCTCCCACTGATTTATTATTTATTCATATATATACAGGCTTTTATACATTGGGTTATAATTCAATACTATTTTATTTATTTTTTTGAGACAGTTTTGCTCTTTCACCTAGGCTGGAATGAAGTAGCGCAATCTCAGTTCACTGCCGATTTTTCTACCTCAGCCTCTCCAGTTGCTGGGATTATAGATGCTTGCAACCATGCCTGGCTAATTTTTGCATTTTTAGTATAGATGGGGTTTCACCATGTTAGCCAGGTGGTCTTGAACTCCTGACCTCAGGTGATACACCCACCTCAGCCTCCCAAAGTGCTAGGATTACAGGCACGAGTCACTGTGCCTGGCCTATACTATTTTATTTTGTTGCTCAAATTTTTTTACCTCTCCTGTGACCTTTTACTATACCCCATCCGTGTGGGTGTGTGTGCGCGTGCGTGTGTGCACACGCACGCGTATGCATTTCCTTACATTCTGGCATTAAAAGAAAGTAAGGAAATAGCTTATCTTGTGTATTTCCTGCCCCAATCCTAGAATCAGCCATTTCTTCAAGGACTCTTGGTTCCTGTTATTGAAGAATGGTATCAGAAACCAAGATCTGGGCCAGGCACAGTGACTCACACTTGTAATCCCAACACTTTGGGAGGCCTAGATGGGAGGATGGCCAGAGGCCAGGAGTTTGAGATCAGCTTGGTCAACATAGGGAGACCCCGTCTCTAATAATAATAATAGGCCGGGCACGGTGGGTCACACTTGTAATTTCAGCACTTTGGGAGGCTGAAGTGGGTGGATCACGTGAAGTCAGGAGTTCAAGACCAGCCTGGCCAACATGGAGAAATCCCATCTCTACTAAAAATACAAAATTAGCTGGGCATGGTGGCATATGTCTGTAATCCCAGCCACTTGGGAGGCTGAGGCAGGAGAATCCCTTGAACCAGGAGGCAGAGGTTGTGGTGATCCAAGATTGTGCCATTGCACTCCAGCTTGGGCAACAAGAGCGAACTCCATCTCAAAATAAAAGAATAATAATAATAACAGGAATAAAGAAACCAAGATCTGCGTGGTAGGTATGCTCATTGCTACTGGGGTGTCTTGGTTTTTGGCCCTTTTCAACTGACAGAGTAAGTTAATATATGTATGTATACTACAGTATATACACACACACACACATATATATATATTTTGAGACAAAGTCTTGCTCTGTCACTCAAGCTGGACTGAAGTGGTGTGACTTGGCTCACTGCAACCTCCACCTCCCAGTTTCAAGCCATTCTCCTGCCTCAGCCTCCCAAGTAGCTGGAACTACAGGTGCGTACCATCATGCCTGGCTAATTTTTGTGTTTTCAGTAGAGACAGGGTTTCACTATGTTGGCCAGGCTGGTCTTGAACCCCTGACCTCACGATCCACCCACCTCAGCCTCCCAAAGTCCTGGGATTACAGGTGTGAGCCACCGCCCCCAGCGTATATACATATTTATAACTGGTTTTTTTTTTTTTTTTTTTTTTT
>NW_016107385.1:4027658-4032161 GCF_001604975.1 Cebus imitator
TAGAGACGGGGTTTCACCATGTTGACCAGGATGGTCTCGATCTCTTGACCTCGTGATCCACCCGCCTCAGCCTCCCAAAGTGCTGGGATTACAGGCTTGAGCCACCGCGCCCGGCCAAGGGTCAGTTTTTTTTAAAGTCTACCTGTTACAGATACATGTTATAATATTTACCGCTGGAATTATATGGCTAAGATCTGCTTTTTTTTTTTTTTTTTTATAGAGATGGTGTTTCACCATGTTGGCCAAGATGGTCTGAATCGCCTGACCTTGTGATACACCTGCCTTGGCCTCCCAAAGTGCTGGGATTACAGGCTTGAGCCACCGCACCCAGCCAGATTTGCTTTTAAAAACTTCAGCAGTCCCTGATTATCTACTGGTTAGGAATTAAAGTTGAATAAAAAGAGAAACTCCAGCAAAACAGCAACAAACTAGGACAATGAAATACAATTGACTAAGATAATCATTGAAGCAGACTGCTGGGTATACTGGGGATTCACTCATTATACTGTTCTTTCTATTTGTATGTATGTTTAGAATATTACATAATATAAAACAAAAATATGGTCGGGTGTGGTGGCTCACGCCCTGTAATCCCAGTACTTTGGAAGGCTGAGGCAGACAGATCAGGAACTCAGGAGTTCAAGACCAGCCTGACCAAGATGATGAAGCCTTGTCTCTACTAAAAATACAAAAATTAGCCAGGCACGGTGGTGTGCACCTGTAATCCCAGCTATTCGGGAGGCTGAGGCAGGAGAATTGCTTGGAGTGCAGTGAGCCAAGATCGCACCACTGCACTCCAGCCTGGGCGACAGAGTGAGACTCCGTCTCAAAAAAATAAGAAAATAGAGCCAAAACAGCCTCACCTACAGTTAAACAGGGTAAAATAGAGAAATATAGCCAGCCAGATACAAGGCATCAACACACACACATACACAAGCATACACACGCACACATACACACATGTATACATACACATATACAGACACATACATGAATACACATAATGAAACTCTTCCTCCCAGGGCCGTCCTTGGGTGAAATTTTGAAGATGACAGTTTTTCTTCCATGTTTGGATCCATCTGCCCTTTCAGAAATCCCAGTCTTACTGCTCTGCTGCTTCCTAAATCTGCTTCTGCAGGGAAATCTGATCATTTAAAATTTTCCCTGTGACTGAAAGTTAAAATGTGGTCCTCTTAGGAATTTGCCTTTCATGAGCCTGCCAAGAGGAAAAAAAAATGGAATTTACCTTTCTGCTTCATCTTCCATGGGGCAAGAAGACGCATGGTTTCTGGCTTAGGAATTTCAGTCAGTGAGTGTTTGACAGGGACAGGAACAGTCCCCAGCAAATGTGGAATTAAACCTATAGGTAATGTTTCTACCAGTCCCCGAGGTTCCTCTAAGGTGAGGAACACAGTCTGGCCTGCCCCATCCTTTGAGTGGAACTTGCCCACTCTCACCTATTTTTTTTTTTTGAGACAAGGTGTCACTCTGTCACCCAGGCTGGAATGCAGTAGCACCATCTTAGCTCACTGGGCTCAAGCAATCCTCCCACTTCAGCCTCCCGAGTAGCTGAGATTACAGGCATGTGCCACCACACCTGGCTAATTTTTGTATTTATGGTAGAGACAGGGTTTCACCGTTTCAAACTCTTGACCTCAGGCAATCTGCCCACCTCATCCTCCCAAAGTGCCGTGATTACCCTTGGAAGCCATCATGCCCAGCCAACTGTGACCACATGAGCCAGTAGTTGGGAAAAAACAGGTCTTTGGTTATAGGATGAGTGAGACTGCCATGACCCCACAGCTCCCATGGTTTCCTCTTGTTTCTCCTACTCTAGGGGTGGGAGAGAAGGCCTTAACTCTCAAAAAGCTGAAACAGGTGCTTCCTGCTAGTGCTGGAAGTTGGTAGCAGAGTGCCCTGCTTCTGTGGGCAATGGTTTTTATTTCCAGGTTTGTTTTCATCTTCTCTGGATCCTTGACCTCCTTGGACAGTTCTGGGTCATAAAAGGCTGAGAGTGGACAGAGACTTATTTTACTAGATTAGTGAGATGCCTGGGCCCAACCTAGCCCCATCCATAATAAGGGGTTGCCACTGGCCCTTCCTCTCAGCCTTCCTCCACCCTTGCAGCCCCTTCTTACTCCTCTGGAATAGAGTATAGCTGCCTCTGGTTATGTTTTGAGGACAGGAACTCCTGGGACAGCTACTCCTGCATTAGGTCAAATACATTTCCTGTTGATTTGATTAGTTCCCTTCCCAACAATGCATTTATGGAAGAGCTTTTGCAGGCATGTATTTGCACAGGCAGCCAACCTCCTCCAGTCACACACACAGACACACACACACCTCCATACCCACACTCACACACTTTCTCCCCATCCACCCACAAAGCATCAGTCACATTTAGAATTTGTACAAATGCACACCCTCCCTCATATATCACAATGCACACCCTCTCATCCACCTACACATCTCTTCCACAAAATCACACCTGCTCACATACCCTTAGAAGCACATTCCTATACTGTGCCCAGAGAGAAAGCTGGGGGAGATAACCAAGGAGAGTGGGTTGTAAGTGCTCAGGAGGCCAAACCTTTGTAGGAGCTGAAAAGTCAGAAGACCAGACCAGGACACCCTTACTCCTCTCGGCTGTTTTTTTTTTTTTTTTTTTTTTTTGAGACGGAGTTTTGCTCTTGTTGCCCAGGCTGCAGTACAATGGCGCGATCTCGGCTCACCGCAACCTCCGCCTCCTAGGTTCAGCCATTCTCCCTCCTCAGCCTCCTGAATAGCTGGGATTACGGGAGTGTGCCACCACACCTGGCTAACTTTTGTATTTTTAGTAGAGATAGGGTTTCTCTATGTTGGTCAGGCTGGTCTCAAACTCCTGACCTCAGGTGATCTGCCCACCTCGACCTCCCAAAGTGCTGGGATTACAGGCATGAGCTGCTATGCCTGGCCTTTTTTTTTCTTTCTTTTCTTTTTTTTTGAGATGGAGTCTTACTCTGTCACCCAGGCTGGAATACAATGGTGCGATCGCGAATCACTTCAACTTCTGCCTTCCAGGTTCAAGCAATTCTCCTTCCTCAGCCTCCCAAGTAGCTGGGATTACAGGCACACGCCAACATGCCTGGCTAATATATATATATATATATATATATATATATATATATATATATATAATGTATTTTTAGTAGAGATGAGTTTTTACTATGTTGGGTAGGCCGGTCTTGAACTCCTGATGTTGTGATCTGCCCACCTAGGCCTCCCAAAGTACTGGGATTACAGGCATGAGCCACCGTTCCTGGCCTCCTCTCTTCCCCTGTAAGTAGAAATACTATGGTCAGGCATGGTGGCTCATCACTGTAATCCCAGCACTTTGGGAGGCTGAGGCAGGCGGATCACCTGAGGTCAGGAGTTCGAGACCAGACTGGCCAACATGGCAAAATCCCATCTCCACTAAAATTACAAAAGAAAATTAACCAGGCATGGTGGTGTGTGCCTGTAATCCCAGCTACTCGAGAGGGTGAGGCAGTCAAATCACTTGAACCTGGGAGGCAGGGGTTACATTGAGCCAAGATTGCACCATTGCACTCCAGTCTGGGCCCCAGAGTGAGACTCCTTCTCAAAACAAAAACAAAAACAAACAGAGGGCCAGGCACGGTGGCTCACACCTGTAATCCCACGTGGGAGGCCAAGGAGGGCGGATCACGAGGTCAGAAGTTCAAGACCAGTGTGGCCAATGTAGTGAAACCCTGTCTCTACTAAAAATACGGAAAATTAGCTAGGCTTGGTGGTGCATGCCTGTAATCCCAGCTGCTTGGGAGGCTGAGGCCAAAGAATTGTTTGAACCCAGGAGGCAGAGGTTGTAGAGAGCCGAGATCATGCCATTGCACTCCAGCCCTGATGACTGTATGTGACTGTGAGACTCCGTCTCAAAAAAAAAAAAAAAAAAAAAAAAAAAAAAAAAAAAAAAAAAAAAAAAAAAAAAAAAAAAGGAAGAAAGAAAGAAAGAGAAAGAAAGAAAGACTATGAATTGAGAGGGATTTAGAATTAGGGGTAGGGGAAGCAGGAACCTAGAGCCCCCTGTCCCACACAGAAAATGTGCTGCCCCTGTGACAGTGATGTTTCAGGCTGGTGGCTGAGGTGGGAAGTTTGTCAAAGCTGTAAGTGGAGAGTTCAGTGGTATCCATGACATGTCTGAGAAGCCTATTTTGACCAGTAGAAAAGGATGGCCTGCTGGGCGTGGTGGCTCACACCTTTAATCCCAGGATTTTGGGAGGCCAAGGCAGGTGGATCATGAGGTCAGGAGTTCAAGACCAGCCTGGCCAAGTCTCTACTAAATATACAAAAAAATTAGCCAGGCATAGTGGTGGGCGCCTGTAATCCCAGCTATTCGGGAGGCTGAGGCAGAAAATTGCTTGAACCCAGAAGGCAGAGGTTGCAGTGAGTTGAGATCACACCACTGCACTCCAACCTTGATGACAGACCAAGACTCCATCTCAAAAA
>NW_016107385.1:4032831-4045398 GCF_001604975.1 Cebus imitator
GTGAACTTTCTGGGGCAATAAACATTCTGTATCTTGACTGGGGTGGTGCTTACTATAGTAGAAACTCATCAAAAAAGGCTAGGTGTGGTGGCTTATGCCTGTAATCCCAGCACTTTGGGAGGTGGAGGTGGGAGGATCACAAGATCAGGAGATCAAGACCAGCCTGACCAGCTTGCTGAAGCCCTGTCTCTACTAAAAATACAAAAATTAGCTGGGCATGTGGTGAGCGCCTATAGTCCCAGCTACTCTGGAGGCTGAGGCAGGAGAATAGCTTAAACCTGGGAGGGGGAGGTTGCAGTGAGCTGAGGTCCGGCCACTGCACTCCAACCTGGTGACAGAGCGAGACTCCGTCTCAAAAAAGAAAAAAAAAAAAAGGAAAAGAAAAGAGACATCTGGCCCCTGCTATCCATGTCTTGATAGTGCCTCCTGAGTCTCTCTTGCTGCCGCCTGGGGGCGCCCCCAGCTGGGTCTCAGGCTGCTGCCAACCCTGCTGCAGTTATTAGCGTAATTAATAAACAAGCACTGCTGGGGCCAAGTGGAAGAAGAGGCAGGCCCCTGCTGCTCAGGAGAATCCCTGAAAAGATCCAGTGAGCCTGCGGCAACCGGGACTGAGTGGCTGGTCCCTCCTCTCCACCCAGGACCTCTGGAGGGGGTTCCAGGGGGCAGGCAGAGAGGCAAGGGCAAGGGGAGGAGCACACTTGGTAGGCTTGGTTTGGAACCGGCTCTGCAGGTGCCCGACAGGATGTCTGTGGGCAAGGCCACCCCCATGATTACTGGTTGTGGGGCAGGCTCTGAGGCAATTATTCATTCATTTAACAGGCATCTGCCTATTTATTTATGGAGTGCCTATGGTGCGGAAGGTGGTCTACTCATAATAGCTAATGTTTAATTGGACAATGTGACGACACAGCCAACTTTCACAGCAGGTCCTGGGAAAAGGGGTAGAAGCAGGGGAAGCAACTAGGAAAAATGACAGCCCAAAAAGATAAGGGCAACTGGGCTTTGGCCTCTGTAGTGTAGCGGTGGGGATATATATTAGGTAAAACCTGGGGATTACCAAGATCTTGGGAAACTCAAGACCCAAGTTGGAAAACATACTGCAAGTGGGGCTGGAGAAAATGGGCATTTTCAGGTAGGAGGGACTTGGAGATAAAGGCATGGCAATAGGACACGCATGAATATGGGAATTTTGGGTGAACGGCTCAATGAAAGTGAGGGACGAAGGGATGCTAGCAGATCCTCTTGGGGGAGCCCTGGGTCACGGCAGTTTCAGGCGGCCTGATAGATGGGAGTGTCTAGGGGGTTAAGGTGCTCCTAAATCCTAGGGGGTGCTGGATTCTGGGATCACAGTCCGAACAAAAGTTGGGGTGTGGTAGGGGCTGCCATCGAGGTTTTGAGGGAAGACTCCGGAGCGCTAGGATGGAAAAGATGCTGGAGCGCTTTTAGGGAAAGGAGGGGCGTGGCCGGGGAGCCCCATCCTGGGGGCCAACCCATATCCTCGGGTTCGGCCTGGGGGCGGCCGGGGCCGGGGTGCCGGCGGGGCTGCGGGGGTCTGCGGCGCTGGCCGGGGTTCGGGCTCGGAGCGAGCCGCTGGGGCTCCGCGGGGGGGCGGTGCAAGCTCGGGCTGCGGGCGGGCTGGGAGGAGGCGGCGGCTCCGCGAAGAACATGAATCAGCGGCGGCGACGGCGGCGACGGCAGTGGAAGGATCGCGGTGGCCCGGGAGCGGCCCCGGGGACCCAGCGCTGCTGACGGCGGCGATCGCGGCGGGAGGCGGACGCGAGTCTCGGAGGCGCTCTCCCCAGCGCCGCCCCACGGGCGGCCTCAGCCCCTCCCGCAGCCCTCCTCTCTCCGGCTCCCTTCCCACCTCCTCCTCCTCCTCCCCGTCCTCCTCCCTCCTCGCTCGCGGACCCGGCCCGGCATGGTGCGGCGTCGCCGCCGATGGCGCTGAGGCGGAGCATGGGGCGGCCGGGGCTCCCTCCGCTGCCGCTGCCGCCGCCACCGCGGCTGGGGCTGCTGCTGGCGGCTCTGGCTTCTCTGCTGCTCCCCGAGTCCGCAGCCGCAGGTAGGGGCTGGCCCGAGAGGCGGGGGAAGCTGGGGGCTGCGGAGGGGCGCGGTCGGGGATCGGAGCTTGGGGTGGGCCTGGCGGGGGGGAGTCGGGGTGGGGGTCCGGAGCCGAAGGCCGAGGCTCGGGGCCGGGTCTGGGCGCGCTGCGGGGTGCTCGCCGCCAGATCTCCCTGCGGGCCCCCACCCCCAACTTTCTGGCACTCTGGGCTCTCGTGGCGGGGTGGACGGGAAGGGAGCGGGGTATGGGCTGTGTGGTCAGCGGGGAGAGTTTGGGACTGCATTTTCCCGCCTCGATGTTCCCAGCTGTTAGATTCCTTCTTCCCAGTTCTGGGGACCCCATTCCACCTGCCCTGCACACGAAGGTCCGGCTCAGAAACCACACGGGCCGGGGCTGAGCACCCAAAGGCCACCCTGATACCATTTAGGAACAGGGGCTGTGAGGGTGCCCAGTCACAAAAAGCAAACGGGCACGCTCGAGTTACTGTGCCTTCTGAGCTTCCTGAAAGCAGAACCTTGGAGAGGATGGGCTGGGGCCAGGTTGCTGGTCTTTGGGAGGGGTTAGCCTTGTGTTCCCACATAGCCACTGAAGCATTTGCTGGTGACAAGAGCGTTCCATGCAGCACGGTGGTCTCCAAGTTCCCACCCTGAACCTCGGTGACTGCTGGGCTCATAGAGAGCGGAAGGCCAGCCCCTCTGTCCTGTGACTGGTCCTGAGAGGGTGAAGGGAGCAGGGAAGAGCCACAGGCCAGGACAGCAGCCACCTGGCTGGCATCTTCTCTTGAGACAGCGTTCCCTGCCATATCAGTCTCTCAGGGAAGGGAAGGGAAACGGGTGACAAGTATTTACAAGCTGAAAGGTGTGGACCTGATGCCCAGGGAGCCCACGACTTTAGTGCCTAGAGTCGCACAGCAAAGGACAAGAAGAAGCAGGGCTGGATTTATGCAGATACGTGACCTGCCCCTCTCTCTGCTTAAAAACGCGCCAGGAAGCCAGGAGAGGTGCCAGTGTGTGTGTGTGTGTGTGTGTGTGCACGCGCAAGTTCCAAAGAGTGGCCCCTGTTGGTGTGGCAGTGGCTCAGGGGTCTTAGGCTCCCTGCTCAGGGCCCCAGCCCTCCCTTCTGCCTCCCACCTTCCTAGCACCCGCCCCTGCCCACATTCAGGTATTAATAGAGCGGATGGCTGCCAGGAAGGCTGCCATGTGTTTGATCTGACGTGGTTTTGCAGCCATATGTTCTCCACTTCAGGGGAGCACCCCCTCCTTCCCTTCTTCAGCCCTGCTCCATTTGGTAAGGTTGGGTGCAGAGGGTGCTGGCAGCAGTACAGGGTCTGGGCTGACACCTTGGGTGGAGAGCTGGCAGCCTGTTGCACTAGTTGGGTGCAGCAATCATTCTTAGGGCAATGCCCGCCCCAGTAGGGTAACGCCCCGTCATTTCATCCCAGCCTGCCTTCCTTTTGCTGTCTGGTCTCAGCAGGAGGATATGGGGAAGAGGTCCTTAGAACTGGAGGGAACTTGGAAAGCTTGCCATGCCCCTTCCCCTAGCCCAGGTCCAGCCACCTTCCCTCCCACACTGCCTTACCTCTGCTTCCTTGACTTTGGCTAAGAAAGAGCCCTCTGCCTGACACAGAAGCTACGTTCTGGAAGAGAATGGGAACTGTTTACAGAGACAGAGTTCCTCTCAAGGTGACACATGTTCCTTCCACTCCTCAGGTCTGAAGCTCATGGGAGCCCCAGTGAAGCTGACAGTGTCTCAGGGGCAGCCGGTGAAGCTCAACTGCAGCGTGGAGGGGATGGAGGAGCCTGATATCCAATGGGTGAAGGATGGGGCTGTGGTCCAGCACTTGGACCAGTTGTACATCCCCGTCAGTGAGCAGCACTGGATTGGCTTCCTCAGGTGCAGGCCTGTGGGGGAAGGTGTGGGCTGCCAGGCAGGGGGCAGGCTGTGCTTTTTCCTTGGGGATTGGGAGCTGGGGGCCTCACTTGATGCTCAGAGGTTTGCGGATTTTTTTATGTGTCTACCTGTGGGACTTTCCAGAAGGGAGGGCAGGCTGAACCCATCAAGTTTGCCCGGCAGAGCTGCCCCCTTGACCCTGGGAAGTAAGCCTGGTATCCTGTTTCCACAGCCTGAAGTCAGTGGAGCGCTCTGATGCGGGCCGGTACTGGTGCCAGGTGGAGGATGGGGGCGAAACCGAGATCTCCCAGCCAGTGTGGCTCACGGTAGAAGGTGAGGAGGCAGAGCCATATGGGCATGTTGGCCTGGAGCATGTGCTGTCTGCTGGTGACCATACCTCTGCAGCAGAGAACTCCGTGGATGCAGGGCTCCCCCACTGCTCTGTGGGGCCTGATTGTCCAGGCTCTAGGCCCACTCCAGACATTAAAAGACCCTACCAGTTGGAGTTGGGTATCTGAGAACCAAGGGGGCAACTGGGATCCACAACTTGTGGGGAGCAGTCTGTTTCTGTTGCTTGAGCAACAAGCTTCAAGCACCCATCTGGGACTGGACCCTGTTCTGCCAAGTGGCCTGGCCAGCTGGGGGAGGGGAGGAAGGCTCTGCAGCTGCCGGAGCTCAGAGCTTTTCAGCCCAGGAAAACAAAGTGACTAAGAAAGTAACAAAGGGCCCTGAATGGGAGCTGGGCCTGGCAGCAGAACTCTGCTGAAGCTCCCACCCACTCCCCTGAGTTTCATACCCCTCCCCTAGCTCTCTATCCCAGTCTCCTCTTACTGCAAGAAGAGTTGTCTAAATCTGCCATGGCTAAGGGGGCAGCATGGAAGGTGCATCCAAGGTGCCAGGTGTGGTGGCGTGCGCCTGTAGTCCCAGCTACTCTGGAGGCTAAGGCAAGAGGATCACTTGAGCCCCCAGGAGTTCCAGGCCAGCCTGGGCAACATAGAGAAACCCGCCCCCCGCAATCTCAAAAGAAGAAAATTCCTAAGGAGGCTAAAAAATAGAAGCACCGCCTACCTCATAAGCTAGGTTCCTGTTCTGCTGTTGTCCTAATCATAAGGGGCCTCTGGGAACCTTCTGTGTGGAGGACTTCAGATGTAAACAGACTTGTGATTTGCACAGTAGGAAGCCAAGGGTGGCAAGGCTCACTCCTCACTCCCCTTCTCTCCTAGGTGTGCCATTTTTCACAGTGGAGCCAAAAGATCTTGCAGTGCCACCCAATGCCCCTTTCCAACTGTCTTGTGAGGCTGTGGGTCCCCCTGAACCTGTTACCATTGTCTGGTGGAGAGGAACTACGAAAATCGGGGGACCCGCTCCCTCTCCATCTGTTTTAAATGTAACAGGTGAGCAGCCCCAGAAGGGGGCTTGGAGTGGAGAAGGAGCTGGGTCCTCAAGGGCACTGAAGCTGGCAGAGTTTCAGCCACTGAGTTTGCGGCTGTGAGTGTCCAGAGCAAGCCCCAGTGTCTGGGGACGTGAGCTGCACCCTTACTAAGCTCATTAGTTAGGTGTGCTAGGCTGGCCGGGTGGGCTGATTAGTGGTGATCCTGCTGTGTGTGCTTAAGGAGGGTGTGGGGCCTCTGTCTTTGGTTCACAGCAGTCCAGGCCATGCACAGCTGGCCCTTGGAGATGAATTGTACGAGGCCAGGGGCACCCATCCCCCGCCCCTCCCAAGGGATGGAGCCAGAAACCAGCCCACGCAGAGCTAGGGAGGAGTATCTGGCAGACACTGAGAAGACAAGACTCTCCGGCTGCAGAGAGGGGAGAGGCTGGAGAGAGAAGGGGTAGGGGGAGGTTAGCACAAAGATACAGGGCCTCCTCCCCTAATGGCGCGTTCCAAAAATCTCCAGACGTTTTCCCAAACTGTGTCTGCCTGTACCTCTGCACAGTCACACCTGCACAGCCACCTGGGCCCCAAGTTTCTTGGACACATACCCTCACATGCTCGTAAGGGTTGCTTATTTGTGAAAGTATACTGTTTCTGGTTGAGGCTTGAACTGGGCAAAAAAGATGGGTCTCATGTGCTGGAAGGTGCCAGGAAATGGAGGCTGAGCTAGGTTCCCCGGCAATTTGAATCTTGAGAAGAGGTGGGCTATGAGGCAAGGGCAGGTCCCGTTCAGGAGGACCTGAGTTGGAGCAGATTAGAGAGGAGGTTGGGCTCCCTTCCTTCCAGATGTGCGTGGTTGGGACCCTCAGGCAGGCAGCCTGGTAATAAGCACTCACTGAACTCCTACTCCACACCACACTGTGCTAGGCACCACAGGGGACAGCGGGAATACAAAGGAAATAGAAGCCAAATAACTGAGTATAATTGGGGAGACAAGACACATGCAGAAAGAGCTGAGAACCACTGCAAGGCAGAGAGTCTGCAAATAACAACCCCGAAGGGGCACAGAGCAAACAGAAGGGCTCACTCTGGTATGCGCAATAAAAGTGTGACCAGAAAAGGGAGGCAACTTGTGCTGTGTGTGGGAGATGGGATGGAGGCGGGAGGGTGCTATAACGTTATTGCATGCTGTGCGCTTGACACACACGTTACATGAGTCTCACAATTCTCCCATTTGAGAGATGAGGAAACAGAGCCCCCTCCAGGCTCACCAGCCTCTAGCATCCCTGTTCATTTCACTGTGCCTCGCTGTCCAGCCCATTCCTTTGGCTGCAGGGATTTAAGGATGTTTAGACCAGAGCCTGAGTATTCCCCTTTCCCAATCCCGCCCTGAGTGGGGGCTGCTACTTGGGGAGCTGACTGAGGTTTTCTGGCCCCAGGGGTGACCCAGAACACCATGTTTTCCTGTGAAGCTCACAACCTAAAAGGCCTGGCCTCTTCTCGCACAGCCACTGTTCACCTACAAGGTAGGAGGGCTGGTGGGGAGGAAGGGGGATGAGGCCAGGGGCATTCCCAGGAGCTGTCCTGTAGTTAGAATTGTTCGGTGTTCCAGCTCCCCTTGGTCCTACTGGGATCTAGGGAGCAAGGGGTTAATTGGCATAGCTCCCATTCCTAGTGGGAGCACCTGAGACCCTGCGTGGCTGAGCTTAGAATAGAATCCTGACGTCACAGCAGATTTCCCATCACGAAGCAGAGTCCTTGGGAGGGAGGGAGGCAGCAGGAGATGGTCAAGGCCCAGCCTTGTTTCTGCTCCTCCCTGTGAGGGGATGGGGGTGGGGAAAACAGGCTCGCACTGGATGGAGGAGACCCAGAGGGCTGGTGCACAGAGAGAGCGGGAGGGAGAGAGTGTCTGCGGGAGGGAGCCCGGCTGTGGCTGCAGGGCAGCTGCCTGTCTCTTCCCACCACAGCCCAGGCACTCTCCCAGGTGTGAGCAGCTGTACACTGCTGACTGCTTGTTTATCAGTGTGGTCCTGGGAGTGCTAAGTAAAGTAGCCGTCTTTACGTTGGGGATGCCCTGGACCCTCAGAGAGACTCAAGGCTTGACTCCCATGCCTCCTGCTCCGTCTGCTCATATCCCTACTGGGCACTGATTCTGAGTCCCCATCCACAGCACTGCCTGCAGCCCCCTTCAACATCACCGTGACAAAGCTTTCCAGCAGCAATGCTAGTGTGGCCTGGATGCCAGGTGCGGATGGCCGAGCCCTGCTGCAATCCTGTACAGTTCAGGTAGGCTCTTCGGGCCCGGTGATGTTCGTTCTGGCTGCATAGTCAGCATTTTGTTGACATGGGTATCACACTCACTAGACAGCTTCTCGGGCTTGGTCTGCAGCCCTTCTCAGGTGCTGCTCCTTAGCAGTAAGAGCACAGACCGCTGTCTGTTATAATGGGATGCTGTGGCAACTAAGAGATTTTGCAGATTGGCTCAAATTCATGCATTCTTCAGGTTGGAAAGCAGATCACTAGAGCAGATTTGTGGTACCTGGAAGAGTCTTTCTCTCTCTCTCTCTTTCTTTTTCCTTTTGTTTTGAGACAGGGTCTCACTCTGTTGCCCAGGCTGGAGTGCATGGCGCCATCTCAGTTCACTGCAATCTCCACCTCCCAGGTTCAAGTGATTCTCCTGCCTCAGCCTCCTGAGTAGCTGAGATTATAGGCACCTGCCACCATGCCTGGCTAATTTTTTTTTTGTATTTTTAGTAGAGACTGGTAGTTCATTATGTTAGCCATGGTGGTCTCAAACTCCTGACTTCAAGTGATCTGCCTGCCTCAGCCTCCCAAAACGCTGGTATCACAGGCGTGAACCAATGCACCTGGCCAAGTTTTTCTAACTTAGTTGAGAGCTCAGACCTTTGCTGATACTCATGCTGTCATGTTCCACCTAACCCCCCAACCCCTACTCAAGTGAAAGAGAAGACCAGGAGGGGCCCTAAGCCTCGGAGAGTGGAAAAGCTGGGTGAGGTGATACTAAAAACAAGAAGCAATGCAGGCTTGCTCATTTTCATCCGTTTACTCAAAAACCATTTAATAAGTACCTTTCAAAACTGTTCTGGGCAGTTCCCCTGGGCAGAAGAGGCCCCTGCTCTGGGCTTCATCATTTAGAGAACGCTACTCAGGTGGGGAAACAGTGGCTCATGCCTGTAATCCCAGCACTTTGGGAGGCTGAGGCAGGTGGATTGCTTGAGCCTGGGAGTTCAAGACCAGCTTGGGCAAAATGGCAAAACCCTGCCTCTATAAAAAAATACAAAAATTATCCAGGCATAGTGGCATGTGCCTGTAGTCCTAACTATTCAGGAGGCTGGAGTGGGAGGATCATTTGAGTCTGAGAAGTCAAGGCTGCAGTGAGCTGAGATTGTGCCACTGCACTCCAGCCTGAGTGCAGGGCAAGATCTTGTCTTTAGAGAGAGAAAAAAAGGAGGATCTTACTCTGGCTCTCCTTTGGCCACATCCTTTGCCCCCGGCAAAGAGCCTGCAGGGCCAAGAGGACATGCCCATCCAGATGGCAAGGACCCCCTCACTGTCATACTGTGCTCTAGATATTCATGATCTCTTGCCTTAATGGCCCCAAGTCTGCTTCCGGGGCCCATGTTGGCCTCTTCCCTAGTCCATCCTCCCAACGATGGACCACAGAGTGATATGAGCACCTCTAAGCCCAAGGGGCAGCCAGTCGTGAGGGGGATGGGAATGGAGTTTGGCTTTGCAGTCAGCATTGTTCATGCCTGTGCACATGAGGCCCCTCATGGTGCAGAGCTTGGCTTCAGGCCAGCTGTTCTAGTGCTGCCTCATTCTGACTTGGGACTCCAGGGATTTGGAGAGTCATAAATGCAAACCTGATTTTCCAGGTTGTTTTGAAGGTTTATTGGTCAAAATGTTAAGATAGAAACTTTTTACTAGTTTGTTAGCTGATTCACAGTGTTTAAATATTTAGCCATATAGTACATGGATGTCTATTTGTACTCTTGCCCTGGGCCCCGAAAATGTAAGATGAGGGTCTGGTTCATAGTGCCCCTAGGCTCCTAGTTTCTCTGAGCTTCAGAAGCTCTGGAACTTTGGCATGGCATGTAAACAGGCACAATAAGTGGTAAATGCCCTAACAGTTTCGCACCAAGTACAAAAGGACAAGAGTTCTCCAGAGTGGTTGATAAAGGCTTTCACCAAGAAAATGATATTTGCGCTGAGTCTTAAAAGATGAGTAGGGCTTTGCCGGGAAGAGCAGGTAATTCCAAGTGAAAGGAACAGCATTTGCAAAGGCATGAAGGTGTGGAACCTGGTGTATGACTGGGGTAGGGGCAGATGGGAGGGGGTGGATTGCAAGTGTTTGCTGATAGAGGAAGCATTAATTCAGGCACCCATAACTATACCCTTCTCATCTTCCGTCTCTCACAGGCTCTCCCCTACATTAGTTTTGTGCTTTTCTGTAGGTTACACAGGCCCCAGGAGGCTGGGAAGTCCTGGCTGTTGTGGTCCCTGTGCCCCCCTTTACCTGCCTGCTCCGGGACCTGGTGCCTGCCACCAACTACAGCCTCAGGGTGCGCTGTGCCAATGCCTTGGGGCCCTCTCCCTATGCTGACTGGGTGCCCTTTCAGACCAAGGGTCTAGGTAAGGGTTGCATAGAGCAGAGGGGCTGGGCAGGGCTGGAGCCGGGACGGGGGCCGTGTTGGCTGGAGTTCTGAATGGTGCTGGTGGAGAGGGAGGTTCAGGCATCCTTCAGCAAACATTTACTGCATATCTCTACTTACTACCTTGTCTCTAGTTCTTGTGGGCGGAACGGATAAGGAAACTAGAAAAGATCAGATAATGTGGTTGATGAAGAGTGCCCCCGGGTGGTTAAGGAAACTGTCCCTAAAAAGGTCTGAGTGGGGTGTGAAGGATAAAGAAGAAGGCATGTAAATATCTGGGGGAAAATCACTGCCAGAAGAAGGCACAGCAAGTGCAAAGACCCTATGACAGAAACTTGCTTGCAGCTCTCTGGCAATTGCAAGGAGGCTGGCATAGCTGTGAGAGGGGAGTGGTGAGGGATGAGGCAGAGAGGCAGTAACCATGGTGATGAAGAGCAACACTGCCGAGCTGGGGTGCTGCCTGTCCTGCCCATTGCTTACCCCTCCCCCAGCACAGTGGGTGAGAGCAGTCAGAGCTGGGAGGTGAACCCTGCCCCCATCTGTGCCTCTCAGAGCTGTTTAGTTCTTGGGAGTTGGTTCCAAAGGTCTGCATGGGATTTTGACGGTGGGAAGGGCAGGATCTTAGCAATCTTCTCTCTTTGGCTCCAGCTCCAGCCAGCGCTCCCCAAAACCTCCATGCCATCCGCACAGATTCAGGCCTCATCTTGGAGTGGGAAGAAGTGATCCCTGAGGGCCCTTTTGAAGGCCCCCTGGGACCCTATAAACTGTCCTGGGTTCAAGACAATGGAACCCAGGTAAGAGAGACAGAACCCTCTCCTCTTTCCACTCTCCTGGAGTATCAGCCCTCAGGGTTCTAAGGCCTTTAAGAACTTCAAAAGGGTTGTCGTTGGTGGGTCTGGGTCTCCCGCTGCCCCAGAGAATCCTTTCCTCCTCACCCTCCTCTGCAAGTTCCACTTCTCAGAGGATTATGTCTCCTGTTAGGATTGCATCTTGTGTGCACTTTGTAAATAAAGCAGGAAGCACATTCCTGCATGAGCTGGGGGAGGGCACAGATAAGGCTTTGTCCCCAGCGCAGTCCGCTCCCATCCCCCACCTGTGCATTCTGGGACTGAGCCTTGTTTGTGTTCTGGAGAGGCCCCTGCAGCTTGAAGCAGGAATGTGATGACTCCCAGAAGGTTGTGTTCCCTCAGCCCCTGAACCCACAGTGCCCCTATACTCCCATGCTCCCAGCTGGACCTTTTTCTGTCCTCAGGCCCCAGCTGGAGGCCTTCTCAGGCTCAGTATGGGGTGGGGGCTTTTCCTGGCTGCAGGATGAGCTGACAGTGGAGGGGACCAGGGCCAATTTGACAGGCTGGGATCCCCAAAAGGACCTGATCATACGTGTGTGCGTCTCCAATGCAGTAGGCTGTGGACCCTGGAGTCAGCCACTGGTGGTCTCTTCTCATGACCATGCAGGTGAGGCCTGTAGGGGAGAGGGACAGAGGCTCAGGGGATCAAGATTCTCAAGGGCAACCTAGACTGGGGGGAGGAGTCTGGTAGCACCTCGCCTCCTAATCAGCCCACAGACAGACTGAAGAAGCTGAGGCCAGGACTGGTATTTAAACTATATCTTGACTGGGCATGGTGGCTCAAGCCTGTAATCCCAGCATTTTGGGAGGCTGAGGGATCCTTTGAGGCCAGCAGTTTGAGACCAGCTCTGGCAACATAACAAGACCCTGTTTCTTTAAAAAATTTCAAAAAACCAATTAGCCTGGTGTGGTGGCTACTCCAGAGGCTGAGGCGGGAGGACTGCTTGAGCCCAGGTGTTTGAGGCTGCAGTGAGCTATGATCGCACCACTGCCCTCCAGCCTTTGCAACAGACTGAGACTGTTGTCTCTAAACAAACAAACAGACAGACAGACAAATAAGGCCAGGAGTGGTGGTTCATACCTGTAATCCCACAACTTTGGGAGGCTGAGGCTGGAGGATTGCTTGAGTCCAGGAGATGGCCACCCTGGGCAGCAAAGTGAGAGCTTATCTCTACCAGAAAATTTTAAAAATTAGCCAGGTGTGATGTTCTCAAGGGCAACCTAGACTGGGGGGAGGAGTCTGGTAGCACCTCGCCTCCTAATCAGCGCACAGACAGCCTGAAGAGGCTGAGGCCAGGACTGGTATTTAAACTATACCTGGGACCTGTAGTCCCAACTGTGTGGGAGGCTGAAGTGGAAGGAGTGCTTGTGCCCGGGGGATTGAGGCTGCGGTGATCTCTAGTGTGCCCCTGCACTCTGGCCTGGGCAACAGAACAAGACCCTGTCTCAAGCAAACTATATCTCATTCTCCTCTGTCTGCCCCAGAACGAGCATAGAAATGCATGGTCACACTCTAGGTCACAACAGCCAGGGCCTGTCGCTGACCAGGTAGGAAGGGCTCCTGGGTCTTCCTCTGGAGCCCCTTTCCCTCAGAACCTTTATTGACCTAGAGAAGCCCCTTGACCCGGCTGGATGGCCACCCTGGGAAAGTTCTTTTTTTTTTTTTTTTTTTTTTTTTTTTTTTTTTTTTTTTTTTTTTTTTTTTTTTTTTTTTTTTTT
>NW_016107385.1:4045578-4055905 GCF_001604975.1 Cebus imitator
AGACGGGGTTTCACCATGTTGACCAGGATGGTCTCGATCTCTTGACCTCGTGATCCACCCGCCTCGGCCTCCCACAGTGCTGGGATTACAGGCTTGAGCCACCGCGCCCGGCCCCTGGGAAAGTTCTGAAGGGGCCCCGTGGTGTCATCCTAGCTCATGCCACTGTGCCTCCCTCCCACAGGCCACCAGGGCCCTCCTCACAGCCGCACATCCTGGGTACCTGTGGTCCTTGGTGTGCTAACAGCCCTGGTGACAGCTGCTGCCCTGGCCCTCATCCTGCTTCGAAAGAGACGGAAAGAGACGCGGTTTGGGTAAGGGGGTAGGGATGTGGAGGGAGAGGCAGATGATGACAAAAGACCTTGGAGCTGACCCCAAGTCCTGGGTTTTCCTTTAGGCAAGCCTTTGACAGTGTCATGGCCCGGGGAGAGCCAGCCGTTCACTTCCGGGCAGCCCGGTCCTTCAATCGAGAAAGGCCTGAGCGCATCGAGGCCACGTGTGAGTGGTGGGAAATCATGGGAAGGACAGTGGGCTGTCTTGTGCGCCTATCTGTGTTCTTTTAACTCATTAATTTCACTGCTGTGTCTGAATGTCAGTGAGCCCCAGGCACATAAACCTGCCTGTGTGGAGCTCACCACCCCAGCCGTGGGAGACCTAACTCACGTCTGTGCTCTGAGGGCAGAGTCTGGGGTATAAGAGGCAGGCTGAGTTTTGGATCAGGAATCAGAGATCCCTCTTTCCCACAAACTCTTTGCCCACAGTGGACAGCTTGGGCATCAGCGATGAACTAAAGGAAAAACTGGAGGATGTGCTCATCCCAGAGCAGCAGTTCACCTTGGGCCGGATGTTGGGCAAAGGTATGTGGGGCTGTGCAGGGATGGGCATGGCTGGTTTGCCATAGCTGGAGGTGTTTGGTTGTCCCTGTCACTTTTAGGGTGTGGGTCTGGGTTGGCTCCGGTAAACAAGGTATGCTTGTAGACTCCTGAGTGTGGGACGTTTGGGTGGAATGGTGGCTGGGGACAGGGAGGGCTGAGGAGCTGCTCCCAGCATGCTCTGCTCTGGCTACTGGCAAGGGTGCCTTCTCCAGTGCCCCCAGAGTCTGCTGACTGTGTCCCCATGGAGGGTCACTTGGGAGAGAAGCAGTCAGGGAGCAGAGAGTCAAGGAGACTCCCTCACTTGGACTGGTTTCTAGGAGAGTTTGGTTCAGTGCGGGAGGCCCAGCTGAAGCAGGAGGATGGCTCCTTTGTGAAAGTGGCAGTGAAGATGCTGAAAGGTGAGTGGCGGGTAGCTGTGGCCTAAGGGCATCACGTGGAAGGGTAAGAGGGGTGACTGACTCTGAAGAAGGCTCTGCTTTGCCCCTAGATTTTCCAAGAGGAGCTGGGCAGCACTAACTGGGATGCTGTCTTTCCCACATGAATAATTCACAAGCATAAACCCAAACACACATATTCATGCCCCAGCCATTGCTCTCTGCCATCGGCAGTGACTGCCCTCTGAGTTCCCTCTTGGGTGATTACAGCTATGGTTGGTTGACCTGCTGGGCTGCCCACACCAAAGGGAAGGGAAGGCATTAGCAAGTAGACAAGTTGCTGAATAGCACCACTCCTGGGGGTTTCTCCTGCTCATGACTGGGCTGATTCCTGGGCTCCCTGGGAAGCCTACGAGATCTTAAGGACAAGACCTGGGAGTCCTGGGTCAAATGTAGGAGCACATCTTGTTTTATTCCCTCCTTCCCATCCCTTTCTCCTAGCTGACATCATTGCCTCAAGCGACATTGAAGAGTTCCTCAGGGAAGCAGCTTGCATGAAGGAGTTTGACCATCCGCATGTGGCCAAACTTGTTGGTGAGCCCATTATGTGGGGAGGCAGATAGAGAAGAGGGCTAACAGTATGCCCTACCCACATGAGCGGGTAGCCTGTAGGAAAGAAGTTTGGACTCACCTGGTGAGTAAATAGATAAAATAGCAAGGACGGTCCTGGCAGAAATCTGAGGTGAGAAGTAGCAAAGATCCGCACGTGAAGACTGTGGGGCCAGGCGTGGTGGCTCATGCCTGTCACCCCAGCAATTTGGGAGGCTGAGGTGGGAGAACTGCTTGAGGCTAGGGGTTTGAGACTAGCCTGAGCAGTATAGCAACAGCCCACCTCTATTAAAAGAAAAAAGAAAAAAGGCCCAAAGGCACAGCACTTTGGGAAGCAGAGGCGGGCAGATCACGAGATCAGAAGTGCAAGACCAGCCTGGCCAACATGGTGAAACCTTGTCTCTACTAAAAATACAAAAATTAGCCGGTGTGGTGGCTCACGCCTGTTGTCCCAGCTACTCAGGAGGTTGAGGAAGGAGAAGCGCTTGAACCAAGGGGGCGGATGTTGCAGTGAGCTGAGATCACGCCACTGCACTTTAGCCTGGGCGACAGAGTGGAACTCTGTCTCAAAAACACACACACACACACACACACACACGTATACCAAAATTAGCTAGGCGTGGTGGTGTGCACCTGTGTCCAGCTACTTGGGAGGCTGAGGTGGGAGGGTCATTTGAGCCCAGGACACTGAGGCTGCAGTGAGCAGTGATTGGGCTCCTGCATTCCAGCCTAGATGACAGAGTGAGATACTGTTTCAGAAAAAACAAAGACTGCTTATGTGGACAGAGAAGGAAAGGAAGGGGACAGAAGATGCTCCAGGGATCTGAGAGCAGTCAGAGTCCCTGCTGGGTAGTCCCCAGACCAGTATGGAACCTATGAAAATAGAAGTGGCAGAGCCAGAGCTAGAGATGGGACCCAGCAGGTGGGGACTTATGCAGACACCTGAGCTGCCCCTTGACCCTTCTGTGCTCAGCTCCGGACTGTCCCTTGTCCCAGGGGTGAGCCTCCGGAGCAGGGCTAAAGGCCGTCTCCCCATCCCCATGGTCATCTTGCCCTTCATGAAGCACGGGGACCTGCATGCCTTCCTGCTCGCCTCCCGGATTGGGGAGAACCCCTTTGTGAGTGCCTGGTGTGGGGGTGGCTAGGAGGAAACGGGTGGGAGCACAGGGCCTGGAAAGGGATAGAGACCCTGGCAGAGAGGGGTGTGCTGGGTAGGGTTGATGGAGCTGGATGGGAGTAGGAGAGCTCTGAGTTTGAATCCTTTTAATCTAGCAGGCTTCCTTGTCTCTCAGAAAACCCTGCTGAGAATTGTGGACTGGGCAAGGGACCTTTCTAGGGGGAGGGACTTGTGGAGACTCAGGTTGAGAGAGTCTTAGCTTCCAGGCTCCCTCTCAGGCTTCCCGAAGCTTCCTTGCCTTGGGAAGGCCCTCCATCCATTTCCTTCGTTCCAGTGATTCTGGGGACAGTCTCCAGCCTCTCTGGCCAGGGACCCCATCCATCCTGTCCCAGCTTGTGGGCAGGTGAAGGCTGAGCTTGCCCTGTCTGTCCACCAGCACCTACCCCTCCAGACCCTGATCCGGTTCATGGTGGACATTGCCTGCGGCATGGAGTACCTGAGCTCTCGGAACTTCATCCACCGAGACCTGGCTGCTCGGAATTGCATGTATGAATTCTAGAGGGCGTGGGAGTGGGAGACAGCAGCAGGTGCCAAGAGGAGCTAGCTAATGGTTGGCTCCTGCCTGGGACAGTATCTGCTATGCATGGGGAGATCTTGGGAGCAAAGATATCCTGGCTCTTGCCAGGTGCAGTGGCGCGTACCTGCAGTCCCAGCTACTCAGGAGGCTGAGGTGGGAAAATCCCTTGAGCCCAGGAGTTCTGGGCTGTATGCGCTATGCCGATTGGGTGCCCCCACTAAGTTTTGCATCAATATGGTGATGTCCCAGGAGCGGGGGACCACCAGGTTGCCTAAGGAGGGGTGAACCGACCCAGGGCAGAAACAGAGCAGGTCAAAACTCCCGTGCTGATCAGTAGTGGGATCGCGCCTGTGAATAGCCACTGCACTCCAGCCTGGGCAACATGACAATACCCCATCCCTAAAAAAGAAAAATAAACGTTTAATTTAATGCAGAAAAAATATCTGATCAGATTTAACACCCAACCATGGTAACAACTCTTGGGTAACCTAGTTATAGATATATAAGTAAAAAAAGAATATTATGTAAAAAAAAAAAAAAAAAAAAAAAAAAAAAGATATCCTGGCTCTTATAGGGCTGTGAGCATGGCGGAAGGCTGACTCCCTCCCTCAACACCCCTTGTAGGCTGGCAGAGGACATGACAGTGTGTGTGGCTGACTTTGGACTCTCCCGGAAGATCTACAGCGGGGACTACTATCGTCAGGGCTGTGCCTCCAAATTGCCCGTCAAGTGGCTGGCGCTGGAGAGCCTGGCTGACAACCTGTATACTGTGCACAGTGATGTGGTGAGTAGGGTGGCCCCTGAAGCTTGGGGGGAACTCATGTGAGAGCAGACCTTTAGGATCTTTAAGGGCCTAGCCAAGTGTATTCTCGGGTTTGGCTGTCCTGTGATGAGGCCCCTGAGCCCCAGGCTGTGCCTGCCTCAGAGCCATGGCTCTGCCTGGCCCAGGACGCCTAGTGACAGCTTCTCTCCCAACTTTGACTCTGTCCCAGTGGGCCTTCGGGGTGACCATGTGGGAGATCATGACACGTGGGCAGACGCCATATGCTGGCATCGAAAACGCTGAGATTTACAACTACCTCATTGGCGGAAACCGCCTGAAACAGCCTCCGGAGTGTGTGGAGGACGTGTGAGTATCCTGGGAAGGGGCTCTGGAAGGAAAGGGGGACCTGGGGTTTTAGATGATGGCTGCCGCCACAGCTGCTGGCGTAGTGGAGACTAACAGCCTCAACTGGACCTTTGTTTTTCTGATGCAACATCCTTGTAGTTGGAAGATGTCACTCCACCTCACACTCATTGTTCCTCCACCACCTCCCTGTTTTCTTTCCTTCCTCCTTCCCATCCCATAGTTCTTGCTTTAGCCTTTGTCTATCAGTCTCTTTTCTCCAGTTTGTAGGGAGAACCAGGAACCCCAAGAGCAGAAGGCACAGTGCTGAGCACAAGTGTGGGAGGTTTCCCTGCCACCTTCCCACCCATAATTCGTTTTTTTGGAATTTTTATTTATTTTATTTGTTCTACTCTAGTGAATGCAACCTTTGTCCTGGAGACCCTAGCTAGTCTAAGAAAACTTCCTAGGCTGAGCTTCCCTTCCCCCTCAGATGGGGCTTCCTAAGGCATGAAAAAAACTAGGCGGCTTCATCCCTCTCCTTGACTGCCAAGGGAGGAGGCAGAGCGGGTGGGAGGCTGGGAGAGGAGGGAATCTAAGATAAAGAACTGAGATTTTGGAAAAGGGAACTGCCTCCTCTTTCTGCAAGCCCAAAGCCCTCAGGACTGGGCAGGCAGTGATACCACCCACTTTGCTAGAGTGATAAGAAAAACCCCCGTGACAAGATTATGGGAAGTGTCACTGACATGAGCTGGGCATTTAGGCATTCCTTCAGGTAATCTTCCTCTGAACAGATGAGGAAGAGACTCTTATTATGTGTTTTTTCTTTTTGAGACAAGAGTTTCACTCTTGTTGCCCAGGCTGGAGTATAATGGCAAGATCTCAGCTCACTAAAACCTCTGCCTCCTGAGTTCAGGCAATTCTCCTGCCTCAGCCTCCCAAGAAACTGGGATTACGGGCACCCACAACTACACCTGGCTAATTTTTTTTTTTTTGTATTTTTAGTAGAAACAGAGTTTCTCCATGTTGGTCAGGCTGATCTCGAATTCCGACCTCAGGTGGCCTCCCAAAGTGCTGGGATTACAGGTGTGAGCCACTGCCCCCTTATTTATCTCCACTTTGTAGATGAAAAAATAGGATTAGAGAGATTAAGTAACTTGGCCAATGTCACAGAGCTATTAAGTGAATGAGCTGGAATTTGAACCTAGATCCTTGTGATTTTAGAATATGTATTCTCAACTCTTAATGACAGCAACTGTGGTGTGTCTGTTCTGGTATTAAATTCCCACTCCATCCAAGCCAAGGTCTCCCTAGGCCTCCAGATGACCTTTTGTGGGTATTTTTTGTTTTGATTTTTTGATATAGGGTCTCACTGTGTCGCCCAGGCTAGAGTGCAGTGGTGTGATCTGTGCTCAAGTAATCCTCCCTCCCCAGCCTTCTAAGTAGCTGGGACTACAGGCAAGTGCCACCACACCCGGCTAATTTTTATATTTTTGTAGAGACAGAGCTCTGCCATATTGACCAAGCTGGCCTTGAGCTCCTGGGCTCAAGCCATCCACCTGCCTTGGCCTCCCAAAATGCTGGGATTACAGGTGTGAGCCACCATGCCCAGCCCAGAGGACCTTTCATGAGCACCAGGGGGAGTGGAGCCACTGTGATAAGAGAAAGAATCTACTCCATTTCTTGCTCTGGGATTGGACTTCGAGAAGGCTGAGGTCATGGACAGGCAGAGGAAGGTTCAGCCCGATGGTGGGATCCTTCCCTTGCACAGTGGGGAAATCTCGAGTACACAAGCCAGGCCCTGCCCCTTCTGTTCATTTAGCAGAGCTCAGGGCATGGCAAGGGGCAGGAAGCTCACATCTCCCTGTGGCTGCAGCCTGCCTCATTTCTAATCTGGAGCTGCAGAAGCTCTGATGGGCAGTGGGGACTAGACCTCAGCGCAGCCTCCTCTCAGCTGGGGCTGGTGCTGTCAATGGAGAGCGGGCGGGCACTGGCCTCCCCCAGGCAGCCTGGTGGACAGATGCCAGTTGGCTCCTAGCACAGCCTTGGGAATCTGTCCCAGTCTGGCCATGTACCCACGGCCGCAGACCATTCCTGTTCCCACGGCCTGCTCAGTGTCTGGTATGATCCCTGCCGTTATTAGAGGCCCCTGCTGGGTGTGCTGGGTTTGAGGCAGTGCTTGGGGCTCTTGTCATGGACATTGGCAAGAGAGCAGGCATTTGCTTTCGCTGGACATGGTTTCAGCCTCTTCCCATTAGGTTTTTTGGTTTTTATTTTTCAACCTTGGCCTGAGGCATTCCTTGGGCACCCTGAGTGACAGGCTTCAGGGAATTTGTAAGGTTCCTGAAATTGTATGTAAAAACACATTCCTGTCAGGAGGAGAGCTGGAAGCTTTTTCCAGATACTCAAAGGTTGTGTATGAATAGTGAGGATTTTTTTTTTTTTTTAAATACAGGGTTTCATGTTGGCCAGGCTGTTCTTGAACTCCTGACCTCGTGATCCGCCTGCCTTGGCCTCCCAAAATGCTGGGATTATAGGCATGAGCCACATATGGCGCCTGGCCCCAAATAGTGAGGATTTTTTATTGATTTTATTATTATTATTATTATTTTGAGACAGAGTCTTGCTCTGTCACCTAGGCTGGAGCAATCTCGGCTCTTTGCAACCTCTGTCTCCCAGGTTCAAGAGATTCTCCTGCCTCATCCTCCCAAGTAGCTGGGATTACAGGCATGTACTTCCACACCAGTCTAATTTTTGTATTTTTTAGTAGAGATGGGGTTTCACCATGTTGGCCAGGCTGGTCTCGAACTCCTGACCTCAAGCGATCCACCCAGGGTCTCGCTCTGTCACCCAGGCTGGACTGCAGTGGTGTCAGCATGGCTCACTACAGCCTTGACCTCCCTGGCGCAAGTCATCTTCTCACCTCAGCCTTCCGAGTAGCTGGGACTTTAGCCATGCCTACCAAGCCCGGCTATTTTTGTTATTGTAGAGACGGGGTTTTGCCATGTTGCCCATACTGGTCTCAAACTGCTTAGCTCAAATAATCCTCCCCACTTGGCCTCCCAAAATGTTGAGATTACAGGTGTGAGCTGCTGTGCCCCACCAGGGATTACAATTTTTAAAAACCCTAGTGCCATATGATGAAGGGGCCCCTGCTTTTGAGGGAAGGGCTGCTGCCTTCGCTAACGCTTCTTTCCACCCCAGGTATGATCTCATGTACCAGTGCTGGAATGCTGACCCCAAGCAGCGCCCAAGCTTCACTTGTCTGCGAATGGAACTTGAGAACATCCTGGGCCAGCTGTCTGTGCTCTCCGCCAGCCAGGATCCCTTATACATCAACATCCAGAGAGCTGAGGAGCCTGCCACGGGGGGCAGCCTGGAGCTGCCTGGCGGGGATCAGCCCGACAGTGGGGCTGGGGATGGCAGTGGCATGGGGGCAGTGGGTGGCGTTCCCAGTGACTATCGGTACATCCTTACCCCTGGAGGGCTGGCTGAGCAGCCAGGGCAGGCAGAGCAGCAGCCAGAAAGTCCCATCAATGACACCCAGAGGCTTTTACTGCTGCAGCAAGGGCTACTGCCACACAGTAGCTGTTAGCCCACAGGCAGAGGGCATCGGGGCCATTTGGCTGGCTCTGCTGGCCACTCTGCTGGCTGACTAAGCCCCGTCTAACCCCAGCCCAGACAGCAGGGTGTGGAGGCTCCTGTGGTAGTCCTCCCAAGCTGTGCTGGGAAGCCCGGACTGACCAAATCACTCAATCCCGGTTCTTCCTGCAACCACTCTTTGGCCAGCCTGGTATCAGTTTAGGCCTTGGCTTGATGGAAGTGGGCCAGTCCTGGTTATTTGAACCCAGGCAGCTGGCAGGAGCGGGGTGGCTATGTTTCCATGGTTACCATGGGTGTGGATGGCAGTGCGGGGAGGGTAGGTCCAGCTCTGTGGGCCCTACCCTCCTGCTGAGCTGCCCCTGCTGCTTAAGTGCATGCATTGAGCTGCCTCCAGCCTGGGGGCCCAGCTGTTACCACGCTTGGGGTTTAAATACCCCCCAAGTCACACAGAGGTGATGTCCTTGTAATATCCTTGTAATTAGGTGAGGGTTGGTAAGGGGTTGGTATCTCAGGTCTGAATCTTTATCACCTTTCTGATTCCGCACCCTGCCTAGGCCAGGAGAAGTTGAGGGGAGCATGCTTCCCTGCAGCTGACCCGGTCACACAAAGGCATGCTGGAGTACCTAGGCTATCTGGTGCCCCTCTTCCAAAGGCAGCGTGCTGAGCCGGCAAGAGGAAGGGGTGCTATGAGGCTTGCCCAGGAGTAAGTGAGCCTGGAGAGGAGTTCAGGAGCCCCTCTCCATGCACCCCCACAATCTGAGCATGCTACCAAATCTCAAAATACCCTAAGACTAACAAAGGCAGCTGTGTCTGAGCCCAATCCTTCTAAACAGTGACCTTTAGTGCCAACTTCCCCTCTAACTGGAGAACCTCTTCTGTCCCATCTCCAGAGAGAAATCAGGCCTGATGAGGGGGAGTTCCTGGAGCCTGGACCCCAGCCTTGGCGGGGAAGCCTCCTGGAATGCATGGGGCGGGTCCTAGCTGTTAGGGACATTTTCAGGCTCTTAGTTACTGTTTAAAACAGAAATAAAATTGAAGACTAAAGACCTAAGGTTTTGTCTCCATTTTTTTTTTCTTTTTTTTGAGACAGAGTCTCACTCCGTTGTCCAGGCTGGAGTACATGGTGTGATCTCGGCTCACTGCAACCTCTACCTCCCAGGTTCAAGCGATTCTCATGCCTCAGCCACCCATGTAGTTGGGATTACGGGGTGCATCACCACGCCTGGCTAATTTTTGTATTTTTAGTAGAGATGGGGTTTCGCCATGTTGGCCAAGCTGGTCTCCAACTCCTAATCTCAGGTGATCCTTCCTCCCAGCCTCTTCCTCCCAAAGTGCTGGGATTATAGGCATGAGCCACCATGCCCAGCACCAGCTTTGTCCCTTAAATGTTTACTTTTTTCCAGAACACAAGAATGAAACATCTCCACAGAGAGAAAAGTCTGGAAAGACACATGCCAAAATGTTATCAGCTGTTATCTTTAAATGATGGGGTTGAGGGGACTTTCTTCTTTGTGCTTTCCAAATTTTCTGCACTGAGCACAAAATGCTTTTGTAATTAGATATAGGACCCCAATGAATCTTACTATATTGAAGATAATACAGAGTCACTGTGGGCAGTTAGAAAAATGCAGGAAATCATAAAGAAAGGGTGCCAATTACTTATACTCCCACCACCTAGAGATAACTTCCACTGATCTTTTGAAAATGCAAATATTGGCTGGGTGCGGTGACTCAGGCCTGTAATCCCAGCACTTTGGGAGGCCCAGGCGAGTGGTTCACGAGGTCAGGAGTTTGAGACCAGCCTAACCAACATGGTGAAACCCCATCTCTACTAAAAATATAAAAAAATAGCCATTCTTGGTGGCGCGTGCCTGTAATCTCAGCTACTCAGGAGGCTGAGGCAGGAGAATTGCTTGAACCTGGGAGGCAGAGGTTGCAGTGAGCCAAGATCACACCACTGCACACACTCCAGCCTGGGTGACAGAGTGAGACTCCATTTCAAAAAATAAAAATAAAAAGGGAAGTAAGCAAATATTTAGCAGGGCACAGTGGAGTGCTTTTTTTTTTTTT
>NW_016107385.1:4056055-4057712 GCF_001604975.1 Cebus imitator
AGTCTCGCTCTGTCACCCAAGCTGGAGTGCAGTGGTGTGATCTCGGCTCACTGTAACCTCTGCCTCCCAGGTTTAATCGATTCTCCCTCCATGGCCTCGTGAGTCGCTAGGACTACAGGCACGAGCCACCTTGTCCAGCTAATTTTTTCTATTTTTTGTGGAGACAGTTTCACCATTTTGGCCAAGCTGGTTTCAAACTCTTGACCTCATGTGATCCACCTGTCTCAGCCTCGCATAGTGGTATGATAACAGGGGTGACATACCGTGCCCGGCTTGTAATCCCAGCACTTTGAGAGGCTGAGGCAGGTGGATCACTTCAGACCAGGAGTTCCAGACCAGCCTGGGCAACATGAAAACCCATCTCAACTAAAAATTCAAAATAACTTTGTCAGGTGTGGTGGTACAGGTTTATAATATCAGCTACTGGGTGACTGAGACATGAGAATCGCTTGAACCTGGGAGGCAGAGGTTGCAGTGAGCCACTGCACTTCAGCCTGGGAAACAAAGCAAGACTGTCTCAGAAACAAAACAACGAGAAAAAAATCTTTTAGAGCAAGTTCATGGGAGGTGCAGCAGGAGGCGCAGGAACCACGCCCCATGCTAGTGAGGAGTGTGGGGAGACTGGGAGGGGCACAGGTGTGCTGATTCTGGCTGAGGGCAAGGGACTAGGGTGGCTGCTTCTGAAAGCAAATATCCTGAAAAACCTGTTGCTGATACTCCAAATTCTGGTTCCTACGAAGATTATGAGACTTGAATAAACTTTCAGGCAAGTAGCTTTCAGAATCTTTCCTGCTGTGATTAGCTTTCACTGCAGGTAGTGATTACCTGTGAGATAACATTTGGGAATTATTGATTGAAAAGAGCTTCACTATCCGTTGGACCTGGTGGCTCACACCTGTAATCCCAGCACTTTGGGAGGCCGAGGCAGGTGTATCACCTGAGATCAGGAATTCAAGACCAGCCTGAACAACATGGTGAAACCCCATCTCTACTAAAAAATACAAAAACTAGCTGGGCACGGTGGCAGGCGCCTGTAATCCCAGCTACTTGAGAGGCTGAGGTGGGAGAGTCGTTTGAACCCTAGAGGCAGAGGATGCAGTGAGCCAAGATTGTACCACTGCACTCTAGCCTGGGTGACAGAGCAAGACTCTGTCTCAAAATAAAAAAAGACCCTCACTCTCAAATAAGTGTCTACCATTAATGGGCACTGATTATGTGCCATGCACTGTACCTAGTGCATTGTATATATTATCTTTTAGTACAGCATTCCTCCTATCAGTGGGGATATAATTATTATTCTTCCAGCAGATAGGACAGAGATGCAGAGTTAGTAACTTGTCAAAGGTTATATAGCAAATGAGTGGTAGACCCATGTGTGAAACTCACTAGATTAGAGATCAGAGCCTGTGCAACTCCTTCTTCCCACTGCTCCAGAAAGCGCCCTTAGGCTCTACTCTGATCATTTAATATTTTGGTGAATACAGGGCAAAAGTACGCACATTTGAAATCCACAGGAATTCTAATATATGTGTGTGAGACAAAGTTTAACCTATTTGAGAGGCACCTACAAGTAAGTAATGCAAATATATATGTATATTGAGACGAGATATCACTGTCACACAGGCTGGAGAGTAGTGACACGATCTTGGCCAACTGC
>NW_016107385.1:4061062-4062562 GCF_001604975.1 Cebus imitator
TTTGAGATGGAGTCTCACTCTGTCACCCAGGCTGGAGTGCAGTGCTGAGATCTTGGCTCACTGCAACCTTCGCCTCCCGGGTTCAAACGATTCTTCTACCTCAGCCTCCAGAGTATCTGAGACTACAGGCACGTGCCACCAAGCCTGGGTAATTTTTGTATTTTTAGTAGAGATAGGGTTTCACTTTGTTGTCCAGACTGGTCTCAAACTCCTGACCTCGTGATCCGCCCACCTTGGCCTCCCAAAGTGTTAGGATTACAGGCGTGAGCCACCGTGCCCGCCCGGTACCTGTGTTTTTTATTCATTATGGTATCCTCAGTGCCTTAGCACTTAGTAGGCACTCAATAAGTATTCATTAAATGGGTGTGGGGGTAAGGGAAAAGGGATGTAGTAAAATTTATTATAACAGGGGAATCTGGTGGATGGTGAGTGTATTAAGTAGCGTCTTGGTGCACAGAGGAAAAGACTAGTAATGCTTATTTCACAACGCCTTTTTAGAATTAACTGAAAGTATCTAAGTGCCTAGGAGAGTTCTCGACAATTGGCCAAAGTTCAGTAAATTTTAGCCACCACTCCTCCCCTTTTCCCCAAATTCTTCAGCTATTCCCTGGGGCAGAGCAAAGGAGAGAGGCCTTTTGGGCCCTCCCTAAGCCGCAGAGAGGTTGGGGAAGCCCCTGGATCATTAAAAGGCAGAAAATAATTTTACTTTTGATCCTCCAAAACCCCACGTGTTCCAAATCAGCAGGCTGTGCTTGGACTTAGCTCGAGCGAGCCCAGAAGCGCCTGGTGGAACCCGCAGCTGTGCCGCGGGTCTTTAACCACAGGCCCCGGCCGGGCAGGCTCGCGCTAGGCTGGCTGGGCCCGCGGGAGAATCTCCGAGCTCCGCGGCCCACTTCAGAGCGGAGCCGCACGCGGACGTCACACGCGCGGTCATGAGCGAGTTTACCCCGCCCGGGCTTGGCCGAGACCACTCAGCGGCGGGTAGGGAAAGGCTCTGCCTGGCCGGCGGGACACCAGCCTCTTTGTCCGCGGCGCGGAGGAGCCCCTGCTGCAGGCAGAGCCGGCGCCCTGCAGGCCGCGAGGAGGAGCGCCGATGGCGGCCGGAGGCGCGGCGCCCCGGTGCGGGCGGGGACAGACGCTCCCCGAGTGGGCGCCCGGCAGCTTTGGGTCTACGGGGTCCATCCTCCCCACGGTAGCCCGAGAACACCGAATGCCCGCGCTTCTTTCGTGAAAGCTGTCTTTGCGTTTGCCTCCTCTGGTGGTAAAATTTAATTCCATGAGTACTGACTTGGCCCAGAGTAATAGCAAAGAACCGTGAGGTCCCGTTTTTACGCCTAAGGGGCTTGCTCTTGGAAAAGACCAAAGCGTTGCCTGCTTGTCAAGAAAAGTAAGGAAAAGCAAGTAAGAAGCTAAGCCACTGTACTGACAGCAAGTGCCCTGGAAGGAGAGGCGAGAGCTAGGTGGGCAGGGTCACATGGCGGGAGTGGAAAAGGCCCTAGC
>NW_016107385.1:4063752-4065062 GCF_001604975.1 Cebus imitator
ATGCCGCATGGCAGTAAAGTCAGCAAATGCTTATTGGGCAAAACGGAAATGAAGAGTCACCAAAAGCCACAAAATGGCAATCATTACCATTCAACAAACAAACTTTCCCTCAATATGCTTTTTAAGGTTGATTGAAGTAAGCCTTTCTTAAAGTGAAATGTATGTAATGTCAGCATGTAACTGGGTGAAAACAATTCATGTGATCCTTAAACTGTTTAAATTTTCGTTGTTAAGAAATACTTTCCTGTTTGTGACGGTGACGTACCTTGGTCCAACTACTGAAATTTACAAATGAGGAAAAATAAGAGAGACTTATTTGTCACTTGCTCAAGCTTCCATTGTAAAATGCAGCACTAATTTCTACCAGAATGAGGAAAGTGTTTTGTCTGATGGAAATTGAGCATTTGTAGTGTCTTCTAGAAATACATTGAATATTATCAGAACTATGCAAACTTCTTCCACTTCTGCTATTGTTTCCTATAATCAGTTCATTTTTTTTGTTTCTTGAAGACTATTTGACACTATAATTGTCAGAGGCCTTTGAACGAGAGCAACTCCGTCTTGAATATGGCCTGGGTAAAATAATGCTAAGGCGGCCGGGCATGGTGGTTTAGGCCTGTAATTCCAGCATTCTGGGAGGCAGATGCAGGCAGATCACTTGAGGCCAGGAGTTCAAGACCAGCCTGGCCAACATGGTGGAAACCCTGTCTCTACCTAAAATACAGAAATTAGTGGCCAGGCTCTATGGCTCACGCCTGTAATCCTAGCACTTTGGGAAGCCAAGGCAGGCGGGCCACCTGAGGTCAAGAATTCAAGAGCAGTCTGCACAACATGGTCAAACGTGGTCTCTACTAAAAATACAAAAATTAGCCAGGCATGGTGGCACACACCTGTAGTCCCAGCTACTTGGGAGGCTGAGGCAGGAGAATCTTTGAACCTGGGAAGCGGAGGTTGTAGTGGCCGAAATTGTGCCACTGCACTCCAACCTGCATGGACAGAGCCAGACTCTGTCTTTAAAAAAAAAAACAAAAAACTGGGAGAGGCTCATGCTTGTAATCCCAGCACTTTGGGAGGCTGCAGCTGGTGGATCACCTGAGGTCGGGAGCTGGAGACCAGGTTGACCAACATGGTGAAACACCATCTCTACTAAAAATACATAAAATTAGCCAGGTATGGTGGTTCGTGGCCGTAATCTATTACTGTAGTCAGCTACTCAGGAGGCTGACACAGGTGAAGCTCTTGAACCCGGAAGGTGGAGGCTGCAGTGAGCGAAGATTGTGTCATTGTACACCAGCCCGGACAACTCTGTC
>NW_016107385.1:4067292-4068750 GCF_001604975.1 Cebus imitator
CTGCACAAGAAACAGGTCATAAAGATCTTGTTTTTTGTTGTTGTTGTTTCTTGAGAGTGACTCACTCTGTCTCCTAGTCTGGAGTGCAATGGCACTGCAGCACACCTGGCTCACTGGCTACCCCCACCTCCCGGATTCAAGCAATTCTCCCGCCTCAGCTGCTGGAGTAGCTGGGATTACAGGTGCATGCCAGATGGGATCTCACCATGTTGGTCAGGCTGGTCTCAAACTCCTGACCTTGTGATCTGCCCACCAAGGCCTCCCAAAGTGCTGGGATTATAGGCATGAGCCACCTCGCCAGGACTTGGGGGGCACAGTTTTTAAGGATAACTTGGTGGGTTGGGGGTAGCCAGTGAGCCAGGTGTGCTTATTAGTCAGAGATGAAATCGTAAGGAATTGGAGCTGTCTTCATGAGCTCAGTCAGTTCCTGGGTGGGGGCCACAAGATCAGATGAGCCAGTTTTGTGATCTGGGTGGGGCCAGCTGATCCATCAAGTGCAGGGTCTGCAAAATATCTCAAGCACTGATTTTAGGAGCAGTTTAGGGAGGGTCAGAGTTTTGTAGTTTCCAGCTGCATGACTCCTAAACCATAATTTCCAATCTTATGGCTAACGTTAGTCCTACAAAGGCAATCTAGTCTCCAGGCAAGAAGGAGGTCTGCTTTGGAAAAGGGCTGTTACCCTCTTTGTTTAAACTATAAACTACAAACTAAGCTTCTCCCAAAGTTAGTTCAGCCTACGCCCAGGAAAGAACAAGGAGACCTTGGAGGTTAGAAGCAAGATGAAGTCAGTTAAGTTAGATTTCTTTCACTGTCTCAGTCATAATTTCGCAAAGGCAGTTTCAGTAACATAATTGTTCCTAAGACTCCATTCAAACATATACAACATACCAGATGCTTTCCTTGTAACTTTGAAAATTTTATTATTTTTAATCTTCAAAGTATATGTTTAACTTATTTAATAAACATACTCATCTTTTTTTTTGTTGTTTGAGATTGGGTCTCATTCTGTCACCCAGATTGGAGTGCAGTGGCATGATCACATCTCACTGCAACCTCTGCCCCCATGCTCAAGTGATCCTCCAACCTCAGCCTCCCAAGTAGCTGGGACCACAGGAATGTGCCACCATGCCCGGCTAATTTTTTGTAGAGATGGGGTTTTCTCATGTTGCCCAGGCTGGTCTGGAACTCCTGGGCTTAGGCCATCTACTTGCCCCAGCCTCCCAAAATGCTGGGATTACAGGTATGAGCCTCCATGCCCAGCCTATTTGATTTTTCTGAGAGCTTTCTAAGTATTAACATATTTATTTATTTATTTATTTATTTTATTTATTTATTTTTTTGAGACAGAGTTTTGCTCTTGTTACCCAGGCTGGAGTGCAATGGCGCGATCTCGGCTCACCGCAACCTCCGCCTCCCAGGTTCAAGCAATTCTCCTGCCTCAGCCTCCCAAGTAGCTGG
>NW_016107385.1:4069805-4072119 GCF_001604975.1 Cebus imitator
AAAGTAAAGGAACAGACCTGGCGCAGTGGCTTATGCCTGTAATCCTAGCACTTTGGGAGGCCGAGGCAGGTGGATCACTTAAGGTCAGGCATTTGAGACCAGCCTGGTCAACATAATGAAAACCCGTCTCTGCTAAAAATACAAAAATTAGCTGGAGATGGTGGCACACACCTGTAATCCCAGCTACTTGGGTGGCTGAGGCATCAGAATTGCTTAAACCTGGGAGGAGGGGGTTGCAGTGAGCTGAGATCACACCACTGCACTACAGCCTGGGTGACAGAGTGAGACTCTGTCTCAAAAAAAAAAAAGAAAATAAAGGAATAAAAGAATAGCTGCTCCTACTCCATAGACAGAGCAACAGCAGGGGCTGACTTATGGTTATTTGATTATATGCTAAATAAGAGGTGGATTATTCATGAGTTTTCTGGGAAAGGAATGGGAGTTCCCAGAGTTGAGAGTTTAGACTCTTTTAGACTGTATAGGGTAACCTCTGGGCAGCGCCATGGCATTTGCATGGTGCTGGTAGGTGTGTCTTTTAGCATGCTAATATGTTGGTTGCAATTAGCATATAATGAGCAGTAAGGACAACCAGAGGTCACTTTCCTTGCCATCTTGGTTTTTGGCCGGCTTCTTTTTTAAAGATGGGGTTTCACCATGATGGCCAGGCTGGTCTTGAACTCTTGACCTCAGGTGATCCACCCACCTTGGCCTCCCAAAGTGCTGGGATTACAGGCGTGAGCCACTGCACCTGGCCGGCCGGCTTCTTTTTGCATGCTGTTTTATCAGCAGGGTCTTTGAGACCTGCATCTTGTGGTGACTCATGCTATGACTAAGAACATCTAAGCTCCTGGGGATGCAGCCCAGTAGGTCTCAGCCTCATTTTACCCAGCCCCTATTCAAGATGGAGCCAGCCTGGTTGCAATGCCTCTGCCAGTTTGGAGAGGAGAGTTATTTATTTAGAGGCAGGGTCTCGCTCTGTCACCCAGACTGGAGTGCAATGGCATGATCTCTGCTCACTGCAGCCTTGACCCAAGTAGCTGAGGCTACATGTGCCACCACGCCCAGCTACTTTTTGCATTTTTCTCCAGAGACAGGGTTTCCCCATGTTGCCTAGGCTGGTTTTGAACTTTGAGCTCCCCAACTCAGCCCCCCAAAGTGCTGGGATTACAGGCGTAAGCCGCTGAGCCCAGCCTGGAGACTATTATCTTTATCTCTGTTTTTCCAGTGAGGCACAGAAAAGTTAAGTAACTTTCCCAGTGTCACTGGCCTGTAAGCAACAAAGCCCTTGGATTTTAGAGTTCATGCTTTTTTTTTTTTTTTTTTTTTGAGAGAGAGGGTCTGGCTCTGTCACCCAGGCTGGAGAGCAGTGATGCCATCACAACTCACTGCAATCTCAACTTCTTGGCTCAGGTGATTCTCCCACCTCAGCTTCTTGAGTAGCTGGAATTATAGGCACATGCCACCATGCCCGGAGAACTTTTTTATTTTTTGTAGAGATGGGATTTCGCCATGTTGGCCAGGCTGGTCTTTAACTGCTGGGCTCAAGTGATCTGCCTTTCTCGGCCACCCAAAGTGCTGGGATTACAGGCATGAGCCATTGTGCCCAACCAAGATAGACATTATTTTGAAATTGGTATTTATCATCTCCTACTCAGGAGGCTGAGGTGGGTGAATCACGACCCTGGGAGGCACAGGTTGCAGTGTTCAGAGATTGTCCCATTGTATTCCAGCCTGGTGGGGGAGCAATACCCTGTCTCTATTATTTTAGATGGAGTCTCACTCTGTCACCCAGGCTGGAGTGCAGTGGCATCTCAGCTCACTGCAACCTCTGCTTCCTGGGTTTAAGTGATTCTCCTGTCTCAGCCTCCCAAGTAGCTGGGATTACAGGTGCCTGCCACCACACCCAACTAATTTTTGTATTTTTAGTAGAGACGGGGTTTCATCATGTTGGCCAGACTGGTCTCGAACTACTGACCTCAGGCAATCCACCTCCCAAAGTGCTGGAATTATAGGCATCAGCCACCGCACCTGGACTTCAACTCCACCTCTCAGGTTAAAGTCATTGCACTCTAGCCTGGGTGGCAGAGCGAAACTCTGTCTCAAAAAGAAGAAAAATGAGATGGAAGAGGTCTTGAGCTAAGGAATGTAGCCAGACTTTAGAAACTGGAAAAAGCAAGAAATTAGATTTTCCCCTAGACTACCAGTAGAAAACAGCCCTTTGCATACCTTGATTTTAGCCCATTGAGAAGACTCATTTTGGACTTGTGACCTCCAGAATGAAAGATAAAAGCAAGTTTTTTTTTTTTTTTTTTTG
>NW_016107385.1:4073899-4080992 GCF_001604975.1 Cebus imitator
TAAATAAAGATGAGGGGCTGGGTTTGGACATAGTCATAAGATAAGAGTTTAAACAAGCTTGGCTTTTTGGCTTTGATTTATGGACAACGCTTTCTCAGAGCACACAAAAGCCTCAGGAAGACTGACACCAACTGTAAGTTTCTTCTCTTCTGATCCTTTCTGTGTTATCTCCAGTTCTGAGAAGACCAGGCTCCATTACCTAGTTTTTTTCCTGGATGCTAGAGAACTCCCTATCATGCTTGGTAGCCAAGTCTTTCCCATTATGCCGTGGCCCGGGTTCTGCGTTCCAGAGTTAGAGACTGTGTTGTGCTATGTCTTATCTGAGTCTTCCGTGAGTGGGTTTCCTTGGCTTTGGATTTGTGATCCTACACAAGCCAGACACCTCCTTTGCTGTTTGTTGCGGTTGCCAGATCAAGAGTTCCTTTACTGGTCCCTGTCTTTTCTGCTTGATTCACCCTGCCTGCAGCCACTGCATCCAGTGGATCCTAGTCCTGTTTGTGTCTTTTTTAAAAGACTCTAAATGATCTTCAGGTTCCTTCTTAACTCTGTGCTTCTAGGTTTGTTCTGCCTCCATCACGTCTCCAGTCAAATTCTTAGAGTAAGTCATTTAATGAAGTCACATATCCCTACTGAATTATTCTTACCTAGCATCTGTCTTTTTTTTTTTTTTTCTTGGAGATGGAGTGTTGCTCTCTTGCCCAGGATGGAGTGCAGTGGTGCCATCTCAGCTTGCTGCAAACTCCACCTCCCAGGTTCAAGTGATTCTTGTGCCTCAGCCTCCTGAGTAGCTGGGCTACAGGTGTGCACCACCACAGCCATCTAGCTTTTCTTTTTTTTTTTTTTTTTTTTTAGCAGAGATGGGGTTTCACCATCTTGGCCAGGCTGGTCTTGAACTCCTGACCTTGTGATCCACCCATCTTGGCCTCCCAAAGTGCTGGGATTACAGGCGTGAGACACCGTCTATTTTTTGTAGAAACGGGGTTCCATCATGTTGGCTAGGCTGGTTTCGAACTCCTGAACTCAAGCGATCTGCTGGCCTTGGCCTTCCAAAGTGCTGGGATTACAGGTGTGAGCCATTGTGCCTGGCCTAACCTAGCATCTGTCTTATCTGCTCTAGAGGGTCCTGCTGTCAGGCTGATCACCATTTTGTCCATGCCCTGATGATGTGGCTTGTCTTTAGGGAGCCCAGATGCTTATTTTAAGTTGGGTAAGAAAACTGATCTCCCTCTTTTTATGTTAGCTTATCTTCGCCTTAGCTGCTCTGGCAATTTCTCTGCTCTAATCCCAAGACTGGCAACTAACATGGCTCAGGTCTGGCTCATGGCCATTCACTGCCCCAGTCCCTTTTCTTAGCCACAAACATCTACTTGTGTTGGGATGCGCAAGGGGAAAATGGACTCCACAAGGTCACACTGTTATCTTTTATAATACTTTAAAACAAATGTTAAGCCAGAATGTAATCAGCTTCCAACATCGGAAGGGGCAGCTTTCCGCATAAGGAGATGTGTGCATGTGCTTACCTCCATTGCACTGGACCTAGGTCAGCATTTTGGCACCATGCAAGAATAGAAATGTGTGATGTACTCAGCCCAGAACTGTCCCTTTCCCTGGGGAATATAGGAGCTTTCCCTGAACCCCATTCCTCTTTTGGGATGGTTGTCCTCTTCCTGCCTCAGCCAAGGGGTGGCCTCTGTCTCTCCCTATCTTCATTCCTAGTATAAATATTCCTCCCATCAACATTATCTCAGGGAGCTCCTGACTATGCCAAATGTCTTAATGATCTTTCAGTGAGGCTACACTGGACCCCTGTAAGTTTAGGTCACATTCCAGCTATTAGGGGGTCCCAGATTCAGCTCTATTCCAGAGTCCATAAACAGCAATTCACATTTCTAGGGGCTTAAAAGCAATTCTGTTTTTGTATCCTTGGACCACAGATTTTTCTAGGGCCATCTGGACTCCGTGAGTTGCTGCCAATAGGACAGCAGGGAAACTCCAGGCAAGTCCAGGTTAAGCGGCCCCAGCATATCAATATGGTTTCCGGTGATGTCTCCCACTCCCCAGGTCAGCCAGCCAAAGCCTGATCCATTGCGTTTCAGAGTTCCTAAAATGGAGCTGTTTGGTTCTTCTAGGAGCACAGGAAGAAAACAGTGAGGAGGAGGAGTGGGGAGAAAAAGACTCATGCAAAAAAGGGAGAGGAAGTGAGTGATGCTGAGGGAAGAGAAAAAAGCAAACAGCAACAGCAGCGGCAGAAGGAGAGTGAGGGTGGGAGGGAAAGGAAGAAATACAGAGTTCTACTCTCAATAATTTATTATTATTATTTTAGAGATAGGGTCTTGCTCTATCACCCAAGCTGGAAGGCAAGGGCGTGATCAAGGCTGACTGCAACCTCGACCTCCTGGGCTCAAGCAATCCTCACTCCTCCGCCTCCCAAGCAGCTAGGACTACAGGTGTGTGACATTACACCTAGCAATTTAAAAAATTTTTTTTGTAGAGATAGTGTCTTGTTATGTTGCCCAGGCTGGTCTCGAGTTCCTGACCTCAAGTGATGCTTTCACCTCAGTCTCCCAAAGTGCTGGGATTACAGGTATGAGCCATCATGCCCAGCCTACTCTTCGTGTGTGTGTGTGTGTGTGTGTGTGTGTGTGTGTGTGTGTGTCTGAAGAGGTGGAGGTTTATTGAAATATGAACATTTGACCAGGCTTGGTGGCTTGTACCTGTAATCCCAGCACTTTGGAAGGCCAAGGTGGGTGGATCCCTTGAGCCCAGGAGTTGGAGATCAGCCTGGGCAACATGGCAAAACCCTGTCTCTACTAAAACACAAAAAAATTAGCTGGGTGTGATGGTGCATGCCTGTAGTCCCAGCTACTTGGAGGCTGGGTTGGGAGGATGGCTTGAGCCTGGGAGGTGGAAATTGCAGTGAGCCAAGATCATGCTACTGCATTCCAGCCTGGGCAACAGAATGAGACCCTGTCTTAAAACAAACAAACAAACAAACAAAAAAAAACAAAGAGAAAGAAAGAAATATAGAAGCCATAAAAAAGGATGAGTTCCTGTCCTTTGCAGGGACATGGATGAAACTGGAAACCATCATTCTCTCTTTTTTTTCCTTTTTTTTTTCCTCCCCACCCCCTGGAAACCATCATTCTCAGCAAACTGACACAAGAACAGAAAACCAAACACCGTATGTTCTCACTCATAAGTGTGTGGAACAATGAGAACACACGGACACAGGGAGGGGATCATCACACACTGGCCTGGGGAATGGGGGGCTAGGAGAAGAATAGCAGGGGGTGGGGAGATTGGGAAGGGGTAGCATTAGGAGAAATACCTAATGTAGATGATGGGGCAATGGATGCGGTAAACCACCACCATGGCACGAGTATGCCTATGTAACCTGCACGATCTGCACACATACCCCAGAACTTAAAGTATAATAAAAAAAAGAATATAAACATTCAAGGACATGTAAGATGGAAAACAGCCATAACATATACAGACACTTGCTGCAGAAGGACTCTTGAGGTATTTATTCCCTGCCTAGGCCACTCATGTGCTATCACATGTTTCCTGGTTTAAATACCTATATGATGGGAAAAGGGGAAGGTACAGACTTGTCTGGCTGACTGCCTGCCATATGGCCTTCAGAACTGCACCTTCAGCTTTCAGGAAAGCTCCACTTGGCCTAAGGGCCCACTTCTGGGCACCTGCTGGCTCCCTCCCCTCTTGGGCTCTGGCTGAGATGTTGCTGTTGTCCTTGAGGACAGTGAGGGCTCACTCAGAGGATGAGGTCAGGCACGCTGCCTGGGAAAAGGGAGAGGATCCAATGACCAGAAAGACAGTGTGCTGTCCTTGCATCCTCTGAGTGGGAAGAGTCCATCTTTTGTGAGCAAACCCCTGAGAAACACACTGGCCGAATGTCTGAGACACATTTACACAGGCTCAGTCTCAGCCAATTGGCCCCCTCACTGGCACCATCCTCTCCCACAGCCTGCCCTTGAGGTACTTGTTTTATGTTCAAACTTTTAATTTTTGATTTTATCAAAAATTTTTTGAGATGGAGTCTCGCTGTATCACCAGGCTGGGGTGCAATGGCCCAATCTTGGCTCACTGCAGCCTCCACCTCCGGGGTTCAAGCGATTCTCCTGCCTGTTATCTCAGCAATTTGGGAGGCTGAGGTAGGCAGATCACTTGAGGTCAGGAGTATGAGACCAGCCTGGCCAGCATACTGAAACCCCATCTCTACTAAAAATCCAAAAATTAGCTGGACATGGTGGCTGGTGCCTTTAGTCCCATGTGCTTGGGAGGCTAGGGTGGGAGAACCACTTGAATCTGGGAGGTGGATGTTGCAGTGAGCCGAGATTGCGCCACTGCACTCCAGCCTGGGCAACAGAGTGAGAGTGAGACTCCGTCTCAGAAAGAAAAGAAAGGAAGGAAGCTTGCAGTTTTAATTAATGATAAAGGTTGGTGTTTCCATGGTCCCTATTCTGGGGAAGATCTGTGTTGAAAAACGTGCGCTTTGAATGAAGAGACCCTTCCAAGCAGGTTTTGTGTGAGCAACATGGCTGTTTATTCACCTGGGTGTGGGTGGGCTAAGGCTGAAAAGGGCATTAGCAAAGGTCAGTGGGATAGGAGTTGGTTTTATAGGTTTGGGTAGTTTTTGAGGGGCAGGAGTGTTGCAGATCAGTTACAGTGGTGGGGGGTAGGGGCAAGGAGTACGCATGACCACAAGTTCAGTTACAATGGGAGGGTTGGGTGAGAGGTATTCGCATTATCATAAGAACAGTTAAGATGGCAGGGTTGGGTGAGGGACTTGTCCGGGGAAGCTCTGCTGGGCGATCAGGGACAATGGCGAACGCAGGCAGCGGGTGGGAGACATCAGCCGGGGCAAGCAGGACTTCAGACTTTCAGGCTCCAGGCTTGCATATGGAGACATGACCATCTGTGGGCTACCTTCCCAGGTTTCTTTTGCCCCTGCAACCTGGTCGAGGGGTTCAGAGTTAGGGAGATTAGTAGAACTAAGTGGCTTTGCTTCACTTTTTTCCCCCAATGCTGGCAGAGGGTCCCATAAATCATAGCTGTTATGACGCTCACAGCTGCTCTGACGGCAGCTCACTTTATTGTTTTCTTTCTTGGGGTTTTGCTCTTTTCTTTCTGCTTTGTGTCCTTTCTTGGCCTGGCTGACACTGAATATATCACAGATCCTTTCTGAATCTTCTTCTGTATCTGTTAAATGGGGTTAAGACCCTTCTCTGGCCTTTTCACTAGAACACAACAAAGATCAAATCAGCTTTCATTGATAAGAGAGCTTTGAATATTACAAATCATAAGTATTAATTGTGATGGCCATAATCTAGGATTAAACTGCATTCCCTAACACACGAACTTTCCATTCCTCAGTATGATAGTCAGAGAGGGTACTATTAATATGCTTTCAGATTTTTTTTTTTTTTTTTTTTNTTTTTTTTGAGATGGAGTTTTGCTCTGTTGCTCATGCTGGAGTGCAGTGACGTGATCTCAGCCCACTGCAACCTCTGCCTCCCAGGTTCAAGCAATTCTTTTGCCTCAGCCTCCAGAGTAGCTGGGATTACAGGCGTGTGCCACCACACCTGGATAATTTTTGTATTTTTAATAGAGGTGAGGTTTCACCATGTTGGCCAGGCTGTTCTCGAACCCCTGACCTCAGGTCGTCCACCCACATCACCCTCCCAAAGTGCTGGCTTTACAGGCATGAGTCACCATGTCTGGCCTGTTTTCAGAACTTTATCTCCTAGGCCAGCTGGAAACATTAGTGAGAACTTAGAAAACAACTGCTGTATTCCTGGGGTTGACATAAAATCTGTCGCCTCAGTGGATCTTATTTTCTGTCCTATGAACAATGATCCACCTCATGTGTTCACAACTCACAGCCTTGCTCTTCCTTTCATTCGGGTAAGCAGGTAGTCTCAGGCCAGACTCCCCAAAGGTGATGACTTCAGGTTCTGGACCTCCATCTAGAGTGCGTCTACTTGGGTCTGGAACATTTGAAGCCCATGTAAATACTGAATGTGTGTGTGGTATGTGTGTGTCTGTGTAGGGAGGATGAACTTGATAATGCTTTGGAAATAAATAACAGGGTAGCAAGGAGGACCTTCTGTCTGATTACAGTAAGATAGTTCTAAGTTAATAGGAGAGGGGAATAGGAAAGATGACTAAGAGAAAAGCTAATTTCTGATGGAAACCTAGGGAGCAAAATCTATGTAGCTAAGCAGTGCCAAAGAGGGAACGAGACATGATGTAAAAAAAAAAAAGAAGAGGGGCTCTGGTTTTAGCTTAGCCCAAGAAGCAAAAGTAAGAGGAGAATAAAACAGACTTCTAGAATCTGTAGATTTCTTCTTGTTCTACTAGAAGAGGCAGACTTGGCGGGGGGCAGTGGGGTGTGTAGGACTATATGGAACCTTCTTGAAGACACATGCAGATAGCTTAAGGACAGACAGCGTGACCCCAAGTCTTCAATCTGTGATTTACTTGCACATGTGGGTGTGTGACATCTACCTCTGACTTTCTGGAAACAGCAGTTGGAAGAGGCCTTCTTCTCTTAGAAGAGTGCCTGTTCATATGTGAGGGGCACCCAGGACTTCAGCTGGATGACAGTGGGAAGCTGTTGATGTAATGGCTTTGACAGCTTCAACTCATGTCTGCTTTGGTGTCAGACACTCCTGATCTTTCCTGAACTTTCACACAGTGCAGTAGGAAAAACTGTAGGCTTCTTTTCCCAGGAAAGGACTAGATGTTGCCAGTCATCACTCCTCTTAAGTCTATCCAAAAGGCTGGACGCGGTGGCTCACGCCTGTAATCCCAGCACTTTGAGAGGCTGAGACGGGTGGATCATCTGAGGTCAGGAGTTCGAGACCATCCTGGCCAACATGGTGAAACCCTGTGTCTACTAAAAATACAAAAATTAGCTGAGTGTGGTGGCGCATGCCTGTAATCCCAGCTACTCAGGAGGCTGATGCAGGAGAATCGCTTGAACCTGGGAGGTGGAGGTTGCAATGAGCTGAGATTGCATCATTGCACTCCAGCCTGGGTGACAGAGTAAGACTCCATCTCAAAAAAA
>NW_016107385.1:4081069-4086840 GCF_001604975.1 Cebus imitator
AAAAAAAAAAAAAAAAAGAAAGAAAGAAAGAAAGAAAATAATAATAATAAAAAGTCTATCCACATGAGAGAAGCATTTCAGAGCCTACCCATGGGTCCGGAACTGACCTCCTTTGGAGGTCTCTCAGTGGCCCAGACTTTGGCTGGCTGTCCTCATCACTGTGAGGAGTTAGTCTTCCCTTCATATCCACCAGGAGGAGGTAGAGGGCATGCCTGCCTGGGTGATGCCAGGACCAGCTCGCTTCACAGGGGTTTGTAAGCACCCCTGAACCCCCTTTCCTTTTCCTGGCAGCAAATAACAGAGGTTAGTGAGGATCAGGCTTGTCTCCCAGACTGGGAAGGAGGGAAATGAGGGAAGGGAGACAGCATATCAAAATGCACTTCCAAAATGAAAATGAAGAAAAAAACCACGAAAATGATTTCTGTGGCACATGGTGGTACTGAGGGAGAGGTGATGACAGCCTCCTCCCATTTCAGGAACAGTTGCCAGCGTTGTCTGTAGGCAGATTCACATGACACATTCTTAAACCCAATTCCATTCTGTGCTGTGTTTGCTTCTTGTTTGCATCTCAGGAACAATGGATCTCTGCATCTTTGTATCTAAATGTTTGATTCTGATGCGTTGTCTGGGTGAATATCCCAGCTGCCCCACTTGTAATGTATTTGTGCCAGTACTTAAACTTTTGAGTCAGGAAACCCGGTCAGCCCAGCTCTCTGCATGTGCCCAGGACCTGGAATACCTGAAGAGTCACTACGAAGTTGTATGTTCTTCACAATGTTTTGATGTGAAAAAATACAAATATATATTGCTGGAGGAAGTAATACCAGTGATGCAAATTTGCCTGGAAATGATTCTGAATCCAGCACTCCTTCCTGGGAAATGAAATTTTGGTTGTGGCATTTTTTGATTGATGTCTCTATATGAGGAGGTTTTTGGTTTTTCAGTGTTGCTGCTTTTCTGTTCTCACTCCTCTAAGATTCTTTGCCAAAATACTCCTGACATTTGAGGAAGAGAATAGAGACAGTTTGATTTCTTACTTGTAAAGTCCTGTTTCCTTGGTGATGTAAATAATTATGGAATATATAAAAAGTTTTTAGCAAATTCAAATTTTGGTTTGAAAAAAAAAAAACAAGTTTTATTACCTGTGGTAAAAGCTACAGGAATAATTTCAGAGAGCTAGAAACTGTCTGTTCCTCTTTAACTGTTTTTTTTTTTTTTTTCATTTTGTAGAGACAGGGTTTCACCCTGTTGGCCAGGCAGGTCTGGAACTCCTGACCTCAAGCGATTCACCCACCTTGGGCTCCCATAGTGCTGGGATTACAGGCATGAGCCACCATGCCTGGCTGTGTTCCTCTTCAGCTCTTTTTAAATTAGAAAGTCTGGCTGGGTGCATTGGCTCACATCTGTAATCTCAGCACTTTGGGAGGCCAAGGCGGGTGGATCACCTGAAGTCAGGAGTTCCAGACAAGCCTGGGCAACATGGTGAAACCTTGTCTCTAGTAAAAATACAAAAAATTAGCCGGGCATGGTGGTGTGTTCCTGTAATCCCAGCTACTCTGGAGGCTGAGGCAGGAGAATCACTTGAACCCAGGAGGCTGAGGTTGCAGTGAGCCAAGATCTCACCATTGCACTCCAGCCTGGGCAACAAGAGTAAAACTCTGTCTCCAAAAAAAAAGAAAAACAAAATCACCCCTGAAACATAGGGCTTACTAATACCCCAATTCTGATGCCATTTTAAACATGCACTTTATATGGTTCAGTAAAGCTGCCCAAGTGTATGGGTTGTGTATGGCCCTGTCAGAAAACAGCCTAGAATAATTCTCTGCCACCTTCAGCTTTACTAGGAGAATCCTGTTCGAAGGGCAGACCCGGAGTCCAGGAATGTGAAAGGAAGGGCTGAATCACCTCAAACAGCCTGAAAAGACTGAGGAATTCCACACATCTAGATTGTAGAATCTTCAAGGGGAGAGGTTCTATTAGCAGGATAAAATATAAGGCTGCTGATCTGCAAGAGGGCTTACTCTTCTCACACCCTCAGCGGCATGCTTTTCACTCTGGCCATTCGAAAATTTTTTATTCATTCAAGTTCCCAATTTCCCCTCTTCCTGTTCCACCAGTTTCTCTTTTACTCTTGGCAAATCACCTTATCTCCTTTCTATTTTGTGGGTAGAAATATTAGCACTACTTTGTTTTTTTTTTTTCCTTTTTGAGACAGGGTCTCACCCTGTCCCAGGCTGGAGTGCAGTGGTATGATCAAGGCTCACCCACCTCCCGGGCTCAGTCAATCCTCCTAGCTCAGCCTTCTGTGTACCTGGGACCACAGGCACACATCATTATGCCTGGCTAATTATTATTACTTTTTATTTTTGTAGAGATGAGGACTCACCATGTTGCCCAGGCTGGTCTTGAACTCTTAGGCTCAACTGATCCTCCCACCTTGGCCTCCCAAAGTGCTGAGATTACAGGTGTGAACCACCGGGCCTGGCTGAGTACTACCATTTATAAGCTGTGTGACCTTGTTAAAGTCACCTCACTTTTTGGTGACTCTGTTTCCATAACTGTAAAATGGGGATAACAATAGTATATACCTTAGGAGGCTGTGAGGATTAAGTGAGTTAACATATTACAAATTGTTTAGGCTAGTACCATGTTGAAATCTTAGTAAATGTTAGGTCTTACAATTATTACTGTGAAGGCAGGAACCAATGACATGAACTCCATTAGCCAAACTCCTCTCTACCTAAAAAATACCTGCATCATTACCCATCACTTCTCTTTCCACTTCAGAGCAAATGACTGTCTTACTTTCTTTCTCTTTCTTTCTTTTTCTCTTTCTCTCTCTCTTTTTCTTTTTCTTTCTCCCTCCCTCACTCCCTTCCTTCCTTCCTTTCTTCCTTCCTTCCTTTCTTTCCCCCTCCCCTCTTCTTTCTTTTTTTTGAGAAGGAGTCTCACACTGTTACTCAGGCTGGAGTGAAGTGGCATGATCTTGGCTCAATGCAACCTCTGCTTCTCTGGATTCAAGCAATTCTCATGCCTCATCCTCCCAAGTAGCTGGGATTATAGGTGCCCACCACCCGGCCTGGTCAACTTTTGTATTTTTAGTAGTGACAGGGTTTGCCGTGTTGGTCAGCTGATCTCAAACTCCCGACCTCAGGTGTAATTCCAAAGTGCTGGGATTACAGGTATGAGCCACTGTGCCCGGCTGACTGTCTTATTTTCTAAGTCGGTGCTTTCCACCTCTGTCTTGATTCTAACTTCTTCTGTCCCCTCATGTGAACTTATTGTGTGATTTATTTTCTCCTTCACATTTTAAATTGGTTCCTTTTCCTGGCTCCTTGTTCTGATCTCAAACGCATTCAGGTCTCTCCCATTTGGAAAAGGCCTCCATATGACCTCACTCTCTTTAAGCTGCTGTCCCATTTTTTCTTCCTCCTGTTACTGCCAAATACTGTGTGCCTCCATGTCTTTATGACTCATTCTCTCATTATTCCTCCACCATCTGGTTCTTTCCTGCAACGCCCCACTCTCGCATAGCTATGCTATGGTCATCCAGCTCTAAATTCTAAGAACTTAAAAAAATTTTTTTGAAGAGATGTGGTTGTGATTTGTTGTTCAGGCTGTAGTACTGTGGCTATTGATAGTCACAGCTCAGTGCAGCCTCCAACTTCTGGGCTCAAGCGATCCTCCTGCCTCAGTCTCCTGAATAGCTGGGACTGTAGATGTACAGCACAGCACATGGCACCAAAGGACTTTTCGTGATTTCTGTTCTCAGCCTCTTTGCTGTGATCAATATTGCTGACCATCACCTGCTATGAGAAATCCTCTCCTCTCTTGGCCTCTATGCAAGTCTGGTATGCTGCTTTTGCTTCTCTCCTGTGGTCTCTTGGACTAATGCCTCTACAGACTCTGTGTCTTTCTTTCCACTCCTCAGCTGTGGGCATGGAGGAAGGTTTCATGGCCAACCTTTTGATTTCTTTCTTTTTTCTTTTTTTAAATTAAATTAAAAAAATTTTTTTTTCAAAGATGAGTTTCACCATATTGGTCAGGCTGGTCTTGAACTCCTGACCTCAGGTGATCCGCCCACCTCAGCCTCCCAAAGTGCTGGGATTACAGGCGTGAGCCACCGTGCCTGGTTTTTTTTTTTTTTTAAATTTTTTAAAAGACTGGTCAAGTGCAGTAGTGAGAAGGGGGGAAAGAGTAGAGTAGAACAAGGAGTTCGATCTGTAACTGACTATGAACAATCAATTGAGATAACGGCTTTTCTTTTTTTTTTGAGATGGAGTCTGGCTCTTGTCGCCCAGGGTGGAGTGCAGTAGCACAATCTTGGCTCTCTGCGACCTCCGCCTCCCAGTTTCAAACAATTCTTCTGCCTCAGCCTTCTGAGTAGCTGGGATTACAGGTGCCCACCACCACGTCTGGCTAATTTTTGTACTTTTAGTAGAGATGGGGTTTTACCATGTTGGCCAGGCTGGTGTTGAACTCCTGACCTCAGGTGATCTGCCTGCCGTGGCCTCCCAAAATGCTGGGATTACAGACGTGAGCCACTGCTCCTAGCCCACACTGACCTTCTTTTAGTTTCCTGAAGGTGCTGTGGCATATCTTTTTTCCACCGATTATTGTTAACTTAGATTTATCTTCACCTTTTTTTTTTTTTTTTTTGAGACAGAGTCTTGCTCTGCCACCCAGGTTGGAGTGTAGTGGCATGATCTCAGCTCACTGCAGCCTCTGCCTCCTGGGTTCAGGCGATTCCCCTGCCTCAGCCTCCTGAGTAGCAGGGATTACAGGCATGCGCCACCAAGCCCAGCTAATTTTTGTGTTTTTAGTAGAGACGGTGTTTCACTATGTTGGCCAGGATGGTCTGGATCTCTTGACCTTGTGATCTACCCGCCTCAGCCTCCCAAAGTGCTGGGATTATAGGTGTGAGCCGCTGTACCTGGCCTTATCTTCATCTTTAAAAATTGAAATATAATTTGTTTACCACAAAATTTGCCTCTTTAAAGTATGCAATTCTGTGGATTTTAGTATGTTCACAAAGCTGTGCAACTGTTACCACTATTTCATTCCAGAACATTTTCATTGCCTCAAAAAGAAACTCCATACCCATCAGCAGGCACCCCCTTCCTCTCTGCTCCCCACCACTCCCTGGCAACCACCAATCTACTTTCTGTCTCTATGCTGTAGACTTTGGACATGGGGTTCCTTCTGCCTAGAACTTTCCCCATCTTGTCTCCTAGTCAACTCTTGCTCTTACCTTCAGCTCTCAGTGCCAGTTTCCTTGAGCAGGTCAGTTCCGTTTACTTTACCACTTTATAGCATTTATTACAAGTTGTAATTTTAGTCTGGGCATGGTGGCTCACACCTGTAATTCCAGCACATTGGGAGGCTGAGGTGGGTGGATTACGAGGTCGGATGGAGACCATCCTGGGTAACACGGTGAAATCCTGTCTGTACTAAAAATACAAAAAATTAGCTGGGTGTGGTGGCACACACGTGTGGTCCCAGCTACTTGGGAAGCTGAGGCAAGAGAATTGCTTGAACCTGGGAGGCGGAGGTTGCAGTGAGCCAAGATCGTGCCACTGCACTCCAGCCTGGGTGACAGAGCAAGACTCTGTCTCAAAAACAAAAACAAATGAAAAAAACCCCCAAAAACCCAAAATGTAATTTTATATTTATTTATGGAATTCTTTGATTTATGTCTGTCACCCCAATAAGTGATATGAGGGCAAAAACTATATATATAAAAGGAGGCATTCATAAATGAATAAAATTTG
>NW_016107385.1:4091340-4092917 GCF_001604975.1 Cebus imitator
TTGGAGACATTTGACTCCTTTCCTCTCTCCTGTCTCCTATATTCAGTGCTCTTCAAATTCTTAAGTCCCTTGGATGCTTATGCTCCAGCCTTTTGTGTAGTGTACTTAGTGCTCAGTTAACATCTAGTATAACTTTTGGAGGTATCTGCAGAGAGGGAAATGGCTGCAGCCATGAGGATAGGTGAGCCTTCAAGGACTGCTAGAGGAATGAGAGACAGAAAGAGAAAAGTAAATGGCAGATGATGGCTGTGGATGGAGACCTAGGACCCACCCATACAACAGAGGGCTGGAGAATACTTGTAAAGTAATGAGAGAAGCAAAAGGAGACACTGACTAATGTGCTGTAATCCATTCACTGTTTACTGAGTATCTGTTACTTGCTGGGTACTTAGATTATGGTGATATGAAGATGAATCAGAAGTTGTCTCTTTGCTGAAGGAAGTCAGGGTCTAGCGAAGGAGAGAAACATCTAAACAAAATCTTACAGTACAATGCTTGATAAACATTATAATACAAGTATTCACAAAGTGTTCTACAAGGCAGAGGAGGTATTGACTAAGACTCTTTCAGTACAGGGGTGGGTAGAGGGAGGTGTCACAGGATGACTAGGACTTTTTAGCAGCCTGAGATCAGAAGGAGTGATATGCCAAGAAGATAGAACAACCTCAAGAAGCCAGGACCCATGTGGAATTTCAAATCATTTTATTTAGTTTTAGTGTCAAGAAGGGACTATCTTGGGAATTGAGGCTGGGGTGACTTTGTGTAGAGTCTCCTGCCAAGCTTTGGAGGTTACTCTTTAGCTAATGGAGAGTCACCAACGGCTTTTTTTTTTTTTTTTTTTTTTAAATCAACTTCATTCAGGTATGATTTATATACAATATAATATATAGATTTTAAGTATACAGTTCAGAGTTTTGATAAATGCATACATTTCTATAACTATTAATCCAGTCAAGATATGGAACTTTTTTTTTGTTTTGTTTTTGAGACAGGATCTAATTCTCTTGCCCAGGCTGGAGAGCAGTGGTGTGATCTCAGCTCACTACAGCCTCAACCTCCTGGCCTCAAGTGATCCTCCCACCTTAGCCTCCCCAATAGCTTGGACTACAGGTGTATGCTACCACACCCAGCTAATTTTGTTTTTTGCAGAGACAAGATCTCACCATGTTGCCCAGGCTGGTCTCAGACCCCAGAACTTAAGTGATCCTCTAGCCTCACCCTCTCAAAATGCTGGGCTTACAGGCATGAGCCACTGCACCTAGCCGATATAGAAGATTTCTATCACCTCTAAGTCCCCTTGTGCCACTTTGCCATTGATCCTGCCTCTTCCCAGTAATACTGATGTGATTTCTATTCCTGTATGTTTTGATTATGTCTATAGATTGTTTTGTTACTCCAAAACCCAGTGGCTTAAAATAATCCAAATCAGGCCGGGCGCGGTGGCTCAAGCCTGTAATCCCAGCACTTTGGGAGGCCGAGGCGGGTGGATCACAAGGTCAAGAGATCGAGACCATCCTGGTCAACATGGTGAAACCCCGTCTCTACTAAAACTACAAAAAATTAGCTGGGCATGGTGG
>NW_016107385.1:4095428-4111655 GCF_001604975.1 Cebus imitator
CCTCAGCCTCCTGAGTAGCTGGGATTACAGGCACACACCACCATGCCCAGCTTATTTTTTGTATTTTTAGTAGAGACGGGGTTTCACCATGTTGACCAGGATGGTCTCGATCTGTTGACCTCGTGATCCACCCGCCTCGGCCTCCCAAAGTGCTGGGATTACAGGCTTGAGCCACCGTGCCCGGCTGGAGTTGTCTTATTACCCAGGCTGGAGTGCAATGGTGCGATCTCAGCTCACCACAACCTCCGCCTCCTGGGTTCAAGCAGTTCTCCTGCCTCAGCCTCCAGAGTAGCTGGGACTACAGGCGCACACCACCATGCCCAGTTAATTTTTTGTATTTTTAGTAGAGACAGAGTTTCACCATGTTGACCAGGATGGTCTTGATCTCTTGACCTAGTGATCCACCCGCCTCGGCCTCCCAAAGTGCTAGGATTATAGGCGTGAGCCACCGCGCCTGGCCATCAAGCTGCTTTTCAAAGGACTGTACTCTTTTTTTTTTTGAGACGGGGTTTCACCATGTTGGTCATACTGGTCTTGAACTCCTGACCTCAGGTAATCCACCCGCCTTGGCTTCCCAAAGTGCTGGGATTACAGGCGTAAGCCACCACACCTGGCCTTTTTTTTTTGTTTGTTTAATGAGACAGAGTCTCACTCTGTCACCCAGGCTGGAGTGCAGTGGTGTGATCTTGGCTCACTGCAACCTTCACCTCCCGGGTTCAAGTGATTCTCCTGCCTCAGCCTCCTGAGTAGTAGGGACTACCAGCACATGCCACCACACCCAGCTAATTTTTTGTATTTTTAGTAGAGATGGGGTATCACCATGTTAGCCAAGATGGTCTTAATCTCCTGACCTTGTGATCCACCTGCCTTGGTCTCCCAAAATGTTGGGATTATGGGCATGAGCCACCTCGCCTGGCTACTTTTGTATTTTTAGTAGAGACAGGGTTTCACCATGTTGGCCAGGCTGGTCTCAAACTCCTGACTTCAGGTGATCTGTCAGCCTCAGCCTCCCAAAGTGCTGGAATGACAGGCATGAGCCTCCATGCCAGACCTTGCCAGTCTTTCTAATTTTAGATATTGTAGAGGATGTGAAGTGGTGTCTCTTTGTGGTTTTAATTTGTATTTCCCTAATAACTAGTGGTGTTATGCATGTTTTCATACGTTTTTTGGCCATTTGTAAATTTTCTTTGGTAAAATGTCAGTTTGTTTACTCATTTAAAACATATTGGCCATTGAACACTTTGTGTTTTATGGAATGGATTGTTGCCTGATTCTAGAATTGCAATAAAGCCAACTCAATTCTTTAAAAACAATATATTGGCCAAGACTATAGTTTTAGGAATCATTTCTATAGTTTGTTACCAGAGAAGTTTTTCTGAGTGTATACAGCAAAACATATAATAAGAAAAAAGGCCAGTAGGCCTTTTTACAGGCAGTGGCTCAAGCCTGTAATCCTAGCACTTTGGGAGGCCAAGGCAGGTGGATCACCTAAGGACAAGAGTTTGAGACCAGCCTGACAAACAAGGTGAAACCCGTCTGTACTAAAAATAGAAAAATTAGCTGGGCGTAGTGGCAGTCTCCTGTAGTCCCAGGTGTGCTGTGCCCAGATTCCTTAACCACAAAAACAATGCGGTAATAAATATTTGTTGTTTTAAGCTGCTAAGTTTTGGAGGTAATTTGTTGTACAGTAATACACAACTAATACAGGTGCCAAGGTAATTCAAAGAGGGAAAATAATGTTCAACAAATAGTGTTGGATCAACTTGGCATCCTTATGAAATAAATGAATCTCAACCCCTACCTCACACCATACACAGATATTAATTTGAGGTGGCTATGAGACCTAAATGCAAAATGGAAAACACTAAAAATTCTGCAAAAAACATAGAAGAACTTTTTTTTTTTTTAATTTGAAGAAGAAAATTTTTACAACTTTGGGATGGGCAAAGGTTTATTAGGTAAGGCACAATAAGTACTAACCATAAAATAAAAGGTTGATACACTGGACTTTATCAGTGTTTTATACAGTTTATTTTTATTTTTAAAGATAACAATTATTTTTATTTTTTTGAGACAGGGTCTCACTCTGTCACCCAAGCTCGAGGGCAGTGGTGCACTGATGGCTAACTGCAGCTTCAACTTACTTGTTCAAGCGATCCTCTCACCTCAGCCTTCCAAGTAGCTGGGACCTTAGGCATGCACCACCACGCCTGGCTAATTTTTTGATTCGTTTCTTTGTTCAGAGATGGGGTCTTGCCATTTTGCCGAGGTTGGCTTGACCTCCTGGCCTCAAACCATCCACCCACCTTGGCCTCCTAAAGTGCTGGGATTACTACCACACCCAGCTAATTATGAATAAAACTTATATAAACATTTGTGTAGACATAAGTTTTCAGCTCAGTTGGGTAAATACCTAGGAATGCTTTTGTTTTTGTGTGTTTTTTCTTTTCTTTTTTTTCTTTGGAGACATAGTCTTGCTCTGTCACCCAAGCTGTGGTGCATTGGCAGGATCTCGGCTCACGGCATCCTCTGCCACCCGGGTTCGAGCAATTCTTCTGCCTCAGCCTCCCAAGTAGCTGGGACTACAGGCGCGTGCCACCTCATCGGGCTAATTTTTTGTATTTTTTTTTTTTTTCTTTTTTTTGAGACGGAGTTTTGCTCTTGTTACCCAGGCTGGAGTGCAATGGCACGATCTCGGCTCACCGCAACCTCCGCCTCCTGGGTTCAGGCAATTCTCCTGCCTCAGCCTCCTGAGTAGCTGGGACTACAGACACGCGCCACCATGCCCAGCTAATTTTTTGTAGTTTTAGTAGAGACGGGGTTTCACCATGTTGACCAGGATGGTCTCGATCTCTTGACCGTGTGATCCACCTGACTCGGCCTCTCAAAGTGCTGGGATTACAGGCTTGAGCCACTGTGCCCGGCCAATTTTTTGTATTTTTAATAGAGATGGGGCTTCACTGTGTTAGCCAGGATGGTCTCAATCTCATGACCTCGTGATCCACCTGCCTCGGCCTCCCAAAGTGCTAGGATTACAGGCGTGAGCCAGTTTGCCCAGTGCTTTTTCTTTGTTTTTAGAGACAGAGTTTCTGTCTCTCTCTCTCTCACCTAGGTAGGAGTACAGTGTTGCCATCATAGCTCACTGTTAACCTCCAACCCCCGGGCACCTGGTCTTGGCCTTCCTAAGCATTGGGCTTATAGGTATGAGCTACTGTATCTGGCCTAATACTTGGAAATGTTATTGCTGGGTAGTACAGTAGAACTATACTATATATAGCTTTATAAGAAACTGCTGAAATGTCTTCCATAGTGGCTGTATCATTTTGTACTAGTAATGAATGAGAGTTCCTGTTCCTCTACATCCTCATCAGCAACCTCTGCCTGCCAGGTATAAGGAATTCTCTTGCCTCAGCCTCCTAAGTAGCGTGCCACCACACCCAGCTATTTTTGTATTTTTAGTAAAGACAGGGTTTCACCATGTTGGCCAGGATGGTCTCGATCTCTTGACCTCATGATTTGCCTACCTTGGCTTTCCAAAATGCTGAGATTACAGCCGTGAGCCACCAAGCCTAGCCAATTATTCATTTTATAAGTGAAATTTTGTGGCCTTTGACCAACATCTCCTCTCCACCCCAAAACTCCCCATCCCCAGCCCCTGGCAGCAAGCATTCTACACTCTGCTTCTATGAATCTACCTTCTTGATATTCCACATATAAATGGTGACTTTTTTTTTCTGTTGAGATGGAGTTTCACTCTTTCATTCAGGTTGGAGTGAAGTGGTGAGATCTTGGCTTACTACACCCTCCATTCCCTGGGTTCAAGTGATTTTCTTGCTTCAGCCTCCAGAGTAGTGGATTATAGGAACCCACCACCATGCCCTGTTGACTTTTGTATTTTAGTAGGGATACTAAAATGTTTCACAATGTCGGTCAGGTTGGTTTCAAACTCCTGATCTCAGGTGATCCACCTGCCTTGGTCTCCCAAAGTGCTGGGATTACAGATGTGAGCCATCGCATGCAGTCTAATGGTGACTGACTTATTTCACATAGCTTAATGTCTCCCAGGTTTATCCATATTGTCGCCAATGGCAGGGGTTCCTTTTTTATGGCTGAATAGTACCCCACTGCATATACATTTTGGTATTCTGAAATAAACGTTAACATGCAACTGTCATTATAGTGCAATACTTTTATGTTTGTACAGTCTCAAAGAGATAAGGGTTGAACTAGTATAATGGTGGAGGAAATGGAAAGTAGGTATTAAATTTAAAAGACATTTAGGCTGGATGCAATGGTTCATACCTGTAATCCCAGCACTTTGGAATGCCAAGGATAGTGAATTACTTGATGTCAGGAGTTTGCAACCAGCCTGGCCAACATGGTAAAACCCTACCTCTACCAAAAATATTAAAAAATTAGCCGGATGTGGTGGGGCATGCCTGTAATCCCAGCTACCCGGCAGGCTGAGGCAGTAGAATTCCTTGAACCTGGGAGTTGGAGGTTGCAGTGAGCCAAGATTGTGCCATTGCACTCCAGCCTGGGCAACAAGAGCGAAACTCCGTCTCAAAAAACAAACAAACGAAAAAGACATTCAAGTGTTGGGAGCAATAGAACTCTGAGATCAACCAAATGTGGAAAATTGAAGGGGCAGTTGAGGATAATACAGGCTTTGTAGCCTGGCAAACTTATTGGAATGGTGGTGGTATTGCCCATTTACAGGAATGCTGTAGTGCTTGTGTGTGGTGGTGAAGGGACAGACAATTAGTTTGGCTTTGGAAATGCTGTTTCAGATGTCTATGACAAGTTCTGCCTAAGCGAATCCCTCCCTTTTTAAAGGGTAAATGAGGAAGCTAGTAGAGCTTCTACGGAACCACTGGAAGGAGGCCAGGAAGAAAGCATCTGAAATATTATTATATAAAAGAGTGAGTTTTGAGGTGTCTTTACTCTGAGATATTTAAATAAAAAATTTTAGTCTTTTTGAAGTTCAGGCACAGGTGACCCCTCTATAGCCTCTGTCAGCATTATTTTACTGCAATAATGTTTACAGCTCAGCATTTTAAAATGTTAAGAAAAAAAAAAGTGAAGGTGGGAGACAATGTAAATATATGTACCAACAGATGGGCAGTAGTCGCCAAGGAGTCCAAACAAGATCTATGGTAGAATCTGTTAGTGTTCCTCTAGCACTGTCTAGGGGAGAAACAGAATAGTGGAGAAAACAAGATTCAAGAATATGCTGTATTGCAGAGAGCGTAGGGTGCTAGTTCAAATGCAACCTTCCCACTAACTAGTACTCATATTCATAGAGTTCATCCTATTTATCTGGGATTTTGACAGGTATTCTAAATATTTTGAACTGAGAATCATTACGACAATCCAAAGACAATCCAGGCCAGGCATGGTGGCTCATGCCTATAATCCTAGCTTCTTGGGAGGCTGAGGCAGGAGCATCACTTGAACCTGAGAGGTGGAGATTTCAGTGAGCAGAGACTGTGCCATTGCACTCCAGCCTGTGCAACAAAAGCGAAACCCCATGTCAAAACAAACAAACGAACAACACACAAAAAATAAAAGGCAATCCAAATTGCTCTCAATTTGCAGTCAAAGAACTGAAAATCAAAAAGTACAAAAACAGCTGGGTGTGGTGGCTCACACCTATAATCCCAGCACTTTGAGAAGCCAAGGCGGGCAGATCACCTGAGGTCGGGAGTTTGAGACTAGCCTGGCCAACATGGTGAAACCCCATCTCTACTAAAAATACAAAAATTGCCAGGCATGGTGGTGGGCGCCTGTAATCCCAGCTACTCAAGAGGCTGAAGCATGAGAATCACTTGAACCCAGGGGGCAAAGGTTGTAGTGAGCTGAGATCACGCCATTGCACTCCAGCCTAGGCAACAGAGTGAGATGCCATCTTCCAAAAAAAAGAAACTTCAAAAACTTGTTCACCACAGTAGGAGTGCTGGAAGTAAAAGAGCTGTGTTCACATGGATCTGTCTGACTTCAAACCTTGGGCTCTTTCCACTACAGCCAATAGGTCCGGAACCTAGTTGTACATAACAATTGCCTGGAGAATATGTTAAAATACATTTTTCCAGATTCCCACTCAAGACTGACTTAGAAGATGGTAATATTAGTAGAGCACTTTTCTCTGAGTTGTTATATTATATATTATGAAGAATATTGGAATGTTTTATAAACTTCAAGGGTAACATCATATGGTCATAATTTTTTTTTCCTTTTTCTTTACTGTGCTGGGAATTAATTTTTTTAAAATTACATATGATCATCTAATACCCTTTATTTTGATTTTATAGTCAGGGAATAATTTTCTGATAATTAGGCTTATGAAGTACCTTGAAACTAGAAAAGCGGTGCCCCAAACTATATTTGGGCTTCATGACCACATTACAAATTAATACATTTAATTTTTAATCTATAAATAAGAGCTCTTGAGCTTGACCCTCGCTAGTCAAATTCATTCTTCAAGCTTGATCATCTCTTTTGAGAACTGATGAATCCTTCCGAAATTGGCAAAGCTACAGAATGGAGTTCAAAGCAGAAAAGGTGTTAAGTGGGGGTTTTATGGGAGCAAAACATTAGGTTTTGGCCTGAAGGGCAGTTTGTGAATATGTTACAAAATTAATTGGTTCTGATGTACAACCACTTTTTCTGAGTTAGGAGATAGTGTTTTTTTTTTCGTTTCCAACATACCATAGTTTGTATGAGGTGGAACCAGTAACTGTGATTCAGACATGTCCCTGCCCCCTTTAAAATGCCTCCTGTTTTTCCCACTCCCCCTTTCCCCAACAGTGGCAATAAGTTTAGCAAGAAAGGGCTTATCTTCTATCCCAAGGGAAATTCTAAGTACCATTTCCACTCCCAAATAGGGCTCCTAGTTAAGTTGTATTTAAATTAGCATTCTTTTTCACAGGCCAGGAAGGGCTGGCAGTTCATTTGCAGGCAAATACCCTTGCTGTTTTTTTTTTTTTTTTTCTTTAAATCTTCACAAAGTCACTCAGCAGGCGCATACTAAACGCTTCTTCCTTGGAGAAAGGTTAAGCGGTTTCCCCAAGACCACACAGATCAAACAAGTGGGGGGAGGAGGGGCTGAAAGTGACTGGTATACCTCGCCACACTACCATAATTACCCAAACCGTCTCATTCCGGGCTTTCAAGGGGACACGAAAGGAACGCCCGGGAGGTGAGCACCAAGAGATCGGGAGAGGTGGCTTTCCCGGCATGCTCTGCAGCACACCGAGGGGCGCCAGCCGTATCCCGGCGTGCATCGGGGAGCGCCCAAGGGCGATGGTTCCCGGCTCTCGGAGAGGTACGCGAAGTTAAGCCGGTAGGTGCGAGCTTCCTTAGCTTTGAGCCTCTGGTTTCTCGTTTCCTCTTTATGGGTTTAATCCCATAACGGCAGAAAAGGAGGCCCTCTAACCACCCTCCCTTTCCGCGTGCGAACGACTCCTTGCCGCTTCGAGCTCGGTGCCAGGTGATTAGCGGGTAGGGGCGGGCCTGCGACCAGCACGTGACCCGAGCTGGAAGCCAATGACTAGCCGGGTGGTCCAGCAGCGCGAGGATTCCGGGACCCGCGAGCGGAGCGGCGCGTGGGCTGGTTGCGGTCGGCCCTGGCAGGTACGCGCAGGCGCCTTGCTTGCCACGCGCTCAGCCCGTCTCCACGCGCCTAGTGGCGTGTTCTTGGCGCGAAGTGTTAAGAGTCTGGGTGTTTTTGTGAGTTGGGGGGAAGGAGAAGGTTGGGGGGAGCTCAGGCGTCACGTGGACGCCACAGCCAATCTGAGGCCGAGGCGCACCCACAGCTTTCCCCGGCGCCCCGGGGTGCGACGTGTTCAATGAGGTTCGACTGGGCCCTGACGGTCTGAGCGCTCTTTCGAAGCGCGTGTTTCGCCTGTAAAATCTGGCCGCGGCTTTTCGTGGCGTCCCGTTCCGCGGTGAGCACAGACGACAAGTTCTCGGCAAAATGGCTGCTGGAAAGAGTCGCCGGGCAGGGGGAGCGCTGGGGCCGCGTGAAGGTCACATGACGAGGTTGGCAGCGCGTGCTGCTGGCGCGGGGAAGGGGGAGGGTTGGGGGGCGTGGCTGGTCACGTGCCTTCGACTGCGCCGGCCTGTGGTTTTCCAGCGTCTTTGCTGCGGTCGGATGGCCTGCTTTTACTCCTCCCATCTCGAAGCGTGGCAAGCGTCGGTGAGAAGCTGTGTAGTGTATTGGGATGAGCAGAGATCTGGGAATTCGGAGGCCTGGGGTCCAGGCCTTTGGCTGGTTTTGTAATTAGCAAGTCATGTTGCCACTCTCGGCCTCCATTTTCTCATTTATAGTTTAGCTCCGTAGAGGAGATCACCTTTTAAGATCCCTCATACGGCCTCTGACTACCTAACCTCAATTTCATGCAGTTAAAAAAAATTAAATTCTTAACATTTGTAATGAGACAAATCCCCGCCCCCCCCCCAAAAAAAATCCACAGCCACGCCCCGCAGTAACTTAGTCATTACAGTGATGTGGGAAACCTGGTGGAGGTAATTTGTTGTACTATTCTGGGCATGTCTGTCCATCTTTATGAATCCCATTTATCCTTTATAGCTGCTCACGAGCTTATTTCAAAAATACTGTCTTTTAGACATCTGATCCCTGTGTATTTTCTGGGAGTAAATTAAAAGGTAACTACTATTGTCATCACTGTGGAGATGAGGAAATAGTATTTAAAAGGGAAGTACTGATGCCCCATAATGCTGACTAGAAGGACCTAGAAGTTTCTTTTCCACTTGGTGGGCCCATCTTTGTAAAATTTTAGAGACCTGGTACCCACCAACCTTTGGTATTTTTCTTCGTCTCTGCTTTCAGCTCCAGCTCTTCATTTCACCAAAGAAGGGTCAAGGCATTGGTGAAGAAAAACAAGCTTAAATTGTATGTTTTCCATATCACTGCTTATGTTTTATGATGTCTTTGATTTTTCTTAAAATGAGCCTTCGAATTTTGTGGGAACACATCTGGAAAATATTGAGCGGTCGTTATAACTGTCACTTTTGAATAATTATAATATCATCTTTCTGGCATGGTGTTCTAAGTATTTTATACTGTGTTTAATTCATTTAGTTCTCATAACAAACCTACAAGGTAAGTACTCCATTTTACCACTGAGGAAAATAGCAACAGAGAGATAGGGCTGGCGGTTTTACGTAATTCCAACCAGATTTCCTTTTGAATAGTTGACAAAATGATTCTAAAATTTATTTGAATAAGTAAACCTAGAAAGTAAGAAAATTTTTGGAAGAGAAGTATGAGGAAAGGACTTGTGCTAGAGAATATACAAATCTATGATAATCAAAATACAATAGCAACCCTGGAATAGACAGAGTACTAAAACCGAATAGTCTAGAAATACATAAGGCTAGTTAATGTTATACAGGTGATATTTCTTCTTTTTTTTTTTCTACTTTCTGAGACAGAGTCTCACTCTGTTGCCCAGGCTTTAGTGCAGTGGCACGATCTCGGCTCACTGCAACCTCCATCTCCTGGTTTTAAGCAATTCTCCTGCCTCAGCCTCAAAAGTAGATGGTATTACAGGAGTGGGCCACCATGCCTGGCTAATTTTTGTATTTTTAGTAGAGACGAGGTTACACTATGTTGGCCAGGCTGGTCTTGAACTCCTGACCTCAAGAGATCCTCCCACCTCAGCCTCCCAGAGTGCCAGGATTACAGTTGTGAGCCACTGTAGCCCAGCCATAAAGGTGGTGTTTCATATCAGTAGGGAAGGGGTTCCAAAATTACGTTGGAACAATCAACTGTTTGCAGAAAAAATAAAATGGGATTTGTACCCTAAAATTTAAATAAAATCCAGGTGAATTACTTTTTTTTTTGAGATGGAGTTTCTCACTTCTCCTCCAGGCTGCAGTGCAGTGGTCCTCACTGCAACCTCTGCTTCCTGGGTTCAAGCAATTCTCCTGCCTCAGACTCCCGAGGAGCTGGGATTATAGGTAACCGCCACTATGCCTGGCTAGTTTTAGTATTTTTAGTAGAGATGGAGTTTTACCATGTTGGCTAGGCTGATCTGGAACTCCTGATCACACGTGATCCTCCTGCCTTGGCCTCCCAAAGTGTTAGGATTACAGGCATGAGCCCACTGAGCCCAGCTGGATTACACATATATTTTTTGAGAGTCTTGCTCTGTGGCCCAGGCTGGAATACAGTGGTGTGATCTTGGCTCACTGCAACTGTACTTCCTGGGTTCAAGCAATTCTCCTTCCTCATTCAAGCAATTCTCCTTCCTCAGCCTCCACGTAGTTGGGAATACAGGCACGGGCCACCATACTCAGCTAATTTTAGTATTTTTAGTAGAGACGGGGTTTCCCCATGTTGGCCAGGCTGGTCTCGAACTCCTGACCTCAGGTGATCCATCCATCTCAGCCTCCCAAAGTGCTGGGATTATAGGTGTGAGCCACCGTGCCCCGCCCAATTAAATATTAAAATATAAAATGTGAAATCAGAAAATTACTGCTTTAAAAAACTGGGTAAACAGTTTTCCAGTCTTGAAATAGGATAAGGCCAGGTACATGGCTCATCTGTATATTCCCAGGACTTTGGGAGTCCCAGTTGGGAGGATTGCTCAAACCCAGGAATTCAAGACCAGTCTGGGTAACATAGTGAGACCCCATCTCTACAAAAAACTTTAAAAATTAGCTTGGTGTGGTGGCATATCCCTGTTGTTGCAGCTACTCAGGAGGCTGAGATGGGAGGATCACCTGATCCCAAGAAGTTGAGGCTGCAGTGAGCTGTGACGTGTCACTGCACTCCAGACTGGGCCACAGAGCGAGACCCAGGCTCAAAAAAAAAAGTAGGTTGGGCTGTTCTACTAAGCATGACTGTCAAGGCAAATCCATGTAGACAAAGTTTGATGTGGTTATTACATAAAACAGCTGTCTGGTTGGCAGAAACACCATAAAGTTAAAAAAATTTATTAATATTTGTTTATATTTAGTGAGTATTTACTATGTGCCACCCAGCTTTTTTAGGTTTAGGAGATCCAGTAATGAGCAAAGCCTTGCAAATTATGGGGGGAAAAAAAATGAACAAGGCTGATTCAGGAGGATTCCTTGAGGCCAGGTGTTTGAGAATAGCCCAGGTAACATAGTGGGGCTCCATCTCTAAAAACAGTAAAAATAAATTAACAGGGAGTGATGGTCCTATGCCTTCAGTCCCAGCTACTCAGGAGGCTGAGGAGGGAGGATTCCATGAGCCCAGGAATTTGAGGCTGCAGTGAGATATGATAGTGCCACTCTACTCCAACTGAGGTGACAGACCCTGGCTCTAAAATTAAAAAAAAAATAGACCAGGTGCAGTGGCTCATGCCTGTAATCTCAGCACTTTGGGAGGCTAAGGCGGGTAGATGATGAGGTCAAGAGATCGAGACCATCCTGGCCAACATGGTGAAACCCTGTCTCTACTAAAAATAGAAAAATTAGCCAGGCGTAGTGGCGTGTGCCTGTAATCCCAGCTACTTGGGAGGCTGAGTCAGGAGAATCATTTGAACCTGGGAGGTGGGGGCTGCAGTGAGCGGAGATTGTGCCACTGCACTACAGCTTGGCGACAGAGCAAAACTCTGTCTCAAAAAAAAAAAAAAGCCAGGCACTGTGGCTCATGCCTGTAATCCCAGCACTTTGGGAGGCTGAGGTGGGCAGATCACCTGAACAAGGAGAAACCCCTTCTCTACTAAAACTACAAAAGTAGTCAGGTGTGGTGGCACATATATGTAATCCTAGCTTCTCAGGAGGCTAAGACAGAAGAATCACTTAAACCAGGAAGGCAGAGGTTGCAGTGAGCCAAGATTGTGTCATTGCACTCCAGCCTGGGCAACAAGAGCAAAACTGGCCGGGCGTGGTGGCTCACGCCTGTAATCCTAGCACTTTGGGAGGCCGAGGTGGGTGGATCACCTGAGGTCAGGAGTTCAAAACCAGCTTGGCCATCATGGTGAAACCCCATCTTTAAAGAAACATAAATTAAGAGAAAAAAAAAGCAAAAGCCTATCTCATTAAAAAATAAAAATCATAATATGGGATTGGATAAATATGGTGCCGTTAGGCCTGCTGTGGTGGCACACACCTGTAATCCAGCACTTTGGGAGGCCAAGGCGGTTGGATCACTTGAGATCAGGAGTTTGAGACCAGCCTGGTCAACAGGGCAAATCCCTGTCTCTACCAAAAATATAAAAATCTGCTGAGTGTGGTGGCACCTGCCTGTAGTCCCAGCTACCCAGGAGGCTGAGGTGGAAGATTCACTTGAACCCAAAAGGTCAAGGCTACAGTGAGCCATGTTTGTGCCACTGCACTCCAGCCTGGAGTGAGATTCTGTCACACACACACACACACACAGAAATAAGAAATAAATAGCTGGGCTCAGTGGCTCACAACTGTAGTCCCAGCATTTTGGGAGGCCAGAGTGGGCAGATTACCAGGTCAGGAGTTCGAGACCAGCCTGGCCAACATAGTGAAACCCTGTCTCTACTGAAAATACAAAAAATCAGATGGGTGTGGTGGTACACGCCTGTAGTCCCAGCTATTCGGGAGGCTGAGGTGGAAGAATCGCTTTAACCTGGGAGGTGGAGGTTACAGTGGACCGAGACCATGCCATTGCACTCCAGCCTGGGCAACAGAGTGAGCTTCCATTTCAAAAAAAACAAAATTTATTTTAGTTTAGTTTTTGAGATGTAGTCTCATTCTGTCAACCAGCTGGAGAGCAATGGCACTATTTCTGCTTATTGCAGTCTCTGCCTCCTGGGTTCAAGTGATCTTCCTACCTCTGCCTCTTGAGTAGCTGGAATTACAGGTGATTCTTGAGCCTCAGCCATCCAAGTAGCTGGGAATACAGGAGTGTGCCACCACGCTGGGCTAATTTTTTTGTATTTTTTGTAGAGACGGGGTTTCATCATGTTTCTTAGATTGGTTTCCTGAGCTCAAGGGATCTGCTCACCTTGACCTCCCAAAGTACTGGGATTAGAGGCATGAGCCACCATACCTGGACTATTAAGGAACCAATAATGATACATTATTATTATTATTTTGAGATGGAGTTTCACTCTTTCACCCAGGCTGGAGTGCATTGGGATGATGTTGGCTCACTCCAACCTCCACCTTCCAGATCCAAGCGATTCTCTTGCCTCAGCCTTGTGAGTAGCTGGGATTACAGGCACATGCCACCATTTCTGACTGATTTTTGTGTTTTTAGTAGAGATGGGGTTTCACCATGTTGGCCAGGCTGATCTCGAACTCCTGACCTCGTGAACCGCCCACCTCGTTCTCCCAAAGTGCTGAGATTACAGGCATGAGCCACTGTGCCTGGCCCCATGATACATTATTATTATTATTATCTTTTTTAAAGACAAGGTTTCACCATATTGGTCAGGCTGGTCTTGAACTCCCGACCTCAGATGATCCGCCTGCCTTGGCCTCCAAAGTGCTTGGATTACAGGCGTGAGCCACCACGCCTGGCCCGTGATACATTATTATTAACAAAAGTCCATAGTTTATTCAGATTTCCTTTTTATCTAACGTCTCTTTTTTGTTCTAGTATTCCATCCAAGATAACACAGTACTTTTTTTAGTCATGTCTTCTTAGAATCCTCTTGGCTATGATAGTTTCTCATGCTTTCCTTGTTTTTGATGACCTTGACACTTTTGAGGAATACTGGTCAGGTTTTTTGTAGCATGTTACTCAATTGGGATTTGATGCTTTTTTCATCATTAGACTGGCATTAGAGTACTTAGTATCAACATGATTGTCAATATTGATGTGACCTTGATCACTTCGCTGTCAGTTTGGTTTTTAAATATTTGCTTTTCTATAGCTAATATTAAAATTTTTTTTTACTTGCAATATAAAAGTAAATGTTTGTTGATACTCTGCACATGTCTATCAGTAGCATTTATAATAAGTAATACATTGACAAGCCTAATAATACAGAAAGAGGATGGATGTTACAGTCAAGGAAAAATAATGGTGAAGTTGCCTGAAGTGCTAATTGTAGAAAGGAATTAAAGGCATTAGTACTGTATAGCTTATTTTAACAGTCTTTAAGCTGTTTTAGGACTCTGCTCTAAGAGGAACATTCTGATAATCAAGAATTAGATCTAAATTCAAAGGCAGAAAAGGAATTATTCAATTATTCATAATGGGATGAAAATACAAATAGGATAGTTTAGATCAATTTGGTAAAATCTTCCGGCCTGGTGTGGTGGCTCATGCCTGTAATCCTAGCACTTTGGGAGGCCCAGGCAGGCAGATCACCTGAGGTCTGGAGTTCAAGACCAACCTGCCCAACATGGCAAAACTCCATCTCTACTAAAAATACAACTAGCAGGTTGTGGTGGGAGGTGCTTATAATTCCAGCTACTTGGGTGGCTGAGGCAGGAGAATCACTTGAATCTGGGAGGTGAAGGTTGCAGTGAGCTAAGATTGCGCCGTTGCACTCCATCTGGTGCCACAAGAGCGAAACTTCATCTCAAAAAAAAAAAAATTCCAGTTCAACAACAATTAATGAGTCCAACTTTGTGCCAGGTATTCTGCCAGGTGCTAAGGATTGAGCAGTGAACAGAACGAAGTCCATGTCCTCATGGAAGTTATATTTTGGTAGACAGTGAGCTAATAAAAAAGATGATTTCAGGGCCGAGCATGGTGGCTCATGCCTGTAATCCCAGCACTTTGGGAGGCCAGTTGAATTCAGGGCATGTTTTCAGGGTAGAACCAACAAGATTTGCTGATGAGTTGTGGAAGGTGAGTGAAAGAAAGGAATCAAAGATGATTCCAAGGCTTTTAGCTAGAGTGACTGGTGCCATTTACAGAGATGGGAAACAGGAAGGAGCTAGTTTGAATGAAGTGTTTAGTTACATGTTTGCAGCTTGACATGACTACTGTACTAGATATCCAGGAATAGCCATTGAGTAGGCAGTTGGCTATTCGATTCTAAAGCCTAGAGTCAAGGTTAGGGTTGTGGATATACTTTTTCGATGTCATTGATAACAACATTGATGACATTTAAACACAAAGAACTGCCAGTCTAGGCAACATAGTGAGACCTTGTCTCTACAAAGAAAAAAAATTAGCTGGGTGTGGTGGTATGCCCATGGTCCCAGCTACTTGGGAAGCTGATGTGGGAAGATTACTTCAGCCTGGGTGGTCCAGGCTACAGTGAGTCATGATAATGCCATTGCACCCCAGTCTGGGTGTCAGATAGAGACCCTATCTCAAAAAAAACAAAACAAACTACAAACAGAAACATGTAACTGGTTAGGTCGGTTAGGTAGTATAGCAGAGGGCCAATAACTGAGCCCTGAGACTACTGACATCATGGAGGGGAATAGATTATAATATACTTAAATTTCTTTTATATTGGTATCAGGACCAAACTGACTGAGCAACATGTAAACAGTATAACATTGAGTAGCTGGGTGCCCTGGCCCATGCCTGCAATCCCAGCTCTTTGGGAGGCCAAGGCGGGTGGATCACGAGGTCAGGAGTTTAAGAACAGCCTGACCAACACTGTGAAACCCCGTCTCTACTAAAAATACAAAAAATTAGCCAGGCATGGTGGTGCATGCCTGTAATCCCAGCTGCTTGGGAGGCTGAGGCAGGAGAATTGCTTGAACTCATGAGGCGGAGGTTGTGGTGAGCCAAGATCGCGCCATCGCACTCCAGCTTGGGGAACAAGAGCAAACCTCCATCTCCAAAAACAAACCAAAAAACAAAAACCCCATCTCTACTAAAAATACAAAAATTGCTGAAGGAATTAACAGACAGTTCAGAGTAAACAAACAAAAAATACAAAAATTAGCCGGGTGGCGTGGTGGGGTATGCCTGTAATCCCAGCTACTCTGGAGGCAGAGGCTGGAGAATCGCTTGAACCCGAGAGGGGAAGGTTGCAGTTAGCCGAGATCATGCCCTGCACTCCAGCCTGGGCAACAGAGCAGACTCTGTGTCAAAAAAAAGGAAAAACAAAACAAAAAACCCCTCCAAAAACCACTGAATAATGCCTTTATGATTATAATGATACTAGGCTCTTCCTGTTACTTGAATCTTTACGTTTTTATCACTTTTCTGCCTGAAGACTTTTACTTTTCTCTCCATTGTTTGAGGATATAACCCCAGATTTCTTAGCTTAGCATACCAGAGCCTTCATTGGCTGGCTGGACTCTACATCATCTTGCTATTTTTTTTTTTTTTTTTTTTTT
>NW_016107385.1:4112115-4113336 GCF_001604975.1 Cebus imitator
TTGACGGACTGAGTGAGCACAGAGAGTGGACCCGTGTTAAATTCCTCCTCCTCTCGCTTCTGCAGCTCCTCCGGGGTCATCTCACTCTTGGGCTTGTTAAGGAGGCTCATGTTGGTCACTAAGCTCTCGGTTCACTCCGGTCATCTTGCTATTTTTTATATTTTCTCCTCTATCACTCCTACCATGCCCAATGTGCGTGGCTCCTTTATAGCCCCCTGTTGGCCTGGAATACTGTCTCCTTCTGCTCATCCTCAAACTCCTACTCAGTCTTCAATATCCACCTTAAATTTGCAATGTAATTTTCCCCTATTTCCACTGATAAAATTGGCCCCTTCACTGCATGGTACTTCCTCAGTGCTGTTGGTTATACTTCAGTTTATAACAAAATAGAAAATCAGTTGGTATTTTGGCTTTTAAAGAAATTCATTTGTTTCTCCGGTGCTTGGCATGTGGTAGATGCTTAATAATGCATTGAGAAAGTTTAAAAGTTTTGCTTTGGCCAATGAGTAAATAATTAAAAACTAGATCTTATAATACACAATCATATGGATCATTAGCTGAAATTTTTAGGATCTTTTTATTATGTCAGTTGTTGGTTTTAATGATACTCATCCTGGCATAATTTAGCCAGTAAAGTTTAGTGAAATGATGTCAAGAGTCTTAGTTCAGAGACATATTAGGAATGTTTTAATATCTGGGGCTGAATAATGCTTATTCTTTGGAGGCACGCTATTATAATAGATTTTTTTCTTCACTTGGCCACTTTTCCACCCACCTTCTCAGTAGTTGGGAATTCTATTTTAACATTACACGTGTACTTTGAGCTCTTTGCTGGAGAAGGAACTTAATGTAGTTAAATTGAGTAGAATCAGCAGTACTCACCCCAGGAATGTCCTTTAAATTGTTGGACAGAAGGAGGCTTACTGATGTGAATTGTAGGTGTGAAGATTTTTCAGCCTGTCAGTCCAAAGTAGGGTTGATTATTTTGTCATTCAATCATAAGCATGTATTGAGCAATTGCCATATATGGGTATTGTATGAGGTACAGTTTGGGAACACACACAAAAGAAATAAAAGGCATGATGTGTGCTTGTCATCCCAGCTACTCCGGAAGCTGCGGCAGGAGAATCGCTTGAACCTGGGAGGTGGAGGTTGCAGTGAGCCAAGATTGAGCCACTGCACTCTAGCCTGGGTGACAGAGCAAGACTCTGTCTCAAAAAA
>NW_016107385.1:4116411-4118911 GCF_001604975.1 Cebus imitator
TTGACCAGGATGGTCTCGATCTCTTGACCTCGTGATCCACCCGCCTCGGCCTCCCAAAGTGCTGGGATTACAGGCTTGAGCCACCGCGCCCAGCCTGAAATTTGAATTTCATATAATCTTTTTTTTGTTTGTTTGAGACCAGGTCTTACTCTGTCACCCATGCTAGAGTGCAGTGGTACAATCTTGGCTCACCACAGTCTCCGCCTCCTGGATTCAAGTGATTGTCCTGGCTCAGCCTTGTGAGTAGCTGGGACTATAGGCATGCACCACCACCCGCACCCCCAACCCCTGACTAATTTTTTATTTATTTTTCGTAGAGAGGGAGTTTCACTATGTTGGCCAGGTTGGTCTTGAACTCCTGACCTCAGATGATCTGCCTGCCTCTGCCTTCCAAAGTGCTGGAATTATAGGCGTAAGCCACCACATGCACCCTTTCATATAATTTCTACATGTCAAAAATTTTTATTACATTGATTTTTTACATATTTTAATGTTTGAAATTAAATGAATTTTTAAAATTTTTATTATTTTTTCTTTGTTTTGAACCATTAAAATATGTAAAAAATCATTCTTAGCTTGTGTGGCATATGAAAACAAATGGCAGAACATGGCCTTTGGGGCAATAGTTTATGGACTCCTGGTCACTTGCTGGGTGCCTCTGCCCCTACTGATTACCTTCTTCTCTCCCCGCCATGCTTTCTTTTCCTAGCATGGCTGATTTAGTCAAACCTCATCACAATGTTACAGTCTCCAGGTAGTCAGAATTTGTTTTAGATCCTCCTTTTTGGGGATGGAAGTTCTCTGTTCAGAGCTCTTTTATTTGAGACAGGGTCTAGCTCTGTTACCCATGCTGGAGCGCAACCTTGACCCCTTGACTTCTGAGGCCCAAGCCATCTTCCTGCCTCAGCCTCCCATGTACCTGGGACTGTGTGTCACCCACCACCCCTGGCTAATTTCTTTTTTTTGTGAGACGGACTTTTGCTCTTGTTGCCCAGTCTGGAGTGCAATGTGGCGCAAACTCGGCTCACCACAAGCTCCATCTCTTGGGTTCAAACGATTCTTTTGCCTCACCCTCCCAAGTAGCTGGGATTACAGGCATGTGCCACCATGCCTGGCTAATTTTGTATTTTTTAGTAGAGATGGGGTTTCTCCATGTTAGTCAGGCTGATCTTGAACTCCCGACCTCAGTTGATCACCCACCTTGGTCTCCAAAAGTGCGGATTACAGATGTGAGCCATTGTGCCCGGCAAGTTTTCAATTAATTAATTAATTATTATTTTTTGAGACGGAACCTTGCTCTGTTGCCCAGGCTGGAGTGCAATGGTGTGATCTTGGCTCACTGCAGCCTCCGCCTCCCAGGTTCAAGCAGTGCTTCTGCCTCAGCCTTCTGAGTAGCTGGGATTACAGGTGTGTGCCACTATGCCTGGCTAATTTTATTTGTATTTTTAGTAGGGACAGGGTTTCACTGGTTGGTGAGGCTGGTCTCAAACTCCTGACCTCGTGATCTGCCTGGCTTGGCTTCCCAAAGTGCTGGGATTACAGGCGTGAGGCACTGTGCCTGGCTAATTTATTTTTTTAATAAAGATGAGGTCTCACTGTGTTACCCAGGCTGGTCTCGAACTCCTGGGCTCAAGTAATCCTCCCACCTTGGCCTCCCGAAGTGCTGTGGTGGCCTATAATCCCAGCACTTTGGGAGGCTGAGGCAGGTAGATCACCTGAGGTGATCCATGCCTGGAATAATTTTTAAAATTTTTGATAGAGATAGGTCCCACTGTGAGCTGTGATTGTGCCACTGTGCTCCAGCCTGAAAAAGAAGTGAAACGCTGTTTCCAACACACACACACACACACACACACACACACACACACACAGAAATAAAGAAGAATAAAAAGTTATGGTCAGTGGTAACATTGTAGGTATCACATATTATTTGCTTATTTATTTTATAGGTTCTTTGTTAGAATGTAAAATTGTAGAGGTCAGGGATTTTGTCAGTTCTGGAACAGTGCCTGGCTTACCATAGTTTTGAGTAAATATTTGTTTATTGTTTCATTAATTGAATATGGAAACATTTCTTTTTTACGGCCTTAATGTTAACATTATAGTAATGCTTATTAACATTAAATTAAGGCCGGGTGCGGTGGCTCACGCCTGTAATCCCAGCACTTTGGGAGGCCGAGGCGGGTGGATCACGAGGTCAAGAGATCGAGACCATCCTGGTCAACATGGTGAAAGCCCGTCTCTACTAAAACTACAAAAAATCAGCTGGGCATGGTGGTGCGTGCCTGTAATCCCAGCTACTCAGGAGGCTGAGGCAGGAGAATTGCCCGAACCCAGGAGGCGGAGGTTGCGGTGAGCCGAGATCGCGCCATTGCACTCCAGCCTGGGTAACAAGAGCGAAACTCCGACTCAAAAAAAAAAAAACAAACCATTAAATTAAAAGTTAAAAAGAAAATTTCTGCCGGGTGCAGTGGCTCATGCCTGTAATCCCAGCAGTTTG
>NW_016107385.1:4122835-4124890 GCF_001604975.1 Cebus imitator
TTTTTTAGAGGCAGGGGTGGGGGGTGGGTCTTATTATATTTCCCAGGCTGGTCTCAAACTCTTGGCCTCAAGCAACCCTCTTGTCTCAGTCTTCCAAAGTTCTGGGATTATAGGAGTGAACCAGTGTGCCTGACCCCATTCTGCCTCTTGATCCATTATTTAAACCAGTCAGGGCCAGAGGTGGTGGCTCACACCTGTAATCCCAGCACTTTGAGAGGCCGACGCAGGCAGATCACATGAGGTCAGCTAATTTTTGTATTTTAGTAGAGACAGGATTTCACCATGTTGGGCAGGATGGTCTCGGGAAGCTGAGACAGGAGAATTGCTTGAACTCAAGAGGCGGAGGTTGCAATGAGCTGAGATCACATCAGTGCCTCCAGCCTGGAAAACAAAGATCGAAACTCCATCTCAAAAAACAAAACCAAACAAAACACATAAAAAAACCAGTCTTTTCCCATCATCCTCTGTCTGGAGGCTTCTCTTGGTTCTTAGGGCTTTCTCTGTGTGTCTTACAAGTTTAAATTCTCATCACTTTTTCTCATCAGTACAATGGAGGTAGTAGTGCCTACCTTAGGCTTGTTTTGAATATTAGTGTGATAAATAATACAAAGTGCTGGAGCCAGCGCAGTGGCTCACGCCTGTAATCGCAGCACTTTGGGAGGCTGAGGTGAGTGGATCACCTGAGGTCAGGAGTTCGAGACTAGCCTGGCCAACGTGATGAAACCCCCATCTCTGCTAAAAATACATAATTAGCTGGGCGTGGTGGTGGACTCCTGTAATCCCAACTACTCAGGAGGCTGAGGCAGGAGAATTGGTTGAACCTGGGAGTTGGAGGTTGCAGTGAATGGAGATCACGCCATTGTACTCCAGCCTGGATGACAGAGCAAGACTCTTTCAAAAAAAAAAAAAAAGATGCTAAAAATAGTGCCTTGCATATAATTGTTGCTGTTATCATCACCGTAATCTTACTGAGGCATCTCACCAAAATACTTTGCAATAGCTTTGACAGTCCATAATCACCTTTTGGTACCATGAGGTTTCTATGGTGTGAAATTTTGATTTGAGAGACAAAGTCTGGGAAAACTTGAAGTGATCCTAGAGGTTTTTAGGGTTAAGGAATGGAAATGGGATCTTCCAGTAGCCCTGAGCCTAAAATAGAGGTTTAAAGCCACATGAGAATTTGGTGTAATTGAAATGTTTGTAAAAGAAGGAAATGATAAATGCTGGAGGTGATGGATACCTTGTTTACCCTGATGTGATTATTATGCATTGTATGCCTTTATCACAATATCTCATGTACCCCATAAATATTATATAAACCTACTATATACCCATAAACTTAAAAATAAAATTGAAAAAAAAAAAAAATTTGGCCAGGTGCGGTGGCTCATGCCTGTAATTCCAGCGCTTTGGGAGGCTAAGGCGGGTGGGTCAGAAGGTCAGGAGATTGAGACCATCCTGGCCAACATGGTGAAACCCTGTCTCTACTAAAAATACAAAAAACTAACTTGGTGTCGTGGTATGTGCGTGCAGTCCCAGCTACTCAGGAGACTGAGACAGGAGAATCGCTTAAACGTGAAAGGCAAAGGTTGTGAGCGGAGATCGCGCCACTGCACTCCAGCCTGGCGACAGAGCGAGACTCTATCTCAAAAAAAAAAAAAAAAGAATTTGGTTCCTAGTTGCATTCACTGAGCTTGGAGGTGACAATAGAATACACGTGTACCTTCCTCCACCCAGGTGACCTCTTAGCAGGATTATGTATATGTTAGTATCAATCAGTGTTTTTCAAGCTGCTAACTGTATTTATATTTTCTAAATGAAAGCTTTTTAACACTCTAGGTTCCTTTTCAATTCTTTTAAAGTGTTAAACTTCTTTAAATAGTGTGTTATTGGAACCAGCATTTCACATTGCCACTAAGAATTTAATTAGATCAATATTGGTGCCATTTGAAATAGGATATTTGAAAAGAGCAGATTTTTTTCAGATTACATTTTTATGTAAAAGCATACTTAATTTCCTCTGATATGTCTTACCTTTTTTTTTTTTTTTTTTTT
>NW_016107385.1:4126666-4130165 GCF_001604975.1 Cebus imitator
AAATACAAAAATTGGTCAGGTGTGGTGGCTCGTGCCTGAAGTCCCAGCTATTTAGGAGACTGAGGCAGGAGAATCACTTGAGCCTGGGAGGCAGAGATTGCAGTGAGCTGAGATCGTGCCACTGCACTCTAGCCTGGACAACAAGCAAGACTCGTCTCAAAAAAAAAAAAAGTGGAAATTAAAGTGGAGAGATGAGATACTAGACAAAAACCAAACATACACACACAGATATACACACAATAAGGCTGGGCACAGTGGCTCACACCAGTAATTCCAGCACTTTGGGAAACTGAGGTGGGAGTATTGCTTGAAACCAGGAGTTTGGCGAGACTCCCACTCCTATAAAAAATTTAAAAAATTAGCTGAGTATGATGGCATGTGCCTGTGGGACCAGATAATTGGGAGACTGAGGTGAGAGGACTGCTTGAGCCCAGGAGGTCAAGGCTGCAGGGAGCCAGGATCGTGTCATTGCACTCCAGCCTGGGTGACAGAGTGGGTGTCTTAAAAAAAAGGACTGGCCAGGTGTGGTGGCTTATGCCTGTAATCCCAGCACTTTGGGAGGCTGAGGTGGTCGGTTCAGGAGGTCAAGAGATCGAGATCATCCTGGCCAGTATGGTGAAACCCCATCTTTACTAAAAATACAAAAAAATTAGCTGGGTGTGATGACAGGTGCCTGTAATCCCAGATACTTAGGAGGTTGAGGCAGGAGTATTGCTTGAGCCCGGGAGGCAGAAGTTGCAGTGAGCTGAGACCGTGCCTGATGACAGAGTGAGACCCTGTTTCAAACAAAAAACAAAAAAAAGAAGGACTAAGTTAAGACTAAATCCCGGCTTTTTTTTTTTTTTTTTTTTTTTTTTTTTTTTTTTTTTTTTTTTTTTTTTTTTTTTTTTTTTTTTTTTTTTTTTTTTTTTTTTTTACTGCTTTGGCTGATAGTTTATTAAATACACTACGTTTGTATCTTATTCTGTAGGTTTTTAAATTGTTCACATATGAACTGAGTAAAAACGTACTTTATAGAAAACCAAGTGCAAAACTAAAATGAAAGAATGCACATACTGCACAAATGCAGTCCCGTACCACATAATGATATTTTGGTTAATGATGGACTGCATATAATAGAGTGGTCCCATAAGATTATAGTGTAGCTGAAAAATTTCTGTTACATAGTGATAGGGTAGCCCTTCTAACGTTGTGGCCCAAAGCATTTATGGTCATATTGGTGTAAACAAACCTGTGCTGCCAGTTATTTAAAAATATAGCAGATACAATTATATATAGTATATGATACTTAAAGTTTAAAAAATTCAACTCTAAATTATACTGCAGTAACATCGTATGTAATATACAGTGTATACACATAGATGACATAGTTAATAATAAACTTATTGGATTATGCATTTACTATACTATATCATTTTATTATTTTTATTTTCTTGCAAATATATTATCTACTACTTGACTATTAATTTTTTTTTTTATAGACAGGTTATACTCTGTCACCCATGCTGGAGTGCATGATCAAACCTCACTGCAGCCTCCAACTCCTGGGCTCAAGCAATTCTCCTGTCTCAGCCTCATGACCATGCCAGACTAATTTTTCTTTTTTTTTTTTGAGATGGAATTTCACTTTGTTGGTCAGACTGGTCTCAAACTCCTGACTTTGGGTAATCCGCCCGACTTGGCCTCCCAAAGTGCTGGGATTACAGGCGTGAGTCACCACACTCTGCTATACTGTACTGTTTATCATTATTTTAGTATATATTCCTTCCACTCATTAAAAAAAAAAAGTTAACTGTAAAATAGCCTCAGTCAGGTTCTCTAGGAGTTATTCCAGAAGAAAGCAATTGCTATCATAGGAGATGACAGCTCTATGTGTATTACTGCCCATGGAGACTTTGTAGTGGGAAAGATGGGGCGGTGAAAGACAGTGATATTGATGATCCTGCCCTATGTAGACCTAGGCTAATGTGTATGTGTGTGCTAGTTTTTTGTTTTTTTTTTTTTGACAAATTTTATTTTTATTTTTTTGAAATGGAGTTTTGCTCTGTTGCCCAGGCTGGAGTGCAGTGGTGTGATCTCAGCTCACTGCAGCCTCTGCCTCCCGAGTTCAAGCGATTCTCATGCCTCACCCTCCTGAGTAGCTGGGATTGCAAGCATGTGCCACCATGTCGAGCTAATTTTTGTATTTTTAGTAGAGATGGGGTTTTGCCCTGTTGGCCAGGCTGGTGTCAAACTCTTGACCTCAATGATCTGCTGGCCTCAGCCCCCCAAAGTGCTGGGATTACAGGCATGAGCTATCACACCTATCATTTTTTTTTGTTTTTTATTAATAAATGAGACAGGGTCTTGCTCTGTCACCCAGTCTGGAGTGCAGTGGTACAATCACAGCTCACTGTAGCCTCAACTATCTAGGCTCAAGCAATTTTCCTGCTTTAGCCCTCTGACTAGCTGGGACTACAGGCATGTACCACAATCACATCTGGCTAATTTTTAAAAATATTTTGAGGCTGGGCATGGTGGCTCACTCTTGTAACTCCAGCACTTTGGGAGGCTGATGTGGGTGAATCACTTGAGCACAGCAGTTTGAGACCAGTCTGGGCAACATAGCAAGACCCTATCTCTATTAAAAAAAATACAAAAACTTTAGCCAGGCATGGTAGCTCATGCCTGTAGTCTCAGCTAGTTGGGAGGCTGAGGCAGGACAATTACTTGAGTCTAGGAAAGTTGAGGCTGCAGTGAGCTGTCATTGGATCACTGCACTCCATCTAGGTGGTAGAGCAAGACCCTGTCTCAAAAATTTTTTTTTTGTTTTGTAGAGATGGGGTCTTGGTTGGTCTTGAACTGTTAGGCTCAAGGGATCCTTCTGCTTCAGCCTCCCAAAGTTCTGGGATTTATAGGTGTGAGCCACTGTTTCTGGCTCAGAGTAGATATTATCAAAATTTTAAATATTTGCTGGTTGGGAAAATGATAGATACCCTGTTTTGATTTGTATCTCTCTGATTAGTGAAATTGAGCATCGTTCCATATCCTCATTGGCTTTTAATATATTTTTTTGTGAATTGCATAGTCATATTTTTTGTCAGTTTGTCTACCGAATTTATAGGAGTTTCTTGGGTATTAATCCAGATAATGTTTTTTCCTTTTTGTAATAGAGACGAGGTCTCACTATATTGCTCTGTGCCCAGGCTGGTCCCGAACTCTTGGGCCCAAGTAATTCTCCCACCTTGTCCATCCTAAGTGCTGGGATTTACAGATGTGAGACACCATGCCTGGCCCATAAATCTTTTTTTTTTTTGAGACGGAGTTTTACTCTTGTTACCCAGGCTAGAGTGCAATGGCTTGATCTCGGCTCACCACAACCTCCGCCTCCTGGGTTTAGGCAATTCTCCTGCCTCAACCTCCGGAGTAGCTGGGATTACAGGCACGTGCCACCATGCCCAGCTAATTTTTTGTATTTTTAGTAGAGACAGGGTTTCACCATGTTGACCAGGATGGTCTC
>NW_016107385.1:4130625-4133063 GCF_001604975.1 Cebus imitator
TTTTTTTTTTGGGGATGGGAAGGAGGAAGGGGGCAGGTGAGTGAGGGAGGAAGGGGGCAGGTGAGTGAGCAAGGGCCTGTTTCATTGATTTGAAATGCCTCCCTTTTATAAGTTTCCCTTCAGTCAGTTTCTGGAGTCTCCTTTCTGTTCTATTTATGTATCTGTGCATCAATATCATATACCATTTCAAATTCCTATAGCTTTATAGTTTTTCTTGTTGTTGTTCTTGTTTTTTTTTTTTTTTGATTGAGATAGAGCCTCATTCTGTCACGTAGGCTGGAATGCAGTGGTGTGTCATGATTACAACTCACTGCAATCTCAACCTCCTGGATTCATTCATTCAGTCTTGAGGCTGAATCATGCCACACCACTGCATAAATTTTTACTCCTGAGTAGCTGGGAGTATAGGTGAGCACTACCATGCAAGCCTAATTTTTTTATTTTTTGAAGAGACAGTGTTTTGCCATGTTGCCCAGGCTTGTCTTGAACTCCTGTATTCAAGTGACCTTCCTGCCTCTGCCTCCCAATGTGCTAGGATTACAGGTGTGAGCCACCACACCTGGCCTAGGTTTTTGGGTTTTTGATAGCAGGTTAATAAAGCTCCACTACTCACGCCTATAATCCCAGCACTTTGGGAGGCAGAGGCAGGCAGATCACCCGAGGTCAGGTGTTCGAGACCACTCTGGCCAACATGGTGAAACCCTGCCTCACTGAAAATATAAAAAATTAGCCGGGTGTGGTGGTGTGTGCTTGTAGTCCCAACTACTTGGGAGGCTGAGGCAGGAGAATAATTTGAACCAGGAAGGTGGAGGTTGCAGTGAGCTGAGATCACATCCCTGCACTCCAGCCTGGGTGACAAAGCAAGACTGTCAAAAATTTTAAAAAAAATCAACCAAAAAAACATATATTCGAAGGCACTATATGATATGTCAAGTGGGTGTTAGAGAAACTTCACTGAAGAAAAAAAAGGAATTACCTGTAGTTGAATATCCTGGGTAAACTTGGTAGATAAGCTGGGATTTGAGGTGGACCTTGAAAGATGAATGAGATTTTTCTTTGCACTAAGCTCTGCACATAGCATTTTATGTGAATTTTAAAAAATTAATCTTTACAACAACTTTTATGAGACAAGTATAGTTATGATTAATATAGTAAAGATGAAGAAACTGAAGCTTAAAATGTATATTTTCTGCGCCAGTACAGTGGTACGATCTTGGCTCACTACAACCTCTGCCTCCCTGGTTCAATCGATTCTCCTGCCTCAGCCTCCCGAGTAGCTGGGATTACAGGTGCCCACCACCACGCCTGGCTAATTTTTGTACTCTTAGTGTTGACAGAGTTTCATTGGCCAGGCTGGTCTCGAACTCCTGACCTCAGGCGATCCCCCCACGTTGGCCTCCCAAAGTGCTGGCATTACAGGCATGAGCCACCGTGCCCGGCCATGAAAAACATTTCTGAAAAAAAGGTCTAGAAAGATTCATCTTCAGTTACATTTTGGTTACCTATGGCGGAAGGTACTGAGATTTTGGAGGTGGAAGGTACTGAGATTTTGAAGGCGGAAGGCAAAAGGAGGCTTTGGAATTTCAGGTTGTCATTTAAAGGAGGTATATTTAAAAATGCATTGTAAGAAGAAAAATATAAACATTTTGGAACTAAGATAATGGGAAAGGAAGGTTAAGATATTAAATATATATATATATATATATTTTTTTTTTGAGACAGAGTTGCTCCATCGTATAGGCTGGAGTGCAGTGGCATGATGTTGGCCCACTGCAGCCTCCGTCTCCCGGGTACAAGCAATTCTCCTGCTTCAGCCTCTCGAGTAGCTGGGACTACGGGTGCGTGCCACCACACCCAGCTCATTTTGTATTTTAGTAGAGATTTCACCACATTGGCCAGGTTGGTCTTGAACTCCTGACCTCATGATCTTTTTGCCTCAGCCTCCCAAGGTGCTGGGGTTATGGGCCTGAGCCACCGTGCCTGGCCTTTTTTTTTTAAATTCAGTTTTATTTTTTAGATAGAGTCTCACTCTGTCGCCCAGACTGGAGTGAAGCGGCAAATTCTCAGCTCACTGCAACCTCCGACTCCCTGGTTGAAGCAGTGCTCCTGCCTTAGGCTCCTGAGTAGCTGTGATGACAGCCACACAGCACCACGCCCAGCTAATTTTTGTATTTTTAGTAGAGTCAGGGTTTCAGTACGTTGGCCAGAATGGTCTTGATCTCCTGACCTCATGATCCACCTGCTTTGGCCTCCCAAAGTGTTGTGACTACAGGCGTGAGGCACCATGCCTGGCCAAATTTATTTTTCTGTAACATGACATTGATAGTAAATTATCCAAATGTGGCATAATCTGCATTGGTTGCTGGAAGTCATCATTGTTTTTCTGTCCCATGGCATTTCTACAGCTAGAAACTATTCTTTTTTTTTTTTTTTTTGGG
>NW_016107385.1:4134579-4138488 GCF_001604975.1 Cebus imitator
TTTTTTTTTTTTTTTCTTTTTTTTTAATTTTGAGTCAGAATCTTGCTCTGTTGCCCAGGCTGGGATGTTGTGATGTGATCTTCGCTCATTGCAGCCTCCACTTCCTGGGTTCAAGCAGTTCGCATGCCTCAGCCTCACTAGTAGCTGAGATTACAGGCGTGTGCCATCACACCTGACTAATTTTGGTATTTTTAGTAGAGAAGGAGTTTCACCACGTTGGCCAGGCTGGTCTTGAATTCCTGGCCTCAAAAAAATTCGCCCACCTCAGCTTCCCAAAGTGTTGGGATTGCAGGCGGGAGCCACTGTGCCCAGGAGTTTGAGACTAGACTGGGCAGCATAGCAAGACCCTGTCTCTACAAAAAATTAAAAAATGAGCCAGGATATGTGGCACGCACCCCTGTCCTAGCTGCTCCAGAAGCTGAGGTGTGAAGATTGCTTGAGCTCAGGAGGAGTTGGAGGTTGCATTGAACTATGATGGTGCCACTTTACTCTATCCTGGGCAACAAAGTGAGATCCTGTCTCTATTAGAAAAAATAAAAATAAAATAAAATAGGCTGGGTGTGGTGGCTCATGCCTGTAATCCCAGTACTTTGGGAGGCCGAAGTGGGTGGATCATGAGGTCAGGAGTTTGAGACCACCTTGGGCAATATGGTGAAACCCTGTCTCTACTAAAAATACAAAAATTAGCCGGGCATGGTTGCTTGTGCCAGTAGTCCCAGCTACTTGGGAGGCTGAGGCAGAAGAATTCCTTGAACCATGGAGGTGGAGGTTGCAGTGAGCCGAGATTGTGCCACTGAACTCTAGCCTGGGTGACAGAGTGAGACTCTGTCTCAAAAAAGAAAGAAAGAAAGAAAAAAAAAAACAGAAAGGAGTGCAAGTGACCTGAAGTTGTACCCTAAGAGACTTAGATATCTAATCATTGGATCTGGGTTGTGGGAAATCAGAGGGAGTATAGGTCAAGGAGCAGGTGGGGTCAGAGTAAGATTTTTGTGAGGTGCTTGAGTAATCAAGGCAGGGGACAGTTTCAAATGACGACAAGATCCAGGGATAAAGAAGTGAAGACCAGGTGCATGAAACAGAATTGTGCTGAAGATTGCTGGGCATGGTAGCTCACATCTGTAATCCCAGCACTTTGGGAGGCTGAGGCAGGCAGATCACCAGAGGTCATGAGTTCGAGACCAGCCTGGCCAACATAGTGAAACCCCTCTCTACTAAAAATACAAAAATTAGCTTGGGCATGGTGGCAGGTGCCTGTAATTCCAGGTATTTGGAAGGGTGAGGCAGGAGAATCTCTTGAACCAGGGAGGCGGAGGTTGCAGTGAGCCAAGATTGCTCCATTTTGGACGACAGAGGGAGACTCCATCTCAAAAAAAAAAATGAATTGAGCAAAAGATCATTGGAACTAAAAACATTCATGAATTCTAATGTACAGTAGTTGGTTGGGTTGTCTTCATGGGTGTTGAAGTGTTCTAAGATTGTGATAGATTTGGTAGAGAAGGCTGTGAACTAGGCTCCTAGGTTTTTTGGTTTTGATTTTTTTTTTTTTTTTTAGACAGAGTCTCACTCTGTTGCCAGGTTAAGTGTCATGGCTCCATATTGGCTCACTGCAACCTCCGCCTCCCGGGTTCAAGCGATTCTCCTGCCTTAGCTTCCCAAGTAGCTGGGACTACAGGTGCACGCTACCATGCCCAGCTAATTTTTGTATTTTTAGTAGAGATGGGGTTTCACTATGTTGGCCAGGATGGTTTCCATCTCCTGAACTTGTGATCCGCCTGCCTTGGCCTCCCAAAGTGCTGGAGTTACAGGCATGAGCCATCGCGCTTGCCCTGAGGTTCCCAGGTTTTTAACGAATGAAAACATGTATCTAAGGAATTAATTAGAAGATGCTAGGTGATGAAAGGACACAGTTGGCCCTGTTCATGGTTCTGCACCTGCAGATTCAACCAACCATGGATTAGAAGTAGTTGGGAAAAATAAAAAATAATATGACAATTAAAAAAAAAATAAGGCTAGGCGCTGTGGCTCACACCCATAATCCCAACACTTTGGAAGGCTGCGGTGGGTGGATAACCTAAGGTCAGGAGTTCAAGACCAGCTGGACCAATATGGTGAAACCCCATCTCTACTAAATAGAAAAATTTTCTGGGTATGATGGTGTGTGCCTGTAATCCCAGCTATTTGGGAGGTTGAGACAGGAGAATTGCGTAAACCCAGGAGGCAGAGGTTGCATTGAGCCAAGATCACGCCACTGCATTGCAGCCTGGGTGGCAAAGTAAGACTCTGTCTCAAAAAAAACCAACCGACCAAACAAAAAATACAGTATAACCACTATTTGTATGGCGTTTACATTGTATTAGGTATTATAAGTAATCAAGAGATGATTTAAAGTGTATGGGAGGATGTGCATAGGTTATATGCAAATACTGTGCTATTTTATTCTTGAGTCAAGAGTTCCACTCTGTTACCCAGGCTGGAGGGCAGTGGTGCAATCTCAGCTCACTGCAGCCTCCACCTCCTGGGTTCAAGCAGTTCTTGAGCTGCAGCCTCCCGAACAGCTGGGATTACAGGCACCCGCCACCACACCTGGCCAGTTATTATCATTATTATTATTTTTTGAGATGGAGCCTAGCTCTGTTGCCCAGGCTGGAGTGCAGTAGTGCGATCTCAGCTTACTGCAACTTCTGCCTCCTGAGTTGAGGTGATTTCTGGCTTTTTTTGTTTTGTATTTTTAGTAGAGACAGGGTTTCACCATGTTGGCCAGGCTGGTCTTGAACTCCTGACCTCAAGTGGGCTGCCCAACTCAGCGTCCCATGGTGCTGGGATTATAGGCGTGAGCCACTACATGTAGTCTAATTTTTGTATTTTCAGTAGAGATGGGTTTTCACCATTTTGGCCAGGCTGGTTTCGAACTCCTGACCTCAAGTAATCCACCTGCCTCGGCCTCCCAAAGTGCTGGGATTACAAGTGTGAGCCACCATGCCTGGCCTGTGGTATTTTGTATCAGGGATTTGAGCATCCATAGATTTTGTTATCTGCAGGGGGTCCTGGAACCAGTCCTCATAGATAACAAGATAAAACTGTATATCTCAAAGGTGAAGCCATAAAGGAAGATGATCATGATCTAAAAGGTTTGGTAGAAAGACAAGACAGTGACAATTATTTCTGGCTCTGTGGGGGTAAAGGTTGTAGTAAAGAGAGAAATGTGAGAAAATACTTGAGGGAGACAGCTAGGTTTAAATCAAGGTAAATAAGTGGAAGGATCATTGTTCAGAAAGATTTGAGGAAGCCTGGGAGTTGGTATGACAACAGTGAGTATTTTCTTGGGCATAGTGTAAAGATTTGGGCAGTGACAGTTTGGAAAAAACCAGGGTTGAGGACCTACAGATTAGTAAGATAGATCATGGTTTGTATCATAATTGCCTTTGCCTTTGGTGACCTGGGATCATAGAGATCAGAGGGCATGTTGGAAGTTATCGATTGACTCAATTGTCTGAGCTTTGCAAGTTGTTTTGGTACTGAAACTGGTTTAAAGATCCAAATATTATATGACTTGATGTTATAGAGGTGGTAAATGTTTTTTATAAAGTTAGTGTCAAAGGCAGCAAAGACCATATTCTCGGTGAGGGGTTGAATAAGCAGAGTTGAAATCACTTGTTAGGTAAAGGCTCCCAGGAGGAATATGGTGAAAAACTGATTGTGTCCAAGGACTCCTGTGATGCCTATAGAGGGGCTATAAAGCTCAGGTTGAGGGGATTGTGGTGACAGGGATCATTTTAGAATAGAGTGATTATCAGTTTAAAATTGAATGGCTTGGCCGGGCACGGTGGCTCAAGCCTGTAATCCCAGCACTTTGGGAGGCCGAGGCGGGTGGATCACGAGGTCAAGAGATCGAGACCATCCTGGTCAACA
>NW_016107385.1:4139188-4143143 GCF_001604975.1 Cebus imitator
TTTTTTTGAGACATTCTTGCTCTGTCACCCAGGCTGGAGTGCAGTGGCATGATCATAGCTCACTGTAGCCTCTAACTCCTGGGCTCTGGAGATCCTCCTGCCTCAGCTTCCTGAATAGCTGGTACCACAGGCACGTACCACCACACTCAATTAATTAAAAAAATTTTTTTTGTAGATAGGGGTCTTGCTATGTTTCCTAGGTGTCTTAATTGTCTTGAGCTCCTGGGCTCAAGCTATCATTTTTTTTTTTTTTTTGAGATAGGGTCTCTCTCTGTTGCCCAGGCTGGAGTGCAGTGGTGTGACCTTGGCTCACTGCAACCTCTGCCTTCTGGGTTTGAGCAGTTCTCTTATCTCAGCCTCCTTATTAGCTGAGACTACAGGTGCATGCCACCATACCCGGGTAGGTTTTTGTTGTTGTATTTATTGTACAGATGGAGTTTTGACTTGTTGCCCAGGCTGATCTTGAAACTCCTGGGATCAAGTAATCCGCCCACCTTGGTCTCCCAAAGTGCTGGGATTACAGGCATGAGCCACCATACCTGACGTTTTTTTGATGGGGGCCTCACTGTGTTGCCCAGGCTGGACTTGAACTCCTGGTCTCCAGTGATTCTGACATCTCAGCCATTTCAGCATGAGAATTTGTCATTCTCTTCCTGGATGGGGATCATAATGTTTTCTCTTCTTCCTTCTCGTTTTTTTTTTTTTTTTTTGAGATGGAATCTCACTCTATTGCCCAGGCTAGAGTGCAGTGGGGTGATCTCAGCTCACTGCAGCCTCTGTCTCCCAGGTTCAAGCAGTTCTCTGCCTCAGCCTCCCAAGTATCTAGAATTACAGGCACCCACCATCATGCCCAGCTAATTTTTGTATTTTTAGTAGGGATGGGGTTTCACCATCTTGGCCAGGCTGGTCCTGAACTCCTGACCTTGTGATCCGCCCACCTCGGCCTCTCTAAGTGCTGGGATTACAGGAGTGAGCCATTGCACCCGGCTCCCCGCTTGTTATACTATGCTTGTCCCATCCAATTTCTGACTTCACTCTTTTTTTTTGGCATGTTTTTCATTGTCTTACAGTTTCCTCTCTTGTATGGCCATACTATTTTATGGCCCCTTCTCTGGTAATGTTCTAGTTTCTATTCTTGCTTCCAGCTCCATGAGTCTTTCCTCCCACTTACCATGCAGTTGAGAGAGAATGAGAGAGTACATTTTTACCTTTAAGACAGAGAATCTGTTTGTCATTCCTTTTTGATTAAACTCTCATAGCACTCTTTCTTCACAAGCTGATGGTCAATTTATAGAAGCTTTGGATCAGGTGCATCCCCCTATGTGATAGTTACACACAGGAATCAGGAGCATGTAGTTTCTATGTGGAGATATGGGTTGACGGTGAAATAAGAGACTCCTTAATCTGAAAGGCATTGTTGATAGAGCTTTTGCCTTGAGAGAAATGACTGTAAGTGTGCTGACCAATCTGTCAAAGATGATGAGAGCTAGATTACTGTGCACCGAAAGAGAGTGACAAAATCCTTTGATGGTTTAGACGAAGGCCAGTGTTTACACAGCAAGGACATCAAGGCAGGCTTCATGAAAATACTTGACTTTAAGATTGAGGATTATTTCAATAGGAGGAGATTAGGGAGAATGATGCTGGCGAATTTAAGGACTTGGAAGGCAGAGAGAAGATACTAAAGCAGTGTAATTATAAATACAAAAGTTCAGATAAAAAACCTGGGGGGCATATTTAGGAAATACAGAGTAGTTCATTATACAGCAGCAGAGAGAAGGAAAGCTAGGTCCAGAGTAGTAAGGCCCTTATATGCTAAGCTAGGGAGTTGAGGTGCAACTTGGTGTTCATTGTTTGTCTTAGAGTTCTCACTAACCTTAAAGTTGCTGAGAATTTACAAATGAGTTGTCGAGTCCAGAAAGTGATACAATTTCTTATTGAGATAAGATTGTACATCATTTAAACCTTAGTTTTGTGACATTAGTGTGCAACAGTTATTTGTAAGTATTTCCTCTTATCTATCTATCTATTTATTTATTTATTTTTTAAATTTTAAGATGGAGTCTCCCTCTCTCTCCCAGGCTGAAGTCCAATGGTGCGATCTCAGCTCACTGCAACCTCTGCCTCCCAGCTTAAGCTATTCTCCTGCCTCAGCCTCCCTAGTAGCTAGGATTACAGGTGCACATGACCATGTCCAGCTAATTTTTGTATTTTTAGTAGAGACAGGGTTTCACCATGTTAGTCAGGCTGGTCTCGAACTCCTGACCTCATGATCTGCCCACCTTGGCCTCCCAAAGTGCTAGGATTACAGGCTGAGCTACTGTGCCTGGCCTCCTCTTAGTTTTTAAAGTTTTGAGATAAAATTAATATACTATAAAATTTACCCATTTAAAGTATATAATTCAGTGGTTTTTAGTAGATTCACAGTAGCACATCTGTCACCAACATTTTAGAATATTTCAGCATCCCAGAAAGCAACCCTATACACACAAGCAGTCATTCCCTGTTTCTCTCCCAATTTTCCCACCCCTAAATGACCACCAGTCTACTTTGTATCTCTATGGATTCATCTAGTTTGGAACATTTCATATAAATGGAATCATACAAAACGAGGTCCTTTGTAATCCTTGTGTTTTTGGCATGTTTTCAGGGTTCGTACATGTTGTAGCATGTATCCATACTTCTTTTTCATGGCTGAATAATATTTCATTGTGTCAATATAGCATATTTTGTTTATCCATTCTTCAGTTGATGAACATTTGGGTTGTTTTCATTTTTTGGCTACTATGAATTATGCTATTGTGAACATTAGTGCACCTTTTTTGCGTAAATGCATGTTTTTATTTTTCTTTGGTATATGCCTAATAGTGGAATTACTGGGTCATATGGTATCTCTATGCTTAACTTTTTGAGGAACTGCCAGTGTTTTCCAGAGCACCTGCACTGTTTTTTATTTCCACCAACAAAAATTGTTCCAAGTAACACTTTTTTTGTTCTGTTTTGTTTTGAGGCTGGTCTCGCTCTGTTGCTCAGACTGGCATCCAATGGTGCAATCACATCTTACTGTGGTCTTGACCTCTGGGGCTCAAGCAATCCTCCCATCCCACCCTCCCAAGTAGCTGGATCTACAGGTGCACTCCACCGCACCTAGCTAATTTTTGTGCTTTTTGTAGAGACGGAGTCCCATTATGTTGCCTAGGCTGGTCTCCAACTGAATTCCTGGGCTTAGGCAATCCTCCTGCCTCGACCTCTCAAAGAGCTGGCATTACAGGTGGGAGCCACTGTGCCAGGGCCCAGCCAACACTTAATTGTTTTTTCGATTATAGCCCCCTTAGAGGATGTCAAATGGCATCTCATTTGGTTTTGATTTGCATTTCCCTAATGATTAATGACATTGAGCTTCGATTCATGTGCTTTTATTAGTAATTTGTATATCTTTGTTGGAGAAATGTCTTTTCAAGTCCTTAGCCCATTTTAAATTTAAATTAAATTAAATTAATTTTTTTTTTTTTTTGAGACGGAGTTTTGCTCTTATTGCCCAGGCTGGAGTGCCATGGTGTGATCTCGGCTCACTGCACCCTCCGCTTCCCAAGTTCAAACAATTCTCCTGCCTCAGCCTCCTGAGTAGTTGAGACTACAGGTGCGTGCCACCATGCCAGCTAATTTTTGTATTTTTAGTAGAGACCGGGTTTCTCCATATTAGCCGGGATGGTTTCAATCTCTTAACCTCATGATCTGCCTGCCTCAGCCTCCCAAAGTGCTGGGATTACAGGTGTGAGCCACTGTGCCTGGCCATTTTTCTTTTGTATTTTTAGTAGAGACAAAGTTTCTGCATGTTGGCCAAGCTGGTCTCAAAGTACTGACCTCAGGTGGTCCACCTGCCTCAGCTTCGCAGAGTGCTTGGATTATAGGCATGAGCCACTGCACCCGGCCTATTTTTTTTTTTTTTTTTTTT
>NW_016107385.1:4143188-4145153 GCF_001604975.1 Cebus imitator
TTTTTTGAGACAGGGTCCTGCTCTGTTGCCCAGGCTGGAATGCAGTGACATGATCAGGGCTCACTGCAGCCTCATTCTGTCAGGCTCAAGTGATCTCTTACCTCAGCCTTCCAAGTACGGCGTGTGCCACCACACCTGGCTGATTATTTTTTATGTTTTGTAGAGACAAGGTCTTGCTATGTTGCTGATGCTGGTCTTGAACTGCGCTCAAGCCAACTTCCTGCTTCGGCCTTGCAAAGTTCTGGGATTACAGGTGTGAGCGCTGTGGTGCCTGCCTCTAATTTTTAAAGTGATTTTGTTGTTGAGTTGTAGGAGTTCTTTTTATATTCTGAATACTAGTCCATTATCAGATAGATGGTTTGCAAATTATTTCTCCTTTTCTATACATTGCCTTTTCACTATCTTAATAGTGAATAATATACAAAAGGTTTTAATTTGATGACGTCCAGTTTATCTTTTTTTATCATCTGTTACCTATGCTTTTTGTGTCATACTTAAGAAATCATTGCTAAATCCAAGGTTGTAAATGACTCCCCCTTTTTTTTTTCTAAAAGTTTTGTAATTTCAGTACTTACATTTAGGTCTTTGATATGGTTTGGGTTCATTTTTGAATATAGTTTGAGATAGATGGTTCAACATAATTCTTTTATTTTTTTGAGTTAATGTTTTGCTGAACCAACATAATTCTTCTGCATTTGTATCCAGTTGTCCCAATTCCATTTTTTTCATCTTTTATGAAATTAATAAAGTACTTCTTCATATTTTACATAATAAGATATTTCTTCATACTTTATATACTGTCCTAACATCCCATTCAAAGTATTAACTATACAGGCCAGATATAGTGAGTGGATGGATTATGCATGTAATCTCAACACTTTGAGAGGCAGAGGTGAGAGGACTGCTTGAAGTCGGTAGTTTGAGACCAGCCTGAGCAATGTAGCAAGACTCCATCAGTGCAAAAAAAAATAAAAGAAGAAGGCTGGAGGCAGTGGCTCACACCTGTAATACCGGCACTTAGGGAGGTCGAGGTTGGAAGATCACTTGAGTCCAGGAGTTCAAGACCAGCCTGGTCAACATGGTGAAACTCTGTCTCTATTAAAAATACTAAATATTAGCCAAGGGTGGTGGTCATGCACCTGTAATCCCAGCTATTTGGGAGGCCGAGGCACGAGAATCACTTGAAACCTGGGAGGCAGAGGTTGCAGGGAGGTGGAGGTTGCAGTGAGCCAAGACTGCACCATTGCCCTCCAGCCAGCCTGAGCAGACTCTGTCTCAAAAAAAGAAGAAAACATATTACCATTCAAGTGAAGATAAAATGTGTGTTATTTGTGGAATATTAAAGTTGGCATATACGTCATAGAGGTTGTCTTCAGTCTCCCTTATTTTATAAATGTGGAAAGAAAGACCAAGAGAAGTTAACTAATGTCCATTGTTGTATAAGTAATCAGTTAGAGATCATACTTTAACCCAGGTGTTTGCAAGTTTTTTCTATAGAGGGCCACATCGTAAATATTTTAGGCTTAGTGGTCCAAGAGGCAAAATAGCATATTATCTAGGTACACATATTAAAAGAAAACCCAAATTTCCACAAATTTTGTATTGATGAAGATAGAAAATTTAATTTTTTAGTACTTTTTCATTTTGGTAATACATGTCTGCAAATGAGAAGAATGGAACTCCTAAAAAGAAAAGAAGAAAAAAAAATGGAATTCTTTTTTGGGCAGGATAACAATTTGATTAATTGAGGTTCAAAGTAAATGTTGCCTAGCCTCAAAATCAGTTGCAAATGTTCATCTATTATTATCTGTATGAAGTTTCATATAATCTTTGAAAATGTCGTTTTTTAGGCCGGGCGCAGTGGCTCATAATCCCAGCACTTTGGGAGGCCGAGGCGGGTGGATCACGAGGTCAGGAGTTCAAGACCAGCCTGGCCAATATGGTGAAACCCTGTCTCTACTAAAA
>NW_016107385.1:4146878-4148461 GCF_001604975.1 Cebus imitator
TTTGAGATGGAGTCTTGTTCCATCACCCAGGCTGGAGTGCGATGGCATGATCTCGGTTTACTGCAACTTCCGCCTCCCAAGTTCAAGTGATTCTCATGCCTCAGGCTTTCCAGTAGCTGGGATAACAGGCGTGTACCCCCATGCCTGGCTAATTTTTGTATTTTTAGTAGAGAGGGGGCTTTGCCATGTTAGCCAGGTTGGTCTCTAATTTCTGGCCTCAAGTGATCTGCCCATGTAGGCCTCCCAAAGCACTGGGATTACAGGCGTGAGCCACCGAAGGGAGAATTGCTTGAATCCAGGAGGCGGAGGTTTCAGGGAGCTGAGATCGAACCACTGCACTACAGCCTGGGCAACAGAGTGAGACTCCGTCTCAAAAAAAAAAAAAAAAAAGGAAAGGAAAAGAATTCTGTTAGATTCTTCTGATTTTTAAAACATTAATCGAAGAGTAATTACTTTAAATTTAAGGCTAGGTGGAAGCTCCTCAATTGCACAAGTAGATTTTGAAATGGAGAAATTCCCTTTTCATTTGCATGAAGTTCTGAAAAATGCTGCTAGAACTGTAAAATGCTAAACTTGGAAGCTATATTCACTGCAACTTCGTATGGGAATGAACTTCTCTCATATTGTTTTAACTGTTGACAGCAAAGGCGATGTATGCACTTTGACATTACTTGTGGTTCAAGCAATGTTGGTTTTAATTGAAATGACTTTGTTGCAGCATAAGTTCTGCATATAATCACTGTTTTGCTATTTGACTAGGTTGAATTCATAGAGACACATGCTGAAGTCTGTCAGAAATGCTAATTTCCAAAGCCATTTAGTGTTCAATTAATAGTGGGTGAGGGTGATCTCATTCAGAAAAATTCCAGCTCACCCTGAGTTTAAAAAATTGCAATAAGGCTGGGTGCAGTGGCTCATACCTGTAATCCTACCGCTGGAAGGCTGACGCAGGTGGATCACGAGGTCAGGAGTTCAAGACTAGCCTGACCAACATGGGTAAAACCCTGTCTCTACCAAAAATACAAAAGTTAGCTGGGCGTGATGGTAGGTGCCTGTAATCCCAGCTACTAAGGAGGCTGAGGCAGGACAATCGCTTGAACCTGGGAGGTGGAGGTTGCAGTGAGCTGAGATTGCGCCACTGCACTCCAGCCTGGGTAACAGGGCGAGACTCTGTCTCAAAAAAAAAGAAAGAAAATGTCACTTTTCACAGACATTTTCTGCCAGTTACTGATACATGTGTTCACAAGCATGTGTTTCTAATTGAGTCTGTTAATCTCTTGGAAGGCATTTTAAGAATTGTGTTAGGGCTGGTGTGGTGGCTAATGCCTGTAATCTCAGCCCTTAGGGAGGCCGATGCACAGATCACTTGGGTGGAGCTCTCGACCAGCCTGGCCAACGTGGCAAAACCGTCTCTTTACTAAAAATACAAAAATTAGCTAGGCATGGTGGTATATGCCTGTAATCCCAGCTAATCAGGAGTCTGAGCAAGGAGAATGTCTTGAACCTGGGAGGTGGAGGTTGCAGTGAGCTAAGATTGTGCCCCTACACTCCAGCCTGGGCAACAGAGTGAGACTCTGTCAAAA
>NW_016107385.1:4150231-4158828 GCF_001604975.1 Cebus imitator
AGTGTTGTGCTCTGTCACCCAGGCTGGAGTGCAATGGCATGATCTTTGCTTACTGCAACCTCCATTTCCACCTCAGCCTTCTGAGTAGCTGGGATATATAAAGTGTGGTGTCTCATCTTGGAAAAATGATGCTGCCTGTCTGCATGTTGGGATGATGCTGAGATTATTGCTTATTTTTTTTTTTTTTTTTAATCTCCAATGCTTACTGAACATTACCACTTAGATCGATGGTTTCTAAATGTTTAGGGGATTACCTACTCCCTTAAGAATGTGATTAAGGTATATCTCTCTCCCCAGAAAAGTACACAGCATACTAAATTTTGGATACTGTTCTAGGGTGTTCCTGGACTGCTTTCAGCCCGTCCATGGATTCCTTGTGGGATTCTAATTACGCAGATATTGTTTAAGATGTTCCTGAGCTGCCTTTAATTCAGTTTGTCCAAAATTGACAGTATAATCATTGCGTCTAACCAATTTTATTGTTATTCCTCTCCCTAATGCCTCTAAATGTAATTATTTGCTTTTTAATTATTTACTAAAAAATTTATTCTGCAAATATATGAATGCTTCATATCCAGCACCAGACCTGAATATGCAGTGATGCACAAAATAGACTTGGTTATTCAATTCTTTCAAAGCTTACTCTATAGCATAGTGATTAAAAATGTGAACTTTGGAGCCAGAGTATCTAGGTTCAAATTTTGACTCCTTACTGCTTTGTGACCTTGAACAAATTACTTAACCTTTCTCTTAACCTTTAACTTAACCTTTCAGTTTCATCATCAGCCTGCTTTACTGGTTATTAGGATTAGATGAGTACGATGAGTACGGCAAATACTGTATGTATGTTAGCTTTTATTCATGGAGGAGACACTGAATAATCATAAGTAAATAATTATACATTTTGATAAGTACCATGAAGGGATAGAACAGGGTACTTTGAGAGAGAATTTAAATTAGGGAGTGGGGATAGCATTGCTAAGGAAGGGACTGACATTTAGACAAACTGGTAGAATGAATAGCTGTTACCCAGGTGAAGGTTTGTAGGGACTGGAAGCAAAGCATTTCAGGCAAATAAAAAGGCAGTGCAAGAGCCCTTCTGGGAGAAAGTGTTTGGAGCATTTGAGAATAGAAGGTCATTGTGCCTGGAGTATGATGTGTTATGGGGAGAATGATTTGAACGCAGAGATCTGTATCCGTACTAAAGAGGTTAGATTTTATTCTAAATCAAATGGGAAGCTAATGGAAGGTTAAAAATGGCAGAAATGGCATGAACTGATTTATGTTTAGAAAGGGTCCCTTGATACTGTGTGAAGAATAGATTAGAGGAGAGCCAGAATGAGAGAGCCTAGAGAGAGAAAAGAAAAGAAAAGTCTGTTGCAGTAGTCTGAGTAAGAGCTGCTGGTGGTTTGGACTAGGTTGGTGCACGGAGGTGGAATGAAGTGTGTGGGTTCAAAATGTTTTAATTGAGTGCTTCTGTGTGCCATGTACCATTGATACGATCTGAGGGTACAGTGTAGAGGTTAAAAAGGACATATAGGCTGGTCGCGGTGGCTCACACCTGTAATCCCAGCACTTGGGAAGCTGAAGTGGGTGGATCACAAGGACAGGAGTTGTAGACCAGCCTGGCCAAGATGGTGAAACCCTGTCTCTACTAAAAATACAAAAATTAGCCGGGCATGGTGGCAGGAGCCTGTAATCCCAGCTGCTTGAGAGGCTGAGGCAGGGGAATCACTTGAACCCAGGTGGCAGAGGTTGCAGTGAACTGAGATCAACCACTGCAATCCAGCCTGGGTGACAGAGTGAGACTCCATCTCAAAAAAAAAAAAAAAAAAAAAAAAAAAAAAAAAAAAGGACATATAGTCAGTCTGTAGTTTATAGGGATGGGATGAGCAGGAGAGAGAAGACAATTATACAAATAAATATAAAAAATAGACCTGTGGTAAGTTCTAGGAAGAACAGTAAGTAGTGTTTTTATAGCGTATCATGGTCAGGAAGGTCAGTGATGTAGAATGAACAGGAAGATTTGATAATTGATTTGATGTAGAAGGAAAGGAGAGGAGGATATGTAGATGAATATGGAGAAAAATCTTATTGGGTTCTAGTCTTGTCATCTTATATACTATCTTGTTTGTTTGTTTGTTTGTTTATTTATCGAGATTGAGTCTCGCTCTGTCGCCCAGGCTGGAGTGCAATGGCGCAATCTTAGCTCACTGCAACCTCTGCCTCCGGGTTCAAGTGAGTCTTCTGCCTCAGCCTCCTGAGTAGCTAGGATTACAGGCACCTGCCGCCTCACCCAGCTAATTTTTGTATTTTTAGTAGAGACAGGGTTTTACCATGTTGGCCAGGCTGGTCTTGAACTCCTGACCTCAGGTGATTTGCCTGCCTCAGCCTCCCCAAGTGCTGGGATTACAGGAGTGAGCCATTGCATCCAGCCTTCCACACCACCTTAACTAGTAACCAAAAGTAATTCTTTACTTCCTACGGAAATTATTCTATTCTGTGATCCCTCAGTATAATTTAGTTGCTTTTTGTTTGTGCTTCCATTACACCCCAGGCAGAGAGTCAGTAGCTTTCTTTATTCTTTGCTGTCATCATTGAGTATTGGTTATCTGATAATGTCTGATCATTGATTGTAAGCTTTTGGGGGCAGGAATCATGTCTCTGTGTTCGAGGATATGTACATGGTAAATACTCAGTAAATGTTTGACTTGAGAAATATTAACTCTGCTCTTTTTTGTCATGTGCCTTTGCATAAGCTGCCCCTTCTTAGAATGCCCTTCCTTCTCTTGTCTGCTTTGTCAACTTCTAGATATTCTTTAGCACTAAGCCTTACATGATACCTCAGTGACAGTTCCTGCTACCACTGTGCTTCTATAGTTCTTAATTTTAATTGTTTTTTGAGACAAGAGTCTCACTCCGTCACCCAGCTGGAGTGCAGTGGTGTGATCTTGGCTCACTGCAACCTCCGCCTCCCTGGTTTAAACAATTCATGTGCCTCAGCCTCCTGAGTAGATGGAATTACAGGTGTGTGCCACCATGCCTGTCCAATTTTTGTATTTTTAGTAGAGACTGGGTTTCACTGTGTTGGCCAGGCTGGTCTCAAACTCCTGACCTCAAGTGATCTGCCCGTTGGAGCCTCCGAAAGTGCTGAGATTACAGGTGTGAGCCACTGTACCTGGCCTTATAATTTTTCTTTTGCATATCTCTTATAAATATTTGGTAGTGCAGAGTAGGGATCTAAATATTCAAAAGAGTAAATGTACATCATGAGCATCATGGACTTGGAGATTAGATGAATATTTTTCTTTTTTTTTTTCCTTCTTTTATTCTGATACTAACTCCAGGTAGGATGAATATTTTTTAACTGTCCAAGCCCATTTCCAAGTAACCTAAGTTATTTTCATGTGGTCTTAGTCCATTTTCTGCTGCTATAACAGGACACCACAGAGTACGCAGTTTATAAACAATAGAAGTTTATTTGTCTCACAGTTCTGGAGGCTGGGACTTTATACGCTTTGTAGGTTTTGTATGTTCCTTTAGTATTCCCAGAGGCTTTTTCCACACTACCAACTACAGTTTTGCAATATGATTATTCTGTCTTTTCAATCAGAGCTTGAGCTTTTTGAGGGGAATTGTTTTTATTTATTCATTTTCCCCAGTTTTAGGGCTTAGCACATAGTTGATGCTTAATAAATATTTAACTCATTGTAGCCTTATTTACTTATGCTAATAACAATAGATAACTCCAAGAATGTAGAGTGGAAGTAATCATGAGATGAAAAATATTGCCTCTACAATTTGTAATCTCTACAATTTGTAATCTGTATACGTATAATTTGTACTGCATTCAAGTTGCTTGAATAATCTTCATGTTCTCTATTTCCATACAGCCTTTCCCTCTTTTTAAAACAGGTGTAGCTGGGCGCAGTGGCTCATACCTGTAATCCCAGCACTTTGGGAGGCTGAGGCGGGTGGATCCCCTGAGGCAGGATCACCTGACCAAGATGGTAAATCCCTTCTCTACTAAGTATACAAAAAAATTAGCTGGGCATGGTGCTGCCACCTGTAATCCCAGCTACTCAGGAGGCTGAGGCAGGAGAACTGCTTGAACCTGGGAGGCAGCGGTTGCAGTGAGCCGAGATTGTGCCATTGTGCTCCAGCCTGGGCGACAGAGCGAGACTTCGTCTCAAAAAAACAAAAAACAAAAGAACCCACTAATTTGAGGGCCATACACTCGNAAAAAAAAAAAAAAAAAAAAAAACCCAGGTGTTCCCCTGCCCTCCAGTGGTTACATCACAGCTAACAATTTTAGTAAAGGTCAAGATTATAAAATATTTTTACAGTGTTTATTTTGAAGGAATATGTAAAATCTGACATAGCAAGATCCTATCTCTACATTAAACAAAAAAAAATTAGTCAGGCGTGGTGATATGGCCTGTAATTTCAGCTATTCAGGAGGCTGAGAAAGGAACATCACATGAGCCCAGGAGGTTGAAGCTGCATTAAGTCATGATCACACCACTGTATTCTAGCCTGGGTGACAGAGTGAGACCCCATCTCTTAAAAAAAAAAATTCCATTTGATTCACTTTTCAAATAAAACAAGTTTCCCCCACTTTTTTTCCTCATATATGTGATATGTTTGAAGCCTAGTGTAAACTAGGTGTAACTTAACTTGCCTCTTCCTTTGCCATCATGTGCTCCACAGTTTTTCCTAGGTATGTGGTAATTGGGTAGGTGGTTCACTCTGTCTGACCTTGGTTTTACTACACTGCTCTGTACTGTTACCAAAGTTGCAGGATCTTGCCCCAGAGTAAAGGCTTTTCTGTTTTTCATGTTTCCCCCACCCCAATTCCCAAAGTAGTTTCCAAATCTTGTGGCTGTCCTTTGGTCTTGACTGAGATGTCTCTTGGCCAGCATCCTCTTCTGTATTGTTACTGATGAGAAGCTGACTCTTGACTTCTTGGCCAAGTGACTTATACCCAATCCCAGTCCTGTTGTATATTGTTTTTTTTCTATGAACACCAAATCTTAGCTATCTAGGGAGGCTCCTGTATGGCCAATCAGTCATTTCTAAATACCTGTTCTCTTAGGCTGGGTGCAGTGGCTCACGCCTGTAATCCCAGCACTTTGGGAGGCTGAGGTGGGCAGATCACGAGGTCAGGAGTTCGAGACTAGCCTGGCCAACATAGTGAACCCCTGTCTCTGCAGGCAAGCAAGCAAGCTAGCAAGCAAATAAATAAATAAATAAATACCTGTCTGCAAAGAGATTTTCAGTGATATATCACAGCAAAAGGACCAATGTAGTGAATTTTTTGTCTATCTAAATGTATTAAAAATAAGACTATTATGAGATGTTCTTTCTAGTGGTTTTTAATCTTAAAGCGATTTTTTTTTTTTTTTTTTTTAAAGAAATCATAGTAATAATAGATGATGGTTTTTTTTTTTTTTTTTGAGATGGAGTTTTGCTATTGTTGCCCAGGCTGGAGTGCGGTGGCACAATCTCAGCTCACTGCAACCTCCGCCTCCTGGTTCAAGTGATTCTTTTGCTTTAGCCTCTCGAGTAGCTGGGATTACAGGCATGTGGCACCATGCCTGGTTGATTTTGTATTTTTAGTAGATACAGGGTTTCTCCATGTTGGTCAGGCTGGTCTCGAACTCCATACCTCAGGTGATCCACCCGCCCTTGGCCTCTCAAAGGGATTATAGGCATGAGCCACTGTGCCCAGCCGATGATGGATGTTTTGTAAGATAAATTTTGTTCACCTTACGATGGTCCTCTAAATACTTTTTTGGGATATTTTGCTGGTCTGTGATGTCCAATAATTGGGGAATTCCTACGATGACCACCATAGCTCTTTTCTGTGAGGCAGTATTGCCTTTCATGTAAAGTAAGGATGGCTGCTTTCATATGCATTTACAAAAAATTTTCCAGTATATTTTTTTCTCATAGGTGTCTTGATTTTTGCCTAATTCCAGCTTTGCAGTTTACTTGATCTATCCCCTCTTCTCTGGCTAATAACTCTAGTTTCTGTTTTTATACCCTTGTTGTGTATTTTAAATCTCTGTGCAGCCCTTGGCTTAGTTAGATAAACTTGTTCTTCCTAAAGCTTTCCTAGATAAGATGATTCTTCTAAGGGGTTAATATTATGTTTAAAACTTTCACTGTGTTTTAGACCTATTATTTTTTGATTCATAATCCTTCTGAATCTGTCTTTCTGAACTTCAACTGTTTTATTGTTTTCTGACATTTTTCCTTTGTTATTTTTTTGAGACAGGGTCTCACTCTGTCACCCAGTGTGCAGTGGTGCCATCATAACTCACTGTGGGCTCAAACTCCTGGCTTAAGCTATCTTCCTACTTCAGCCTCTTGAGCTGGGACTGCAGGTGTGTGCCACCATGCCCAGCTAATTAAATTTTTTTTTTAATAAAGATGGGAAGTCGTTATGTTGCTCAGGCTGGTCTCAAACTCCTGAGCACAATCAGTCCTCATGCTTCAGCCTCCCAAAGTGCTGGGATTACAGGCATGAGCCACTGTGCCATCTTTTAAAATAAATATGGAGTCTCACTATGTTACCCAGGCTGGTCCCAAACTCTTGGGCTCAAATGATCCTCTCACCTTGTCCTGCCAAAGTACTGGGATTACAGGTGTGAGCCACTGTGCCTGACTGACATTTTCCCTTTAGAATTTAGTAAAGCAAATTCACTGTTACTAAAGTGTCCTTTCTTTAATATATTTGCTGTTTTTTTTTTCCTTATAGATGAATATGTAACAGATGGTAGTCTCCATTACAACTTGTTGCTTCCATTACCAGATGGTATTATAACATTTTTTCCAATTTGTTCTAAGAGTCTGCTGTTTTTATTGATTTTCTAGGTAATACAGTTGTCCCTCAGTATCTGTGGGGGATTGGTTCCAAGATTCCCCCCCAGGATACCCAGATTTTCAGATGCTCAAGTCTCTTCTATAAAATGGCATAGTATTTGCATATAACCCATGTACATCCTCCCATATACTTTATTATTTACTTTTTTTTTTTTTTTTTTTGTTTTAATCTTGCTCTTTCACCTAGGCTGGAGTGCAGTGGTAGGATGTCAGTTCACTGCAACCTCCGCCTCCTGGATTCAAACAATTCTCATGCCTCAGCCTCCCGAGTAGCTGGGAATACAGGCACATGCCACCATCCCTGGCTAATTTTTTTTATTTTTAGTGGAGATGTCTGTGTTGGCCAAGCTGATCTTGAACTCTTGACCTCAAGTGATCTGCCCACCTTGGCCTCCCAAAGTGTTGGGATTACAGGCATGAGCCACCACGCCAGGATGAAGGACTTTTATAAAAACAAAAGCAAGCATCTTTTGAAACTTGGTCTATATGTAGCCTTTATTTGATGAGTGTTCTTTATCATATTGATATTTTAAATGAGGCCCTACATAGCCCAGGAGTTTATTCATGGTAGTGGTTTCATCTGAAGAGTGAGGTCTTTTTTTTAGTCAGTTGAGAGAGGATGTTTTAGAAGTCAGAACTGAAAGGATTGGATCTGAATAGATTGGATTAGGAGGTTTGTCTTAGTGGAGTCTGTTAATTAAGTTTGTGCTGTAGACATCTGAAACGTGCATGAGGTGCCAGTCTTTGCTCTATCCTCAGTATATAGAAGGCACTCAGATATTTGCTGATTAGAGAAAGTGTGTATGTAAATGTGCCTGTGTGTTTATAGGACAACCTGGGATCAAAACTGTGTACTTTCTAGGCCATATTGTTAAATTGCATGCATTCTCTATAGTTTTTTTTTTTTTTTTCTTTTCCCTTAATATTTCAGAAAAATCCCCTTGAAAGTTCAGCTTAGGAAAATCAAGGCAAAGACTTTTGTGTTAGGCTGTACCAATAAGTTGAGCTATGATAACTGAAAAAGGTGGAACTTAGGAGCATCACTTTAGCAGTTAGCTTGGCATTTTTAAACCTTGGGTTATACATGGATGCCCTTTAAAGGAGGAAATTTCTTACATTATCCGGAGTATACAACTAAGAATTTCAGTATGAGACTACTGCATTAAAAGTTGAATGTAACCATTTAAATGGTTACTTGAAGCAAATAAAAAAGAGAAACGAAAAACAAGTGGTTGCTTTGTACCTGCATGATGGTAAACCCAAACTGGATCCCTGAAATCCATGTGGTGGTATTTTTAGAATATCATATAAAAACAACACAAGGTCTCATAGGACCCTTAGATTCTTGACATCTCCTCATGTCAAGAATTCTTGACTTTCTAGGTTAGGCAGACTCCACTTTGAAAAACTATGGATAGTTTTTTTCTCCCACTGGGATATTTAGTACTGAATCTTGAAAGTTCAGCATTGTTTTTTTTAGAAGTATTTAGTAATATGTTTGCTTGGTGTAGGGAAAGAGTACCAAAAGAGAATCTCCATTCCCCGTCTTCCCCATGAGTTGTCCTGGCAGATCCCTCAATTAGAGATCATTTGGGTTAACTTGGTTAACTTGTCTCTTTGGGGATGCATGGTTGTTAACCAGTCATTCACATACCTTAGGATCAGATGTTTTAATGCCTTCTCTTCGTTTTCTGGAACAAACAAAATTC
>NW_016107385.1:4158889-4163369 GCF_001604975.1 Cebus imitator
CTGCAGTGGCGCAATCTCGGCTCACTGCAACCTCTGCCTCCCAGGTTCAAGCAGTACTCCTGCCTCAGCCCCCTGAGTAGCTGGGACTACAGGCGCATGCCACCACGCCCAGCTAATTTTTGTATTTTTAGTAGAGATGGGGTTTCACCATGTTGGGCAGGATAGTCTCGATCTCTTGACCTCGTGATCTGCCAGCCTTGGCCTCCCAAAGTGCTGGGATTATAGGCGTGAGCCACCGTGCCCGGCTGGAAGTTTTTTTTGAGACAGAGTCTCCCTCTGTTGCCCAGGCTGGAGTGCAGTGGTACAATCTCGGCTCACTGCAACCTCTGTCTCCTGGGTTCAAGCAATTCTCCTGCCTCAGCCTCCCGAGTAGCTGGGACTACAGGCATGTGCCACCACGCTCGACTAATGTTTTTTGTATTTTTAGTAGAGACGGGGTTTCAGCATGTTGGCCAGGCTGGTCTTGAACTCCTTACTTCGTGACCCACCTCGGCCTCCCAAAGTGCTGGGATTCCAGGCGTGAGCTACCGCGCCCAGCCGTTTTCATGCTAAATCAACAGAAATTTTTATTTCTTACCCAGAAAATGGAAGTTTTTTTATGAGGAAACCTTAGATCCTTGAGCAGAAGGCATTCTTGGTAAGGTGGGAGATTTTTACAGGGCAGCTTGTAGGAATGGTTCTTAGGGTCAGGGAAGAGGAGGAAGGTGTTAAACTGTTAAATTTCAATTTTGCTTAGGATCTTGAATGCTCTTGCTGATGGTGCCTGAATTGGGGGGTTCAGAATGCCTTCAGAAGTCTGTAAAGCAGCCTATACGTTTTCTAGTTCAGACTATTCCAGCAGTTTCTGTCCATATTGTCTATCTCCTTAGGCAGAGCAAAGTGTAGAGAAATAAGGTCCTTTCTAAGTAAAAAGTAGGTCAGATCAGTAGTGTTGGATAAGTCTTTTCCTGTTGATTCCTTCCTCTTAGTCTCCTCATTCTCCTCCATAGTGTTTTGTATTAAGTCGCCTAGCATATCATGTCGTAGGTTCTCAGTGCTTGCTAATTCTTATAAGACAGTGAAAGAAAGCAGTTTTGAATCATGGACCACACATTCTGCTCTCCTACTCCTTACTCCTTTTTTTGCCTCTTTTATCTCTTTAAACTACTCTTCCTTCTTACTGGTGTGTCAGCAGCACAGAAGAAAGAACAGCTGGGAAGGAGTAGAGAAGGAGAAAGATATCTAATTTTTGAAGGTTAGGAGAAATACTGTCCATTGGTTTAGTTCAGCCACTGCCTGAAACATAATAGATATTCAGTAATATTTTCTTTGCACCTCATAGCTTAAATGTCTTCAAGAAACAAAAATTGAATGCACAGGATCAAGGCACTAAAGCTCAGATAACACACTCCTGCAAGTTTCTTGTTTCTCTTTTTTATCAAGATGTCTTTCATCTTTGTATCAGGCAATTTAGTGGCAACTCTTCGCTTTCCAACTGCGCACTGAGTCTTTCGGTCTCCTCCCCATTTTTCCTAGTCGTCTTCAGATGTGGATGTTGTAAACTCGACCATCCGTCTCTCAAGGTCGTTGCTTCAAGGTTTCCCAATGCTCTGCGGCTGTCCAAGCCCCGGCACTCTGGGGAGCAAGACCTCGAATTCATTTGACGGGCTTGTGGAGGCTGGGGGTCTGCGGAGACCCGTGTGGGTGGGGCTGGGCGCGGCCGGGGCGGGGCCGACGAGGAGCCCTAGGGAAAGGGTGAAAGGCACAGTTGAGAAAGGCCTGGCGGGCAGTGGTTTCATAGTTTCCACGAAGGCTTCGTGTGCAAGCCTGAGGAATCTAGGTGCCTCCCTCCTGCCTCGCCTTTCTTGATTCTAGAAGCTTCAGTAGGCTTTTCTGGGTTCCTGGGACCCGGAAAAGCAGCGGCTTCCACACTGGGGGCGGGTCCCAAGGGTCTTGCTGCTGCTCTGGGGCCGTTTGGACTCCTGGTGTTGGGGGAGGGGCCAGGGAGGTGCTGCTCGCGTCTCTTTTTGCGCCTGCGCGGCGGGCTCCGCGCGGGTAGGAGCGCGTGCGCGGTGACGTGGACGTCCGGTGCGCGCGCGCAGGCTCTTCAGCTGGAGCGGACACACGGTGTGCGAACCGAACAGAATAACCCGCCCCCAGAGGGATGTGAAGGACTCCTGGTGAGGCCGGCCACGCCCCGCACGGTAACTCTCGGGCCTGGGTGGAGGGCATCGCTTAGTAATGGCCCGATTGGAGTTTTCCGAGAGTTTGAAGCTCTTGTGTATTTGAACGGCGTGAGAAACGTTCCGCTGAGAGAGCTTCGCACGCCCTCGCCAGGCCGGGCCTTGGCGGGGCTGCCTTTGGCGCGCGCCTATGGTCCCCTGAGCTAAGCTGCGCATGTCACCTCGCGCGCGTCCCCGGCCTCACTTCCGCGTCGCTCAGCTACCTAAGTGGGAACATCGACGCCAGAGAGAGCGGCCACGAGGCGGGAGGGGTGAGAAGCGCCCATGACTCGGCCCTGCCTTCGCGTGCGTGGGGTGCCGCTCCGCGTGGTACGTCTGCGTGACGACTTCTAGCCCGGCGCTGGGCTCTAGGTCAAGAGCCATGCTTACCTGCTTTGCAGTTTAGAGCCTAGGTCTCGTGCTTCTAGAACTGCAAGGGGAACGGTGCTGGCGTCGCTTTTCTGAGGAACTGGGCGCAGCGTTTTGACACCTGTGTAAACGTGTCTTCTAACAAGTAATTTCCGGCCAAATTGAGGCAGGACGGCAAGTTTAATAAAGGAGGGCGAGGAAGTGAGCTGTAGGAATGGGGACTTGGTAAACAAAGGACTGGTGTTGTGTAAGTGTAGAAATGAGGGAGGGGAAAACAGGTGGGGAGAGCAGGTGTTATTTTCTTTTTCCTTCTGTGGGGCAGCCTTTGCCTAGTTCTGATTTTGGGGTTTCCCGTTTCTGTTAAATGGTCAAGTCGGTCTCTGCTCTCAGGGCTAGGTATCTGAGACATTAACAGCCCCTCCAGGCCCCCCCCCCCACCCCCCCGCTCTTCACGAAGCACCAGTAGCCAAAGTTGAGGACTCTGTGTGTCAGAAGAATAAGGAGAAACTAGGGATCATTTCAGACTGGGTGGAGAGTGCAAAGTGGTAACATCTTGCTGTGCTGATTTTTGCCTTGCCTTTAGAACCCAGGGAATGCCTTCTTCCTCTGGCTGGGGTGGAAGCAGGAACAGGTAAATGAGATCTGAAAGGAGGTTACTGATGGCAGACCAACATGAGAAACCAAAGTGCACTCTTTCAGTGGGAAGATAACTTTCCCAAGGTTTGCCTCGCCGAGCAAACACGTGGATCATGAGAAGTCTGGAGCCCACCTGCACGCGGGTTGTTGTAGAGCTTGCCAGGCTTATGCGGCTGAGTCCCCTGTTAACTGCTTGCTCTGTCCGTTCTTTTTGGGCACGACGCCGTGGCTAGGCTGCAGGGAAAGTGCCTGGGGGCGGCGTGAGGGCTGCTGGGAAGGGGGTTGGCCGGGGAGGGTCTGGTGGCTGATTCTGTAGTCTCCAAGGTAACAGAATGCGGCCGGGTCCCGCAGCGCAATCTTCGGGTTCCGGCCGGCTGCACGTGATCTTTCGGGACTCCTCTTCCCCGGAAGAGCTTTCCTTGCGGCATTTTTTCACGTGGTTCTTGGCTGCTGTCCTTTGCAGTTGAAATACAGCGATTGTGGGTCATTAATAGTCGACGGCGACTGCTCTTCTCGGGGAAAGCAGTGAGAGTCTTTTACTTTCCTGCGTATTGGAACAGCGCTAGTGTTTCTTCTGCCCACGGTTATGTTTTCTAGCGTTTGCGTGGGTTAAGTGGGTTGGGTCCACTTAACAGAATACACAGGCTGAGGACTTGAGGAAATTTCAGTGCCCTGGGTGCCTTGGCATACTTACTTCAAGTTTGACTACTGCCCGTTTCTGCCTTACACGTTCTTTAAATTCTGCTTACCCAGCGGCTAGGGACCTGTCAGCTTGCTGTCCCTGAGTTGTAGTTAAGGGTCCATTCCTAGGAATAGAAAAGAATCCTGAGGCCAGCAGTAACAAATGGTACCTGGGAAGAGAAGGGGTCACTACTCTCTTAGGCAAGTGCAGTTCTGTGCCTTAAAACCTAAAAGCGTTTCAGATAATATTTTGACATTTGACCTGTAAGGTTGTGACGATAAAATGCCCAGGATATTGTCTGTTCCATAGTTAGTGCTTCTTAATAAATGGCAAGTACCATTTAGTGAGTTAGTAAAAATAAGCAAATGATAGTTAAGAGCTATTAGGGAAGTATTAATAGTTGGCAATTTTATTGTCTTTGCTTATTTGTTGTCATTTTCTGATCATATCCACATTTTATTTTTTAAGATACTTAAAATTTCTTGACCCAGTGTTTGTTGGTAAATACTGAAATCTGAGTGAATCTGCTCTCTTGAAATTTGAGTTTCACAAATGTAATTTTTTTTTTTTTTTTTTTTTTTTTTTTTTTTTT
>NW_016107385.1:4163422-4166768 GCF_001604975.1 Cebus imitator
TTTTTTTTTTTTTTTGAGACAGAGTCTCGCTCTGTTGCCAGACGCCAGGCTAGGGTGCAGTGGCACGATATCGGCTCACTGCAACCTCTGTCTCCCGGGTTCAAGCAATTCTCCTGCCTCAGCCTCCGGAGTAGCTGGAACTACAGACGCGTGCCACCATGCCCAGCTAATTTTTATATTTTAGTAGAGATGAGGTTTCACTATGTTGGCCAGGATGGTCTCGATCTCTTGACCTCGTGATTCGCCCGCCTCGGCCTCCCAAAGTGCTGGGATTACAGGCGTGAGCCACTGTGTCTGGCCCACAAATATAATTTAACTATATTTTTGTAGTGAAGGATTATTTTAAGGAACATACTAACATATTGGTGTCTGCCATACAGTAACGTATTTATTGTATGAAAGGTTGTAGATGTTTACTGTATAGCAACTTGGAAAACGTTCAGAATGTGTTGCTTAGCAGTTGAATATTTGTGTATGTAAAGTAATGGTATGGTCTTGGAATTTTGATTTTGTGTAACTAACTTTGGGGATTGAGCACAGTACACAAATCACTGAATTAGGAAACTACCTAGTAAAACCGGTGTATTTTATGAGTTGTATTAGGGTCATTGCTTTAGTAGTTAAACATTTCCCAAAAGGTTACTGGTGAAAAGGTAATTAAAATAGGGAGTTTGAAATTGTAACAGTTTATGGAACTTGTCACATTACTTACCTAAAAATGTTTTCTGTGATAGCTTTTGTGTGTGTATGTCTTCTGGTGTGACATTTCAGAGTGTTACTGAATTTTCTCCTTCACAATTTGTTTTGTTGGCTTATAACTATTTTATCTAGATAAAAAAAATTTGATGTTGAAAAGCTGAACTGAAATTTTCTGAATGTTAATGTATATATATATGTACCAAAATTGTGGTTTTCATTAAAGCTTTTAGTTTTCCAGAGTATTTTAGGATGTTGCTAGAAGATTTATTTCTTCATGAGTACCCTACCCTATTTTTTTCTTTACTTTTTTTTGGGGAGTGGGAATGGAGGCTCACTCTGTCTCCAAGGCTAGAGTGCAGTGGTGCTATCTCTGCTCACTGCAACCTCTGCCTCCTGGGTTCAAGCTATTCTTGTATCTTAGCCTCCCTAGTAGCTGGGCCTACAGGTGCACAACAACACGCCCTGCTCATTTTTTGTATTTTTAGTAGGGAGGAGTTTTGCCATGTTGGCCAGGCTGGTTTTGAACTCCTGACTTAAGGTGATCCGCTTGCCTCAGCCTCTCAAAGTGCTGGGATTATGGGTGTGAGCCACTCCCCTGGCCTAGCCTACCCCTTTCTAAAGTCCATTTGAGTTTTGCAGTTGGCTTAAGATTGTCTTAGACCTTAGAGTGTTCTTGGTTTGTCTGAAACATGCTGAATATCCTTAATTGACTGCCCTTTGATTAGAAAATGGAAATGTTTTATACTATTTATCTTAGAGAAAAAAAGGAAATTCACTTGTAGCTCCAAAACATAGGCATATGCTTATAGTGAAATGGAATCTGTATTCAGATTGACGTAGGATAAGAATTTCATTCCTTATTCTTAAACCAGTAGCTGTTATGGCTCAAGATAGAGATGGTTTTAGCCATAAATTAAGTCTTTAATTCAGTGCATTTTCATTAACTAATGGATTAATTTGATTAGTGGAGTTAAAAAAAACTGGCCTTATACAAGTCATAAGTCAGAAAGTTTGTTTTCCTGTCTTCAGACACATTTTTACATTTTTTAATTAGATGCCTGTGCACAAAGGTTAACCTGACTTCCCTGCACTTGCGTAGGCAAAAAGAAAAACTCAAAATGTGTGTATATAAAGTTAGTGTAAAATTTACTTCAAGTGCAGTCTAATTTTTCACTAAACTGGGTTTTTGTCAGTTGCATCTTTACTATTTCATAGATTAATCTTTAAAAGATGGTAATTTTTAAAGCATTGGTTAAAACTTCTCTGTCTCAGTTTTACTGGTGATGATCTGAAAGCCAAAATTTTACTACTGCAGAAAGAATTTCTTACTACTTAAGAAATTCTACACCTTTTCATGTAATTTATAGGTTTGGGATAACTAAAATTTTTTCATGTACTTCTTTGCTGCCTTAGTCATATTAAATGCACCTAAGGATGTTGTGCTCACGTGGGACACATACAAAGGACGTTTTGCATACTTATTCAAGAAAAAATAGTTTGTGATTTGTAACAGAAATCTTGAAGTTTATGAATAAATACAAGCTAGGAGTTTGCGTTGTTTGAATCATACCACATTGTAGAGGTATTATTTTTTGCCAGCTCTTTAAGTTTTAATATTTTACCTTGCTTGTGACTTCTGAGTCTGTTTAGTTTCTTTTTGTCAATCTCTGATAGGTATGGCCTAAGTGTGTTAGTTTTAGAAAACCAGTCAACTTCATAGGTAAAAGTCAACTTCATATGTAAAAGCTTGAGGCAGCTTTTGAAAAGAATCACTGTAAATTTTATCTGTCTTTTAAAAATAAACTTCATATGAGAGGAGAGATTTTGTTGTTGTTCCTCACCTTCCCTGATATTAGTTCATTAATGTTAGGAAGTCAATTTCTGTTTTTAGCTCTAATCATAATAGGAAACACTAGTCAACGTTTTCGAAGTCTTCATTTAAAAAGTATCTGTAGACTAACATATTTTAAGCTTTGGAGCTGCATGACCAATCTTGTAAGAAGAGGTAAAATTCAGATTAGATGCTTTTGCTGCACATCATTAGCTGTGATGAAAGATAAAATACTTTATAATGAAGAAGACTAATAAGTGGCTGAATTTGATTAAGATTATTGACCCACTTACACAGGAATGGTGATGTAGCGTCTTCCTTTTTGTGTAAAAAACTAGAAGCTATAGCTTTTTTTTTTTTAAGATGATGTTTTGCTCTTGTTCCCCAGGCTGGAGTGCAGTGCAGCGATCTTGGCTCACTGCAGCCACTGCCTCCTGGGTTCAGGGGATTCTCCTGCCTCAGCCTCCAGAGTAGCTGGGATTGCAGTCATGTGCCACCACACCCAGCTAATTTTTGTGTTATTAATAGAGATAGGATTTCATCATGTTGGCCAGGATGGTCTCCATCTCCTGACCTTGTGATCCATCCACCTTGGCCTCCCAAAATACTGGGATTACGTAATAGGCGTGTGCTACCGTGCCCGGCCGTAGCTATAGCTTTAATTTAGCATATCGGTTCAGTTGATTTTAGCAATCAGATCACTCTGTCCCCCACTGTCCCCCTCTGTCCCCCTCTGTTCCCTTCTCCTCATCTGTCCCCCTCTGTTCCCTTCTCCCCCTCTGTCCCTCTCTGTCCCCCTCTGTCCCCTCTGTCCCC
>NW_016107385.1:4170098-4193010 GCF_001604975.1 Cebus imitator
GACTCTAAGGGATCCTCCTGCCTTTGCCTCCTGAAGTGCTGGGATTGTAGGTGTGAGCCACCATGTCCAGCCCTCTTTGTATATTAGGGAAATGATACCTTTTCCTGGTTGTTTGCTTTTTGATTTTACTAGATTAAAGAATTTACAGAATATTTTGTTTTTTTATTTTAATTTTTATATCTTTGAGACAAGAGTCTTTCCTTGTTGCCTGGGCTAGAGTGCAGTGGCATGATCTTGGCTCACTGCAACTTCTGCCCCCTGGTTTCAAGTGATTGTCATGCTTCAGTCTCCTGAGTGACTGTGATTACAAGTGTGTACCACCACATCTGGTTAATTTTTAAAAAATTTTTAGTAGAGGTGGGGTTTTGCCATGTTGGGCAGGCTGGTCTTGAACTCCTGGCCTAAAGTGATCCACCCGCCTCGGCCTCTTAAAGTGCTGAGATTGCAGGTGTGAGCCACGGCACCAGACCTTATATAATGTTAAATTTATCAACTTTTTTTTTGGCCTTGCTGGTTTTAGGTTTTGTGTCTTATCAAAAAGCTTTTCTCAGGATTTAGGAATAAAAAAAATAAATATTACATTCATCTGGATTTTTTTTTCATTGTAAGGTCCACTGAGTTCCAGTGATTTGTCATGGCTTCTTTAAATGTATGTACTAAGAAGTTAAGATGCCTTTTTACTTATTTATGAAACCATGTCTATCTCCTGAACCATGTAAAGAACTAATTCTGTGCAATTAGCTCTTTGGAATGGAAATGGAAATTTACTTATTTAATTTGCTCATCCCAGGAGAACTTGGTATATGAAGGAATCTTCTGGCAAATTAATTCATAAAGTGTTAGGATACTTTAAAAATGCATAACCTTCAAATTTACCTTTTTAATTTTGTATACTTTTATTTTTTTTATAATGAATATACACTTTTGTTTCTTTGTGTGAGATTATAGTGAATTGTTAGAGAATTAGCATATGGGCATCTTAACTAAATTTAAATGAGCTTTAAAAATGATTAGATATTCCACAATAAATATTTTTAATGTGATTGAAAGGCTTAGAAGCAAAGTCTTGGAAGAATTTAGGACTATTTTGGGAATGACATAATCATTCTTGTATTTTTGTTTAAGAAATAAATATTCACTTGATTAAAGGGTGTTTTTTATTTTTGGTTTTTTTTGCTTGTTTCTTAGGATGGGAAGGCCATTGTGACTATGTGGTGATTACAGTTGTCTTACTACTGAGTTTCCTACTGAAATCATGGAGGAGAAACAGCAGATTATATTGGCTAATCAAGATGGTGGAACAGTGGCAGGAGCAGCACCTACCTTCTTTGTCATCCTAAAGCAGCCAGGAAATGGCAAAACTGATCAAGGAATTTTGGTTACTAATCAGGATGCCTGTGCTTTGGCTAGTAGTGTGTCATCACCAGTAAAATCTAAAGGGAAGATTTGCCTTCCAGCTGATTGTACTGTGGGTGGAATCACTGTTACCCTCGATAACAATAGTATGTGGAATGAGTTCTATCATCGAAGCACAGAAATGATTCTGACCAAGCAAGGAAGACGCATGTTTCCTTACTGTCGTTATTGGATAACAGGTTTAGATTCAAATTTGAAGTATATTCTTGTCATGGATATATCTCCTGTGGATAACCATCGTTATAAGTGGAATGGTCGTTGGTGGGAACCGAGTGGGAAGGCTGAGCCTCATGTTTTGGGGAGGGTTTTTATTCATCCAGAATCTCCTTCCACAGGTCATTATTGGATGCATCAACCAGTATCTTTCTATAAACTCAAACTTACCAACAATACACTGGACCAAGAAGGGCATATCATCTTGCACTCTATGCATCGTTACCTGCCGAGGCTTCATTTGGTGCCTGCAGAAAAGGCTGTGGAGGTGATACAATTAAATGGCCCTGGTGTCCATACTTTTACCTTCCCACAGACTGAATTCTTTGCAGTAACAGCTTATCAGAACATTCAGATTACTCAGCTGAAAATAGATTACAATCCATTTGCCAAAGGCTTTCGTGATGATGGGCTGAATAGTAAGCCCCAGAGAGATGGAAAACAAAAGAACAGCTCTGACCAAGAAGGGAATAATATTTCCAGTTCTTCTGGTCATCGGGCCCGTCTTACAGAAGGTCAGGGGTCAGAGATACAACCAGGTGATTTGGATCCTTTGTCAAGGGGTCATGAAACATCAGGCAAGGGTTTGGAGAAGACTTCCCTTAATATAAAACGAGACTTTCTTGGTTTCATGGATACTGATTCAGCACTTAGTGAAGTTCCTCAATTGAAGCAAGAGATTTCTGAATGGTAAGTAGTAGTTTTTGTGTTCTTAGAAATAAAAGGAAGATTGAGATGGGCCGGGTGTTGGATTTAACATGTTGGTTCTGTGGAATGTTACACATGTTGATAAATGTAAGCCATTATAAAATATACTTCAACTGCTTTTACATTCTGTGAAGTGACAGATCACATTTCTGTTATGAGTATCTGTTGGGTTCAGGATCTAGGATTGCAGACAAATTGGATAACTTATCAGAATTATTCATATATATTTAGAATGTTCCTTGATATCCTTGGGGGGTTGGTTCCAGGACCACAAGAGAATACCAAAACCTGACAGTGCTCAAGTCCATTATATAAAATGGTATAGTATTTGCAATATAACTTATGCAGATCCACGTGTATACTTTAAATTTGCTCTAGATTACTTACAATATCTAATGCAATGCCTACATATCCCATACTTTAAATCAGCTCTAGATTACTTAAAATATCTAACACAATGCCTGTACATCACTTGGTTTGTGTGGATTCAATGTAGTACTCAGTGCATGGCAAATTCAAGTTTTGCTTTTTGGAATTTTGTGAAATCCTCCCCCTTGTTTCATCCCAAATATTTTGTATTTGTGGTTGGTTGAATACACAGCTGCAACCTCCATGGAAGGTTGATTGTGTAGACAACTCATGATTACAGGCAATTTTCTTTATCTGAGGGGGACTGGTTCCAGGACCTTCTCCAGATACCAAAATCTGAGGATACTCACATCCCTTAGTTGGCCAGCTGTATCTTTGGGCACAGAACCAATAGATGTGGTGGGTCTGCTGTAATTGAAGAAGGGAAGAAAAATAACCCCAAATCATAATGGAAACAAAACTTATCTATATAAGGCACAAAATGGATTCAAAGTTATTATTAGTATCTAATGTTTTTGAATTTACTGCCCTATGGATATCCTAATCTGTAAATTGCCCAACCAAAGAACAAGCTGAAAATTACTACTTGTTAAAATAGCATGCTTAATGTTTCTTTTTTAAAAATTTACCTGGCATAACTGAAGCTTTGTACCCTTTGACCAACATCTTTCAGTCTCTCTCTAACCCTGGCAACAACCATTCTACTTTTATGAATATTTTGCTGTATTTTTTGTTTTGTTTTGCTTATTTCACTTAGCATAGTATTCTCTAGGGTCATCTATGTTGTCGCAACTGGTATGATTTTTGTCTTTGTTTTTTTGGAGATAGTGTCACACTCTGTAGTCCAGGTTGGAGTAAAATGGTGTGATCTCAGCTCACTGCAACTTCCGCCTCCTGGGTTCAAGTGATTTTCATGCCTCAGCCCTCTGAGTAGCTGGGATTACGGGTATGCATCACTGCACCTGGCTAATTTATTTTTAGTAGAGATGGGGTTTTGCCATGTTGGCCAGACTGGTCTTAAACTCCTGGCCACAAGCTATCCACCTACCTCGTCCTCCCAAAGTGCTGGGATTATAGGAGTGAGCCACTGTGCCTGGCCCTAATTTTTATCTTTTTAAAGGCAGAATAATATTCCATTGCAAAAATACACAGGTGGCCCTCTGTATCTGTGGATTACTCGTCTGTGGATTCAACCAACTGCAAATTGAAAATTTTTGGGAAAAGAATTGTGTCTTTACTGAACATGTGCAGACTTTTTTTCTTGCTATTATGTAAACAATGTGGTATAACTTTTTTTTTTTTTTTTTTTTTTTTTTTGAGATGGAGTTTTGCTCTTGTTACCCAGGCTGGAGTGCAATGGCGCAATCTCGGCTCACCGCAACCTCCGTCTCCCGGGTTCAGGCAATTCTCCTGCCTCAGCCTCCTGAGTAGCTGGGATTACAGGCACGCGCCACCATGCCCAGCTAATTTCTTTTTGTAGTTTTAGTAGAGACGGGGTTTCACCGTGTTGACCAGGATGGCCTCAATCTCTTGACCTCGTGATCCGCCCGCCTCGGCCTCCCAAAGTGCTGGGATTACAGGCTTGAGCCACCGCGCCCGGCCCGATATAACATTTACATTGTGTTATATAAGCAATCTAGAGATGACTTAAAGTATATGGGGGGGATATACGTAGGTTATATGCAAATACTATACCATTTTATGTCAGAGACTTGAGCATCTGTGGATTTTGCTGTCTGGTCTTGGAACCAATCTCCCATGATACTGAGGAACTACTGTATAAGTACATTTTATTAATTCTTTCCTTTATCAAAGGACTCAGGTTTCTTCCATATCTTGACTATTATGAATAAGGCTGTTGCTTCTTTTTGCTTGAACTTGCCTTATTTATTTATTTTTGAAACAGAGTCTCTGTTGCCCAGGCTGAAGTGCGGTGGCACCACCTCGGCTCACTGCACCTTGAGCTCCCAGGTACAAGCGATTCTTCTGCCTCAGCCTCCCAAGTGGCTGGGATTACAGGTGTGCACCACCATGCCTGGCTAAATTTTTTGTATTTTTTTAGTAGAAATAGGGTTTCACCACGTTGGCCAGGCTGGTTTCAAACTCCTGACCTCGGGTGATCCACCTGCCTTGACCTCCCCAGGTGTTGGAATTATGAGCAACTGTGCCTGGCCTGAACTTGCCTTATTTTGACTTTTTTTTTTTTAAGACGAGGTTTCACCATGTTGGTCAGGCTGGTCTTGAACTCCCAACCTCAGGTGATCCTCCCGCCTTGGCCTCCAAAGTGCTTGGATTACAGGCGTGAGCCACCACACCCGGCCTTATTTTGATTTTTAAACCCAAGTTCAGCAAAAGTAAATCTACCCCTGTACACGACTTTCCTTTGCTTTCCTTTTCTTGTTAAAATTGTAGGCCACTTAACAGCTACTATTTTTTGGATTTGGAATCCCCATGCTCATGAGTTTCCCTTGCTTTGTCTGTGATCTGGTTATTGCTTTGCTTTTTCTAAGGATTGTTACAGCAGGAGTAAGTGCTACTCAAGCCATGTATACAGTTTTTTTGTCAAAGGGGAAAGGTTCTTTGAGTTTATACTTTTTGCTGTGGTATTGTTTGTAATTGCAAATAGTAGATGCCGCCTTTAAACTTGATTCCTCAGCCACATCTTAATCATCTTGATTATCTAACACAATTAAAATAAGATTTAAACAGTTGACCACAAATTATATTTTTACCCTTGTTATCTAGAAACAGTTTAATCTACCACTGGATGATGCAGAATTTATTAAAATTTCTTTGGAGGATAGGGCCTGAAGGAGTTTGTTAGCTAAAAGGATCAGATGTATTTTTGTTGGTTTGTTTTTTGAGACAGTGTATGGCTCTGTCACTTAGGATGGGGCGCAGTAGCACAATCACAGTTCACTGCAGCCCCAACTCCCTGGACTTGGGTGATTCTCCTACCTCAGCTTCCGAGTAACTGGGACTACAGGCATGCACCACTGTGCCTGGCTAATTTTTTGCATTTTTAGTAGAGACGGGGTTTTGCCATGTTGCCCAGGCTGATCTCAAACCCCTGAGCTGAAGTGATCTGCCAACTTGGCCTTTCATAGTGCTGGAATTACAGGTATGAGCTGCTGCACCCAGCCAGGTCTATTTTTTTGTTATATAAAGCAGCTGTTGGGATTACATAATGGTTGAGCTTTTGATTTTAATGGATCAAGAGAGTGGTTCAGATTCATTAACGTATAGTATCTTTGTCACTGGAGGGGGAAAAGCAACTTGAGTCATGCTCTAAGAAATAGCATTATCTTCATGTATGAAAATGGTATTTAGCTATATGTAAACTTTGTTTCTAAGTGCTTGATTTTGGAGCAGAAATTATTTTTAGGCAGGAATGGGACAAATCTGGCCTATAGCCTATTTTTGTATGTATATAAGAATATGTGACAGAGACCGTATGTTACTTGTAAAGCCTAAAATATTTACTGTCTGTTCTTTTACAGGAAAAATTTGCCAACCTCTGATTTAAGGATTTAAAAAATTATATACACATGCATGTACACACACACACACACACACACACACACACACACACACACATTTTTTCCCATTTTCTGTTCAGTTACTGATATATAATTGCTCTGTTACTCTACTTTAGTTTTAGTTAATGTTATCATTGGTAAACACAATTGTTATCTTTAGGCTTTATTTGCTACATTTGCTGTTCTTTGACCATTTTCTCCTACTTTAAACTATATTTTTGTTTCCTTGGCTTTTATTGCACCATTTACTTGGTTCTCCTAACTCTTGATTTTTCCCTTCTTTCAGTTATTCGTACTTACGAAGGTTATTTTCTAGTATTATCCTCTTGTAGTTTTTTTTTTTTTTTAAGACAGAGTCTTGCTCTGTTGCCCAGGCTGGAGTGCAGTGGTGCAATCTTGGCTCACTGCAACTTCCACCTCCTGGGTTCCAGTGATTCTTGTGTCTCAGTCTCTGGAGTAGCTTTGATTACAGGTGCATGTGACCATGCTTGGCTAATTTTTGTATTTTTAGTAGAAACAGGGTTTCGCCATGTTGGCCAGGCTGGTCTCAAACTCCTGACCTCAAGCAATCCAGCCGTCTTGGCCTCCCAAAGTGCTGGGATTACAGGCGTGAGCCACTGCACCCAGCTTTTAAAAATTTTTATTTTTTAGACAGTCTTGCTCTGTCACCCAGGCTGGAGTGCAGTGGTGCGATTTTGGCTCATTGCAACCTCTGCCTCTTAGGTTCAAGTGATTATCCTGTCTCAGCCTCTTGAGTAGCTGGTATTACAGGCGCCAGCCACCATATCCACCTAATTTTTGTATTTTTAGTAGAGATGAGGTTTTGCTGTTTTGGCCAGGTTGGTCTCAAACTCCTGACCTCAGGTGATCCTCCTGCCTTGGCCTCCCAAAGTACTGGGATTACAGGGCATGAGCCACTGCACTTGGCTGAGTATTTTTGATGGTATAAGGTAAGGGTTCACCTTCATTCTTTTGCATGTGTGCATCCACTTTTCCCATCACCATTCATCAAAAAGACTTTCCTTTTCCCATTGAATGATCTTTGCACCTGTTGAAAATCAGTTGGCCACATATGTGAGGATTGATTTCTCAGCCCTGTGTATTCTGTTAGCCTGTATGTTTATCTTTATGCTGGTACCTCCTTATTTTGATTATTAGAAATTTTGAAATTGAGCAGTGTGTGAGACCACCAACTTTGTTCTTTTTTTTTTTTTTTTTTTGTTGTGCTAAACCAGAGAACTTTGTTCTTATTTTTCAAATTTGTTTTTGCTATTTAAGGTCCCGTGAGATTCCTTTTTTTTTTTTTTGAGACGGAGCCTCAATCTGTTACCCAGGCTGGAGTGCAGTGGTGTGATCTTGGCTTGTTGCAACCCCTGCCTCCTGTGTTCAAGCAATTCTTCTGCCTCAGCCTCCCAATTAACCAAGCCCGGCTAATTTTTGTATTTTTAGTAGAGACAGGGTTTCATCATATTGGCCAGCCTTGAACCCCTGACCTTGTAATCTACCCGTCTCAACCTCTCAAAGTGCTGGGATTACGGTCACTGGGCCTGGCTGAGATTCCATTTTCTACCTTTGAAAAATCCCATTGGGATTTTGATAAGCATGCCATTGAATTAGTACATCACTTTGGGTTGGCTTCCTATTCATGAACATGGTTTATCTTTTAATATTTTTCAGTAATGCTTTCATGGTTTTCAATGTAAAAGTGTTTTGCATTGTTAGTTAAATCTATTCCTAAATATTTCATTCTTTTTGATGCTATTATATATTGAATGGTTTTCTTTTTTTTTTTTTTTTTTTTTTTTTTTTTTTATATTGCCCATGGCTGTTTTGTATTGTGCATTGTTGATTGTGTAGAAATACAACTGATTTTTGTGTATTTAGTTTGTAGCTTTCAACTTTGCTGAATTTGTATATTAATTGAGTGGTTTGTGTGTGGGTTGTGTTGAGAGGGACTGAGTGGATTTTTTTTGTGGGTGTATGTGTGGATTCTTGAAAGTTTTCTATATATAAGATTGTACTATCTATTAATAGAGTTACCTTTACCTACTTCTTGACAATTCGTATGTGCTTTATTTCTTTTTCTTGTCTAATTGCTCTAACAAGGACTTTCAGTACTGGGTGGCAAAAGTGGGAGCATTGTGGTTGCGGTTTGTCTTTTCCTAGTGATTAGCAAAGTTGAACACCTTTTTGAATTATTTATTGATTGTTGGGGTCACTCAGGTGATTGTGTATATGTGTATATTCTTGGACACTGTTTTATTCCCTTAATCAGTCTGTCTACCCTTAAGGTCCAAATCACATTGTTTTAATTGGTATACCTTGATGACGGCAACTGCCTGACCATGGTCCTACTGTATTCCACCTCTGTGGTAAGACGTTTTTGTAACCAGTCATTGTTGGTTCTTAACTACTTTGATGCATTTATTACTGTCTCGGGTGTATTGCTTAGATTGTTGCAACATTCTTTCTTCTAGTTTTTCCCTTGTAAGAATAAAATTTTATTTATTTATTTTTTGAGACAGAATTTTGCTCTTGTTGCCCAGGCTGGAGTGCAGTGGTGCGATCTCAACTCACTACAACGTCTGCCTTGTGGGTTCAAGTGATTCTCCTGCCTCAGCCTCCTGCGTCGCTGGGATTACAGGCATGCACCACCATCCCTGGCTAATTTTATATTCTTAGTAGAAACTGGGTTTCTCCATGTTTGCCAGGCTGGTCTTGAACTCCTGACCTCATGATTCACCCACCTCGGCCTCCCAAAGTGCTGGGATTACAGGCATGAGCCACCATGCCTGGCCAGAATTATAATTTTTAAAAGGATATTCAAATCTGCTTAATTTTTCAGAGGTATACGGTTGCCTTACAATTTGAAAAAGATTGTAAAAATGGTACCATTCTGTTTTAACCCCACCTGATGTATTGAATTAGAATCCATAGTTAGATTCCATGGGTTTAAATGTATGGTCCCCAACAAGACTGCCCCTACTTGAGACATTAACCACACTGGCGACTGTAGACCACCTGTACCTTTCAGCACTTGGCTACAAATCCTGAGATTCTCACATTCTCTCCCAGGTTCACGAATTTACTAGACTCACAGAACTCAGGAAGATGCTGTATTTAGGATTAGAATTTTGCTGTAAAGGATAGAAATTATGTCAGGCACAGTGGCTCATGCCTGTAATCCCAGCATTTTGGGAGGCCGAGGCGGGTGGATCATGAAGTCAGGAGTTCGAGACCAGCCTGACCAACATAGTGAAACCCTGTCTCTACTAAAAATACGAAAATTAGTTGAGCGTGGTAGCATGCGCCTGTAATCCCAGCTACTCAGGAGGCTGAGGCAGGAGAATCGATTGAACCTGGAAGGTGGAGAGTGCAATGAGCTGAGATTGCACCACTGCACTCCAGTTTGGGAGATAGAGCGTGACTCCATCTCAAAAAAAAAAAAAAAAAAAGGAATACAACTTAGGACCAGCCTAATGAAACATAAAAACCAAGGTTGGGAGAGTCTCAAATACAGAGCTTTCATGCCCTCTCCCCATGGAAACACATAGAGTACATCACCTTCCTGGGACGCCAATGTGCTCACCAACAAAGAAGCTTTATTAAGCTTTGGTATTCAAAATTTTGGGGGTTCATTATATAGGGGTAATTGACTAAATCTGTGATTGAACTTAATCTTCTGTTCTTTTCCCCACCCTAGAGGTTGAGGTGGCTTAGAGTCCCAGTTCTTTAATCACAGTGTTGTTTGGAGACCAGCGCCGTTCTGGAACTATTTCGGGGTCCAACACAGGTCATGTCATTAGCATAAACTCAGGTGTGAATCAGTGGGCTCATGAAGGACAGACACTTCTGTTACTCTGGAAATACCAAAGGTTTAGAAGCTTTGTACCAGGAACGCTGGACAAAGACCAGATAAGCTCATTATATAGCAAATACATAATAATTTAAAAAGATTAAATAAAACCACCTATGATGAAAAATAGTAGTGGCTTTGCTGTTTTTCACTCCCTAGTTTTCTTCACAGAGGAAATTAGTTTTTCCATTTTGGCTATTTCTTGTGGTATTTGCCTCTGTCTAGGTCATATGCATAATGCCAAGTAATTATCAATTTTATATTTAATCCATTTAAAACTATTTTCTAGTATAATATATAGGTCTTTTAGTAGTACGTTAAAAATCTTCTTAGTATAGTTATTTTTTAAAAATTTCTCTAGGTATAGTTATCATAATTTTTGGTCCACTAATTTTTCTTTCTTTTTTTGAGACAAGGTTTCACTCAGTTGCCCAGGCTGGAGTGCAGTAGGTGATCACACTTCACTGCAGCCTCAACCTCCCAGGCTCAACTGATCCTCCCACCTCAGCCTCCTTAGTAGCTGGGACTATAAGTGTGTGCTACCTTGCCTGGCTAATTTTTTTAATTTTGTAGAGATAGGGTTTCGCCATGTTTCCCAGGCTGGTCTTGAACTCCTGTGCTCAAGCAATCCTCCTGCCTTGGCCTTTCAAAGTGCTGAGATTACAGGTGTGAACCACCAAGCCTGGCCAAATAATCCATTTTTTATGTTATGAGATTAATCTGTACTGCTGAGCCAAATGTGTTACTATGAGTTAATTTTCTTTTATAACTTTGTATTGTAGTAGTTAATTATTGCTTTTTAAAAATATTTGTAGTTTTATATATATTGGTGCTCATTCTACCCACATTCTTTTTTTTTCTAGCCAGTAAAATTTAATTAGAAAATTTGTAGTTCACAAAAGTACATATATTTTTTTTGCTAGCTGAAGGCACTTGTCATAAATTTACCTAAGATACAGAACAAAATTCATATCTAGAGGTGACATTTAGTACTGAAAAATTCTGTGTTGGATCTATTGATATTTTTCTTTTTTTAAAAATTATTATACTTTAAGTTCTGGGGTACATGTGCAGATCATGCAGGATTGTTACATAGGTATGCACATGCCATGGTGATTTGCTGCATCTATTCCCTGCGATCTGCGTTAGGTAATTCTCTTAATGTTATCCCTCCGTAATCCCCCCACCTTCTGCTATTCCTCTCCTAGCCCCACCACCCGCCAAGAGGCCCCAGTATGTGATACTCCTCTCCTTGTGTCCATGTGTTCTCATTGTTTAATACCCAGTTATGAGTAAGAACATGCAGTGTTTGGTTTTCTGTTCATGTGTCAGTTTGCTGAGAATGATGGTTTCCAGCTTCATCCATGTCCCTGCAAAGAACATGAACTCGTCCTTTTTTGTGGCTGCATAGTATTCCATGCTGTATATGTGCCACAGTTTCTTTATCCAGTCTATCATTGATGGGCATTTGGGTTGGTTCCAAGTCTTTGCTATTATAAACAGTGCCACAGTGAACATACATGTGCATGTTGCATGTGTCTTTATAATAGAACGATTTATAATTCTTTGGGTATATACCCAGTAATGGGATTGCTGGGTCAAATGGTATTTCTGTTTCTAGATCCTTGTGGAATTGCCACACTGTCTTTCACAGTGGTTGAACTAATTTACACTCCCACCAACAGTGTAAAAGTGTTCCTATTTCTTCATATCCTCTCCAGCATCTGTTGTCTCCAGATTTTTTAATGATTGCCATTCTAACTGGCATGAGATTGTATCTCAATGTGGTTTTCATTTGCATTTCTCTAATGACCAGTGATGATGAACTTTTTTTCATGTTTGTTGGCTGCATAAAAGTCTTCTTTTGAAAAATGTCTGTTCATATCCTTTGCCCACTTTTTGATGGGTTGTTTTTTTTTCTTGTAGATTTAAGTTCTTTGTAGGTTCTGTATATTAGTCCTTTGTCAGATGGTAGATTGCAAAAATTTTTTCCCATTCTGTTGGTTGCCTATTCACTCCAATGATAGTTTCTTTTGCTGTGCAGAAGCTCAGAAGTTTAATTAGATCCCATTTGTCTATTTTGGCTTTTGTCGCCATTGCTTTTGGTGTTTTTAGTCCTGAAGTCCTTGCCTATGCCTGTGTCCTGAATGATATTGCCTATGTTTTCTTCTAGAGTTTTTATGGTGTTAGGTCTTATGTTTAAATCTTTAATCTATCTGGAGTTAATTTTTGTATAAGGTGTAAGGAAGGGGTCCAGTTTCAGCTTTCAGCACATGGCTAGTCAGTTTTCCCATCACCATAAATTAAGTAGGGAATCCTTTTCCCGTTGCTTGTTTTTGTTAGGTTTGTCAAAGATCAGATTACTGTAGATGTGTGGCGTTACTTCTGAGGCTTCTGTTCTGTTCCACTGGTCTATATTTCTGTTTTGGTACCAGTATGCTGTTTTGATTACTGTAGCCTTGTAGTATAGTTTGATGTCTGGTAGTGTGATACCTCTAGCTTTTTTTGCTTAGGATTGTCTTGGCTATGTGGGTTCTTTTTTGGTTCCATATGAAGTTTAAGGTGGTTTTTTCCAGTTGTGTGAAGAAGGTCAGTGGTAGCTTAATAGGGATGGCTTTGAATCTATAAATTACTTTGGGAAGTATGGCCATTTTCACTACAGCTAGTGCTCGTCTTACGACCACGGTCGGGACCGCGGACCGGTCGTAACAAGATTTGGTCGTAAGTTGAATAGGCTATATGTACAGTTGAAATGGTGCATGCGAAGATGGTAGTGCTGCCGGAAGCTGGTCTGCACTGTCGTATGCCCAGCTGGGCAACGTTTGCGCTGCCAGACGCGGAGCAGTCGTGGCTAGCGATTGTGGTCGTAAACTCAAATGGTCATAAGTTGCATAGGTGGTAAGTCGATCAATACCTGTATATTGATTCTTCCTAACCATGAGCATAGAATGTTTTTCCATCTGTTTGTGTCCACTTTTGTTTCCTTGAGCAGTGGTTTGTAGTTCTCCTAGAAGAGGTCCTTCACATCCCTTGTTAGTTGTATTCCTAGGTGTCTTTCTTTTTTTTTTTTTTTGAGACGGAGTTTCGCTCTTGTTACCCAGGCTGGAGTGCAATGGCGCGATCTCAGCTCACCGCAACCTCCGCCTCCTGGGTTCAGGCAATTCTCCTGCCTCAGCCTCCTGAGTAGCTGGGATTACAGGCACACGCCACCATGCCCAGCTAATGTTTTGTATTTTTAGTAGAGACGGGGTTTCACCGTGTTGACCAGGATGGTCTCGATCTCTTGACCTCGTGATCCACCCGCCTCGGCCTCCCAAAGTGCTGGGATTACAGGCTTGAGCCACCGCGCCCGGCCAGGTATCTAATTCTCTTTGTAGCAATTGTGATTGGGAGTTTGGTCATCATTTGGCTCTCTATTTGTCTATTATTGGTATATAGGAATGCTTGTGATTTTTGTGCATTAATTTTGTATCCTGAGACTTTGCTGAAGTTCTTAACAGCTTAAGGAGATTTTGGGCTGAGATGATGGGTCTTCTAGATATACAATCATGTCATCTGCAATTAGAGGCAATTTGACTTCCTGTTTTCCTAGTTGAATGCCTTTTTTTTCTTTTTCTTGCCTGTTTCCTCTGGCCAGAACTTCCAGTCCTATGTTGAATAGGAGTGGTGAGAGAGGACACCCTTTTCTTGTGCCAGGTTTCAAAGGGAATGCCTCCAGTTTTTGCCCATTCAGTATGATATTGGCTGTCGGTTTGTCATAAATAACTTTTATTATTTTGAGATAGGTTCCATTGTTACCTAGTTTATTGAGAGTTTTTAGCATAAAGGGCTGTTGAATTTAGTTAAAGGCCTCTGCATCTATTGAAAGAATCATGTGGTTTTTGTCTTTGATTCTGTTTATGTGATGGATTACATTTATAGATTTTCATTTGTTAAACCAGCCTTGCATCCCAGGAATGAAGGCGACTTGATAGTGATGGATAAGCTTTTTGATGTGCTGTTGTTTTCAGTTTGCCAGTATTTTGTTAAGGATTTTCGCATCAATGTTCCTCATGGATATTGGCCTGAAATTTTCTTTTTTGGTTATATCTGTGCCAGGTTTTGGTATCAGGATGATGTTGGTCTCATAAAATGAGTTAGGGAGGATTCCCTCTTTTCCCTCTTTTTGTATTGTTTTGAATAGTTTCAGAAGTAATGGTACCAGCTCCTCTTTGTACCTCTGGTAGAATTCAGCTGTGAACCTATCTGGTCCTGGACTTTTTTTGGTTGGTTGGCTATTAATTACTGCCTCAACTTCAGACCTTGTTATTGGTCTATTCAGATATTCCACTTCTTCCTGGTTTAGTCTTGGGAGGGTATAAGTGTCCAGGAATTTATACATTTCTTCTAGATTTACTGGTTTATATGCATAGAGGTGTTTGTAGTAATCTCTGATTGTAGTTAGTTGTATTTCTGTGGAATTGGTGGTAACATCTCTTTTATCATTTTTTTATTCCATCTATTAGATTCTTCTCTCTTTTTTATTACTGTGGCTAGTGGTCTGTCTATTTTGTTGATTGATCTTTTCAAACAACCAGCTCCTAGATTTATTTATTTATTTATTTATTTGAAGCATTGTATGTCTCCTTCAGTTCTGCTCTGATCTTAGTTATTTCTTGTCTTCTGCTAGCTTTTGAATTTGTTTGATCTTGGCTTCTCTAGTTCTTTTAATTGTGACGTTAGGGTATTGATTTTAGATCTTTCCTTGCTTCTCATGTCTACCCACATTCTTTAATAAAATCTTTAGATTCATTCATACACACACACACACACACACACACACGCACACACACACACATTCATACGTATATGTGCACACATTCATCTGTTGAAAGTAAATTTTGTGTTTACCTCCTCTGTATACTTCCTTCGGGAGCTCTTTATTTTCCCTTGCCAATCTGATCTAGTTGTTCTCTAGGAACCTCCTACCAAGCTTCCATCTTGGGATCTTCCTTTGCTATCATACTGCTAATCTGGCATTTCTTCTTTTCATGTAGGTTCTTTTTTGTTCATTTGTTTTGAGACAGAATCTCCCTCTGTTGTCTGTGCTGGAGTGCAGTGACACAATCTCAGCTCACTGCAATCTCTGCCATCCTAGTTCAAGCAATTCTCCCGCCTCAGCCTCCTGAATAGCTGGAACTATAGGCGCATGCCTCCACGCCCAGCTAATTTTTGTGTTTCTAGTAGAGACAGGGTTTTACCAGGTTAGCCAGGCTGGTCTCAAACTCCTGACATCAAGTGATCCTCCCGCCTCAGCCTCCCAAAGTGCTGGGATTACAAGTGTGAGTCACTGTGCCCGGCCTCATGTAATTCTTTTGTGCCCTGTATCTTAAGCTTTCTTTACTTGTTTGTGTTGTTTTTGTTGTTTTGTGAAGTTCATTTCTCATTAGTTTCTTTGTGAAGCATCTGTGGAACAGAATTTTAAGATATTTAAGTAAAACTACTTATGATGAAAATAGTTCCCAGCTTCACCTCTGTTTAACCCTAAATTTTTTTCTTTTGTGTTGGGAAATGACTTTATTCTGCTTCTCACACTTTATAAAATTGTTTCTGTAAAGAGTTCTTTGAAAATGTGTTGTTGCCCTCCAGTTTCCTGTTGAGAAGTTTGATGTCATGTTTTGCCCTGGTAATTCGAATGTAACCTTGCACCCTTCTGCTTTCAGAACCTTTTATTGATCCCTTGTATTGTGAAATTTCACAGTTATAAACCTTGGTGTGGTGGTTATCATCATTGTTCTGTGCTTTTTTTTTTTTTTTTTTTTTAAATTGAGACAGGCGTTTGGTTTGTCACCCAGGCTGGATAGCAGCAACATAGTCCATGGGTCACTGCAACATTGGCCTCCTGGTCTCTTCAAGTGATCCTCTCACCTCAGCTTCCTGAGTAGTTTGGTCTGACTATAGGTGTGTGCCACCATGCCTGGCTAATTTTTTAATTTTCATTTTTTTGTAGGTAACAGATTTCACTGTGTTTCCCAGGTTGGTCCCTACCTCTTGGACCCAAGCAATCCTCCTGCCTTTGCCTGCCAAGAGCTCTTTTGTTTTTTTTCCTGTACTCTACATTTCTCTTTTCCAGTAGATTTCTTTGTTCTATTAAGTTAAGCACTAGTTTTTTGTTTTTTTGTTTTTTTTTAAGACAGAGTCTCACTTTGTCACCCAGGTGGAGTGCAGTGTCGCGATCTTGGCTCACTGCAGCCTTGACCTCCTGGGGTTATGATCATCCCACTTCAGCCCTATAGATAGCTGGGACTACAGGCATGAACAGTCCACTAATTGTTTTTGTAGAGACAGGGTTTTGCCATTTTGCCCAGGCTAGTCTCGAACTCCTGAGCTCAAGCAATTCGCCCACCTTGATCTCCCAAACTGCTGGGATAACAGGTGTGACCCATCGTGCATGGCCTAAGCACCAGTTTTGTTTTTTTTTAATCCTCTTTCCTTTTTTAAAAAAATTAGTATTAAGTTCCTGGATACATGTCCAGGATGTGCAGTTTAGTTACATAGGCCATGCTAAGCACCAGTTTTATGGAAGGCGTTATAATATGGGTTCTTCTAATGTGTACCCTTATTGCCTATATATATGCTTATCATAGCATCTGTTAAATTACATCATGTTGTCTACTTCTCTGTCTCCTGCACTGGCTATAAATTCCTTGAATGTAGAGACAGTGCTTTATTTACTTTGTTAATCTCTGTGCCTAACAAAATGTCTGGCACTACTGGGCACTCGGCAAATGTTTAGTGAATGAGTTTATCAGTAGTATTTAAAACTTTCTTAAAAAAAAAAAACTTAATGTGTTTTAGAGTGGTTAGTATTGTCACACATTAATATTTGTTGCATTGATTACATACTGCCAACAAAAAAAAATCCTTTTAATTAACTGATGTTTGTAATTCATTGGTTTTGCCTAGGTGTTCTGTCACGTAATTTATTTGGATAGAAGAGACTTCTTAGAAGAATGAAACTTAACTCTTTGTAAAATCCTCTCACCGAGGCAAGATTTCATGCATTATGTATAAAGTTTTTGTTGGAAAATAGAAGAAATTCTTTCTGAGAGTATAACTTAGCAAGTTCAATTTCTCAGGAAATGTGAAAGCAGTTATTGAATTAGTGGCCAAGATCTATACTCATGAGATTTCCCAGCTACTGCAAACATAATGCAGGTTGTGTGCTAAATGAAAAGAAGATAAAATTTTTTTCTGATTATGAAAGTTATGTCTTGAAATGTGAAGATACCAAGATAACATAGCAAGTAATTTAGGCATTAATCTTAAATTACTTGATATAGCATGTCATTTACATGTGATGTACGTAAGAACTGAGATAATTTGGAAAGGGAAGAGTGGGCTTGGTGATGGAAATTGATTGGCTTGTGGCTTTTCTGTAGTTTTTTTCGGCTTAACCTTTAAAAACAGAGAAAGGGAAACTGGATTGTAGTAATGGCTAATAACTATACATTTATTAAAAATTATTGAGTTAACACTTAAAATGTGGGTGGCTTTTATATATAACTTCTGCAGTAAAGTTGTAAAACAGTTGATAAAGAAATAGCTATTTTGACCAGTTAAGTGAAATATTTGAAAGGGGGAAGTTATTTTACTTTTCACATTTAAGTCTGTGATCTGTCTTGAATTATTAATAATTTTTGTACATGCTCTGAAGGGTCAAGGTTCATATTTTTCCATGCTAGGCCAGGTGCTCTAGCATCACTTATTGAAAATATTTTCTCCATTAAATTGCATTGGTGCTTATGAAAATCAGGTGACTGTGTACATATAGGTTTATTTTGTACTAAATTCCATTCCAGTGATTTATTTGTCCATGTTTTCTATTTTTTTTTGGACAATACCATGCTGTCTTTATGATAGTAGATTTATAATAAGTCTTAGAATCAGGTTATGTAAGCCTTTGAAACCCCCCCCCCCATTATTTTGGTTATTCTAGGTTCTTTGTATTTCCACATAAATTTTGAGTCACTTTGCCAATTTCCATGAAAAAAATCCACTGGAATTGCCTTGAATAATAGATCCATTTGAAAAGACTTGATATCTTGACATCATTGAATCTTCTAATAAACATGGTATATATCTTTGTTTATTTAGATCTTACTTAATCTCAGCCATAATTTATTCTTTTCAGTTTTTAATTAAACTTATTTCTAAGTGCTTTAAAAAATGATCCTTGTAACTGGCATTTGAAATATTTTCCCAATTTTCTGATAGTGTATAGAAATGCAGTTGATTTTTACCAATTTATAGATTCCTTTAGAAATTTTCTACGTATACAATGTTACCTGTGAACCAAATTAGTTTTACATTTTCTTTCCAATCTTTATGCCTATTCTCTCTCTTGCTTTATTGCATTGCTTGGATTCCCAGTACTGTGTTGAAAGGAAATTTTGAGGCAGGGTGTGGTGGCTTACACCTGTAATTCCAGTACTTTGGGAGGCTGATACAGGAGGATAACTTGAACCCAGGAGCTCGAGACCACCTCTGGCAACATAGTGACACCCACCCAGCTCACCCCCATCTCTATAAAAACTTAAACAGTTAGCTGGGCATGGTGGTGCACACCTGTAGTCCCAGCTACTTGAGAGGCTGAGGTGAGAGGATTGCTTGAGTTGAGCCTGGGAGGTTCAGGTTGCAGTGAACCGTCGTTGTGTCACTGCATGGGGGTCAGAGTGAGATGCTGTCTTAAAAAAAAAAAAATTTTTTTTTTGGAGTGGTCATTCATGTCTCCTGATCTTAAACTCATTCTGTATTTTTTGTTGGATGCTGGGTATAGTTTTTGTACAGTGCTCTCTATCACTGTTGAAATACTTTCCAACTATTCCCCATTATCCTGAGTGTTGTTAAGAATGAGTGTTGAATTTCATCAAATAATTTTTCTAAATCTATTGAAATATATTTTCCCCTTTATTTTGTTAATATGGTGAATTAACATTGATTTGGGGGGAGGGGTGATGATGTTATACCACTCTTACATTATTGGGCCAAACATTACCTGGCCATGATGCTACCATCCTTTTTGGTATTGCTGGTTTCAGTTTGCTAATATTTTATTGAGGATTTTTGCACCAAATTCATGTGGGATATTTGTTTATAGTTTTATTTCTGATGTGTTGGCACTAGGGTTATGGTTACCACATAAAACACAATGGAGAGTGTTCTGTTCTCTTTATTTGCTGAGTTTGTGCAAGATTGCTTTTTTTTTTTCATTATGTATTTGATAGAATTTATCATAGTGAAGCCACAGAGTTTTCTTGTTGGGAGGTTTCAAATCATGACTTCAGCTTATTTTTTTCTATTTTGTTGATTTTTCTCTCATAATTAACTCCTTTGTTCTACTTGTTTTTGGTTTAGTTTGTCTTAGATTAGGGGTTAGTGGACTAAGACCCGTGGACCATATGTGCCTACCACTGGTTTTTACTTGTCTTGTAAGCTAAGAATTATTTTTGTACTTTTCAGTGGTTGGGGAAAAAAAGAAAAGAATAGTTGTTTGTGATGTAAAAATTAAATAAAGTTCAAATTTCAGTGTCCTATTTTTTTGGAAGACAGTCATGCTCATTTGTTTATGTATTGTCTGTAGTGTTTTTTTGTGCTAACATGGCAGAGTTGAGTAGTTGCAACAGACTTTGTGGACTGCAAAGCCTAAAATTTTTTATTGTTTAGCCCTTTACAGAAAAAAAAAAAATTATCAACTCCTGTCTTAGATAATTGATTTTAGACTTTTTCATTTATATGTATTTTAAACTGTACGTTTAATTCTTGAGCACTACTTTAGGTACCTTCTACAAGTTTGATATGTTGAGTTGATGTTTGTTACTGATTTGTAGTTTTATTCCATTGTCAAAAAACATACAGCTTAAAACCTTTGGAAATTATCAAGGGTTTGCTTTATTGTCTAGTATGTGATCTGTTTTTGATTGATACTTCATGTATACTTGAAAAAGATGTGTGTAATTTACAGTTGTTGGATATAATGTTCTATAGGCTTATTAAGTAAGTTTGATTGGTAATATTATTCAGTTTTTCTCGATTTTTTTTTTTTTAATGTCAGTTACTGAGAAAGTTGGGTTAAAATCTCCCACTATAGTTGTGGATTTGTCTGTTTCTCTTTTCAGTACTGTAAACTTTTGCTTCAAATATTTTGAAGTTATATAATTAGGTATATATACTTTTAGGGTTGTTAATGTTTTATTGGTGAATTAACTCTTAAAGATTTTTATTATGTGCCTCTTTATTTCTGATAAAACCTCTTATTTATTTTTATTTTTTTTTTTTGAGACGGAGTTTCACTCTTGTTACCCAGGCTGGAGTGCAATGGCACGATCTCAGCTCACCGCAACCTCCGCCTCCTGGGTTCAGGCAATTCTCCTGCCTCAGCCTCCTGAGTAGCTGGGATTACAGACACACGCCACCATGCCCAGCTGATTTTTTGTATTTTTAGTAGAGACGGGGTTTCACCATGTTGACCAGGATGGTCTCGATCTCTTGACCTCGTGATCCACCCGCCTCAGCCTCCCAAAGTGCTGGGATTACAGGCTTGAGCCACCGCGCCCGGCTCTATTTATTTATTTTTAATTAATTAATTTATTTTTTGAGATGGAGTCTTGCTCTGTCACCTAGGCTGAAGTGCAGAGGTGCCATCTGGGCTCATTTCAGCCTCTGCCTCCAGGGTTCATGCAATTCTCTTGCCTCAGCCTCCTGAGTAGCTGGCATTACAGGCACACACTGCCATGTCTGGCTGAGTTTTTGTATTTTAGTAGAGATGGAGTTTCACTGTGTTGCCCGTGCTGGTCTCGAACTCCTGACCTCAGGTGATCCACCTGCCTCACAGCCTCCTGAAGTGCTGAGATTACATGTGTTAGCCACCGCGCCCGGCCTAAAACTCCTTATTTTTAAATCTACTCTGTTTGATATTGTTGAGCCATGTGGGTTTTCTTCTGATTTGTTTTTGCATTGTTTATCTTTTTTCCTCCTTGTATTTTAATTCTTCTTCCTTGAATTTACATTGCGACTCTTTTAAATAGCTTATAGTTGGACTTTTCTTTTTCTTTTTTTATTTGAGACAGAGTCTTGCTTTGTCACTCAGGCTGGAGTGCAGTGGCGCCATCCCTGCTCACTGCAGCCTCCGCCTCCTGAGTTCAAGCGATTTTCCTTCCTCAGCCTCCTGAGTAGGTGGGATTACAGGTGCGTGTCACCATGCCTGGCTAATTTTTTATTTTTATTTTTAATAGAGACGGGATTTCATCATATTGGTCATGCTGGTCTCAAAGTCCTGACCTTGTGATCTGCCCACCTTGGGCTCCCAAAGCGCTGGGATTACAGGCCTGAGCCACCATGCCTAGCCCTGTACGTGTTTGTTTATCCACTGTTAAAACCTTTGGCTTTTAATCAGACTGTTTTGTTCATTTACATTTAATGCCATTACTTACGTAGCTGGGTTTTAGCTGGGTTTTAGCCTTGTCATCTTGCTATTTCCTGCTTCTCTTATCTGTTCTTTATCATTCCCTGTTTTTGTGTGGATTGAGCTTTTCAAATTCCATTTATATAAAAATTACCTCTTCGTAATTTTTTTAGTGGTTGCATTTGTCTACTCAGGCTGCCGTAACAAAATATCATAGATTGGCTGGCTAAGCAACAGAAATTTATTTATTTTTCACGGTTCTGGAGGCTAGAAAGTCCAAGATCAAAGTTGTGGCGGGGTTTGGTTTCTCATGTCTCATCCTGGCTTACGTATAGCTACTTTCTTGATATATCCACACATGGCAGAGGCAGGAATGTCTCTCTTTCTTCCTCTTGTTATAAGCCTACCATCCTGTTGAATTAGAGTCCCATCCTTAAAACCTCTTTTAACCGCAGTTTTCTCCTAAAGCCCTGTTGGGGCTTCCACATACGAATTTGATGGGGGACTCAATTCAGTATATAGAAGTGGTTATAGGGAGTACAATGAGCATCCTTAATTTATTAAGTATAATTTGAATAATGAACTGCTAGTGTCTTTATAGTTCATGTCTTTCTATGTTTCTATGTGATACAAACCTCTAAACCTTGTTACTTTATTTGCTTTAAACAGTCATTAGTCATTTAAATTATATAAGAAAAAGTCTTTTTTATTTACTTATATATTTATTTTTCTGTTTTTTTTTTTTTTTTTTTTTTTTTTTTTTTTTTTTTTTTTTTTTTTTTTTTTTTTTTTTTTTTTTTTTTTTTTTTTAGACAGAGCCTCACTCTGTTGCCCAGGCTGGAGTGCAGTGGTGCAGTCTCGGCTCACTGCATGCAACCTCTGCTTCCCAGTTTCAAGTGATTCTCCTGCCTCAGCCTCCCAAGTAGCTGAGACTACAGGCATGTACCATCATGCCCAGCTAATTTTTGTATTTTTGGAAGAGACAGGGTTTTGCCAGCCTGACCAACAGGGTTGGTCAGCCTGATCTTGAACTCCTAGACTCAAGTGAGCCATCCGCCTCGGCCTCAGCCACCACAACTGACCAATATTGGTTCATTTTCTGTTAGTCTGAAGAACTTCCTTTAATAGTTTTTTTGTTTTTAAAGATGGGGTTTCTGATGCCGGCGCGGTGGCTCACGCCTGTAATCCCAGCACTTTGGGAGGCCGAGGTGGGTGGATCACGAGGTCAAGAGATCGAGACCATCCTGGTCAACATGCTGAAACCCCGTCTCTACTAAAAATACAAAAAATCAGCTGGGAATGGTGGCGCGTGCCTGTAATCCCAGCTACTCAGGAGGCTGAGGCAGGAGGATTGCCTGAACCCAGGAG
>NW_016107385.1:4193205-4195794 GCF_001604975.1 Cebus imitator
AAAAAGATGGGGTTTCACCGTGATGGCCAGGATGGTCTTAAACTCCTGACTTCAGGTTATCCACCCACCTCAGCCTCCCAAAGTGCTAGGATTACAGGCATGAGCCACCACACCCGGCTTTAATAGTTATTTTTTAAAAACTTAAAAAAAATTGAAATGTAGTTCACATGTAATAAAATCTACGTAAAATTCACCCAACAACTGGGTGCATGAATGGTTTTTAGTATATTCATAGGGTTATACAACCATTACTACAGTGCTGCAGCCAGTTTTAGGACATTCCCACTACCACCCCAGAAAGAAAACCCATTAAAGTAACTTCCCATTTTTCCTCATCCACTCCCCCACTTCACCCAGTCCAACACAATCACCTGTCTCTGTCTCTGTAGATTTGCCTATTTTGGATATTTTGTATAAATGAAGTCATATAACGTGGTCTTTTGTGCCCAGCTTGTTGTACTTAGCTTGATGTTTCTAAGGTTCATCCATGTTGTAGCATGTATCTGTACTTTATTTTTATTGTCAAATCATATTTTATTGTGTGGATGATGCCACATTTTATTTCATTAGTTGATGGACGGTAAGGTTTTCATTTTTTGGCTGTTATGAATAATGTTCCTGTGAACATTTGTGTACAAGCCTTTGCGGTAACACAGTTTTTTTTTTGTGTTGAAAAGACCATTCTTTCCCCTGTGGAATTATCTTGGTACCTTTGGCAGTTGAATTAGTTGACGTAAATGTGGACATTTATTTCTAGGTCTTAATTCTGTTAGTTGATCTGTATATCTAGTCTTATGTCAGTATCACACTGTTGACTAGGCACAGTGGCTCGTGCTTATAATCCCAGCACTTTGGGAGGCTGAGGCAGGAGGATAGCTTGAGCCCAGGAGTTTGAGACCAGCCTGGCCAACATGGTAAAACCCTGTCTCTACAAAAAATAAAAATAATAACTGAGTGTGGTGATGTGTGTCTGTAGTCCCAGCTACTCAAGAGGCTGAAGTAGGAGGAGGATCACTTGTGCCCAGGAATTTGAAGGTGCGATGAGGTATGACTGTGCTATTAGAATTCAGCCTGGGTGACAGAGTGGGACCTTGTCTCCAAACCAAACAAATAGACACACTGTCTTAATTACTGTAGCTTTGTAGCAAGGTGAAATCTGGGAGTAGGAGTCCTCTGAGAACTTGGTTTCTATTTTTCAAGATTGCTTTGGTTATGTTAGTGGGTCCTTTGCATTTCCATGTGAATTTTAGGGTCAGTTTGTCACTTTCTGAAAAAAATCCCACCTTGGTAGAGATTGCATTGAATTTGTAGATCACTTTAGAGATTATTGCTGTTTTACCAAAATGAAATATTTTTTGTCTATAAACATGGGATGTTTTTCTATTTATTTTGGTCTTTAATTTGTTTCAACAGTGTTTTGTAATTTTCCATGTACAAGCCTTACTTACACTTCTTTTATTATATTTATTCCTAAATATTTTATTCTTGTTGATGTGATTTTAAAATGGAACTATTTTCTCACTTTTACTTTTGACATTCATTGCTAGTTTGTTGAAAAACAGTTTGTAAGTGTGTGTGTGTGTGTGTGTGTGTGTGTGTGTGTGTCTTGGATCTTGGAATCTTGCTAAACTGATGCTTTGTTCATATAGGTTTTTAGTGGATTATTTCGTATTTTCCATATACAAGATTGTTACCTGTGAATAGAGATAGCTATGCTTTTTCCTCAGCAATCTGTATGCCTTTTATTTCTTTTTCTTTCCTAATCATCCTGATAGAATCTCTAGTACAAGTAAGTAGAAGTGGCAATAACTGGTATCTTTGTCTTATTTGTGAGCTGAGGAGGTAGTATTTTTGTGCACTCTGAATGATCTCAGCTGTCTGAAAATGTCTTCAATTTTAAAGGCTTCTTTTGGGTAGGTATAGAACATTAGGTTGGGAGTTTTTTTTTCAACACTTCATGTAGGGTAAAGTATATTGTCTTCTGACTTACATAGTTTCCAGTGAGTCACTTGTCAGTCTGTTGTTCTCCTTGTTATTCCTCCAATGTAATGTCTGTTTTTCCCTCTGCTGCTTTCAAGGTTTTTCTCTTCATCTTTCATTTTCAGCAGCCTGATCTTGATGTGCCTTGGTATGACTTTTCTTGTTTTTCTTCTCTTTGTCCCCATGGTTGCTTGCTGAGCTTCTTGGATCTGTGGGTTAAAATCTTTTGCTTTTGCAAGATTTTTATTCATTTTCTCTTCAAATATTTCTTCATTTTGTTTCTCTTGCCTTTTTGGAAGGGCGGTTACTAGTATGTTAGATCATTTTGTGTTGTCCCAGAGATCTCTGACACTGGTTTTTTTTCTTTTTTCTCTGTCCTTCAGTCTAGGTGATTTGAAGTGGCTTCCCACTTTAGTAAATTTCAGCTCACCTCTCCTTTCAGTTGTGTCAGGGGAGTGATAGGTCTCTTATCCTTCGCAGGACTTTATGACCTAAGCATTGGTAGACTACATGTTCTCTTGTTTCCAGGCCAGCCCTTCCTTCCTTCCTTCCTTCCTTCCCTCCCTCCCTTCTTCCCTCCCTCCCTCCCCCTCCCCCTTCCTCCCTCCG
>NW_016107385.1:4195896-4204797 GCF_001604975.1 Cebus imitator
TTTTTTTTGAGATGGAGTCCCACTCTTGCCAAAGCTGGAGTGCAATGGTGCAATATTGGCTCACTGCAATGACTGCCAGGTTTAAGCAATTCTCTTGCCTCAGCCTCCTGAGTAGCTGGGGTTATAGACGAGCGCCACAACACTCGGCTAATTTTTTTGTATTTTTAGTAGAGACAAGGTTTCTCCATGTTGGCCAGGCTGGTCTTGAACTCCTGACCTTGAGTGATTCTGACCCCTCTTGGCCTTCCAAAGTGCTGGGATTATAGGCGTGAGCCACTGTGCCCACTAGCCTAGCCTTTCTGCAGCACTGCTGTTTATTCCATAGAAGTCCTCTGGAGTGGTGATAATTGGACAGCACTGAAGACTAGTTTTCTATTTGAGGTCCTCTAGATTCTGCCCATGCTCAGGCATGAAAAGTTGCTTTCTCTGTGTTTCTGCAAAGATCCTTTGCCTATAGGTGTTTTTTTCTCTCCTTACTGTATCTCCAGGCTATAGCTATATAAACTGTAGTTCTCTCTGGTCACCTAGAGAAGCCTGGTCCTTTTCTGGAATTTACTTAATTTAGACTTATTTATCCAGAGGTCTTCAGTAGCTTTTTAGAAAAATAATTTATGTATTGTTTTCTCATTGTTTGGCAAAAGTGATGATCTTTTGTGACCTTCCACATTCTAACTAGAAGTGGAAATTTTCCATTGGAGGATTTTCTTTTTTTTCTTTTCCTTTTTTTTATTTTTAGGCAAAGCCTTACTCTGTGGCTCACAGGCTGGAGTGCAGTGGCACAATCTCGGCCCACTTCAACCTCTACCTCCGGGTTCAAGTAATTTTCTTGCCTCAGCCTTTGGAGTAGCTGGGACTACAGACATGTACTGCCAAAGCCTGGCTAATTTTTTTTTTTTTTTTTTGAGACAAAGTCTCTCCCTGTTGCCCAAGCTGGAGTGTAGTGGCACTATCTTGGCTCACCACAACCTCCGCCTCCTGGCAGGTGATTCTCCTGCCTCAGGCNAAAGTCTCTCCCTGTTGCCCAAGCTGGAGTGTAGTGGCACTATCTTGGCTCACCACAACCTCCGCCTCCTGGCAGGTGATTCTCCTGCCTCAGGCTCCTGAGAAGCTAGGATTACAGGCACGTGCCACCACACTGAGTTAAGTCTTTATATATTTAGTAGATACGGGGTTTCACCATGTTGGCCGGGCTGCTCTTGAACTCCTGACTTCAGGTAATCTGGCTGCTTCAGCCTCCCAAAGTGCTAGGATTATAGGCATAAGCCACCATGCCCTGCCAGTTTTTTTTATATTTTAGTAGAGATGGAGTTTCACCATGTTGCTTCCTGGGGTGGTCTCAAACTCCTGAGTTCAGGCAGTGTGCTCACCTCACCTCCCAAAGTGCTAGGATTACAGGCTTGAGCCACCACCTCCAGCTTCCTTTGGAGGATTTTCAAGTAAGGTTAAGATCTTAAGTAGAAACTGTGCAGGGAACAAGTAACTACACATTTATGTAGTAGTTGCTAGTGCCTGTTTGAGTTTTATAAAGTTTTATAAAGACATTACTTTAATTGGGTTAGCAAGTAGTGAAAAAGATAGTGCTTCATTGATGATGGATTGGTGTGGAAAATGTGTTTTATTGGACTGAGACACTAAGGTAATATTTTCTGTGTGATTGGATCCTATGGAATATTCTGTAGGTTATTGTTTAAGATGAGGTTGATAAGGCTGAAGATAAATTATATTGGGCTTTGAAAAGCATCTCGGATATTTATATTTTTTCCTTAGTTTCAGAGGCCTTTGAAATGCTTTTGAACAGGCAGGTAATGTTAATACAACTCAATATTTTACGAAAATAAATTTTTGTATTTTTAGTAGAGATGGGGCTTCACCGTGTTGGCCAGGATGATCTTCATCTCTTCACCTCAGGTGATCCGCCCACCTCGGCTTCCCAAAGTGCTGGGATTATAGGCGTGAGCCACAGTGCCCAGCCTTAGGTAGAATCTAACCTAATTTTTTATTTCTACCATATTCTCAAGATACATTGGTATAGTTTTTAGGCTTTCAAAGGCTGATTGGTAGGAGGGGGAAACTAGATGTTTATATTGTTTTTGATGAATTATACCCAATATATCTGGGTCATATGCATTTGCCTTCAACTACCATATCTTTTATTTTGAAAAGATTAGTGGTGAATTCTTTATATTGAAAGTGAGGTTTTCAGTTTTAAAGTTGAAAAATCATCTGGCAACATCATGACTATACTAAAAACCAGTGAATTGTATACTCTAAAATGGCTGAGATACTATGTTTTATGTTATGTGAATTTAATCTCAAACATATAGGAAAAAATCAGCTGGCAGTTTGGAGGCCCTTTCCTGTTTGTTGCAATTCTCAGTTGTGTTGAATGTGTGTTTGCTTTACAGGGTTGTTAATCAGCATGTGGGGATTTTTGGAGTTTTTGAGTGTTTTTGAGGAATGGCTGATGAAATCTGATGTGTTACTTGGACTCCTAATGTATTTTTTTTTCCCTCTTTGAGTCTTGTTTATGGATCGTTTTTTACTTTTTAAATCCCTTTCTCCCCTCTCTCTTTAGTCTTATTGCCAATAATTTTGAAGATGACTCCCATATAACTTCACCATTAGACCAGAATGGAAGCTTCAATGTTGTTATTAAAGAAGAACCTCTAGATGATTATGACTATGAACTTGGTGAGTGCCCAGAAGGGGTCACTGTGAAACAGGAAGAGACAGATGAAGAGACGGATGTATACTCAAACAGTGATGATGATCCTATACTAGAGAAACAGCTAAAGAGGCACAATAAAGTTGATAACCCAGAAGCTGACCATCAGTCTTCTAAATGGCTTCCAAGCAGCCCATCAGGTGTTGCTAAAGCTAAAATGTTCAAATTAGATGCTGGAAAGATGCCAGTAGTCTATTTGGAGCCTTGTGCCGTCACCAAAAGCACAGTGAAAATTTCTGAACTGCCTGATAACATGCTTTCCACATCTCGAAAGGATAAATCTTCTATGTTGGCAGAATTTGAATATTTACCTACATACATTGAAAATTCCAATGAGACTGCCTTTTGCTTAGGGAAGGAATCAGAAAATGGTCTTAGAAAACATTCACCAGATCTAAGAGTGGTACAAAAATATCCCTTACTGAAAGAGCCTCAGTGGAAATATCCTGATATATCTGACAGCATTAGCACAGAAAGAATACTTGACAGTTCAAAGGGTTCAGCTGGGGACTCACTTGCAGGAAAAGAGGAGTTGGGCAGAAAGAGAACAACTATGCTTAAGATTTCAACAGCCCCAAAGGTAGTGAATGCTAATCAGAATGCCTCTCCAAATATACCTGGAAAAAGAGGAAGGCCGCGAAAACTGAAACTCTGTAAGGCAGGAAGACCACCTAAAAACACAGGAAAGTCTTTAATTTCTACAAAGAATACACCTGTAGGCCCTGGGAGTACCTTTCCAGATGTGAAGCCTGATCTGGAAGATGTGGATGGTGTTCTCTTTGTTTCCTTTGAATCAAAGGTAAGATTGTAATTTTCAGGATTCTTTCAAAGGCTAATTAGTTACACTGCAATTGTATACTAGCTTATAACTAACTGGATTTATAATCTAGTTTTGTGACTACAGCTGTTTGTAAGGGTGTAAGAGGGGTGAGGTGGGGAGGGAAGTGTTTCCAAAATGTTTGGATAGTTCATTTGAATAGACTTAAAAAAATTAAGTCTTGCTTAGCTTTCAGTTCATGATTTATGCATAGATGTGTTTAAAAAATCTTCAGGTCTTAGTGGAATTATCATTATGGATTTTTGAAAGGCCTAAAAATACATGAAACGTTTACTAACTCTTTGGCGATATCCCTTTTATTTTATCTCCTAGTTTTCCTTTCTTTTCCATTTTCCTTTCCTTTTTCCTTTCCCCTTTCCTTTCCTTTTTCCTTTCCCCTTTCCTTTCCTTTCCTTTCCTTTCCTTTCCTTTCCTTTCCTTTCCTTTCCTTTCCTTTCCTTTCCTTTCCTTTCCTTTCCTTTCCTTTCCTTTCCTTTTTCCTTTCCCCTTTCCCCTTTCCCCTTTCCCTTTTCCTTTTCCTTTCCTTTCCTTTCCTTTCCTTTTTCCTTTCCTTTCCTTTTTCCTTTCCTTTCCTTTTTCCTTTCCTTTCCTTTTTCCTTTCCTTTCCTTTTTCCTTTCCTTTCCTTTTTCCTTTCCCTTTCCCTTTCCCTTCCTTTCCCTTCTTTCCCTCCCTTCCTTTTTCCTTTCCTTTCCTTTTTCCGTTCCTTTCCTTTTTCCTTTTTCCCTTTCCTTTGATTATTGTTTTGTTGCTCTTTCTTTCTTCAGATTATTGTTCTGTTGCCCAGGCTGGAGTTCAGTGGTGTGATCTCAGCTCACTGCAGTCTCCATCTCCCCGGTTCAAACCATTCTTGTGTTTCAGTCTCCAATGTACCTGGGATTACAGGCGTGTGCCACCACACCCAGCTAATTTTTGTAATTTTGGTAGAGATGGGGTTTCGCCTGTTGGCCAGGCTGGTTTTGAACTTCTGGCCTCCAGCAGTCTGCCTGCCTCAGCATCCCGAGCCACTGCACCTGGCCTCGGTTTCCAAAAGTAGTAATAGAGTAACATTGGAAAACCAAATATTAACAGTCATCTTAACTCTGCTGCCTTACACATTGACAGTCTGTTTATTGCACTCTGAGTCTTCAACCAGATTATTTCTCTTTGAGATTTTTATGGAAGCCTAGTCTTTCTTAATTAACTGTACATATGTTGAATGTTTCATCCATTCTACCTGTTCTTTTCCTCCCTTGTTAGCTGAGTAAGCTATCTGTATATAGACTCTGAGAAATGAACATGCAAAGTGACATACACTTTGAGGTCAGTTAGCTCAGTATGACATATTCACATTTTTTTACTTTCCTTTTTTCCCTTATTATTAAAGTAATATTAATGTGGAACACTTAGAAAATACCACAAAATATGAAAAAAATTGCTCGTGTTCTGCCAATTTTAGTATCACTGTAAGTATGGCGATATTTTCCTCCTGGTCTTTAATTTTTCTTTTTAAATCCTTTTTTACATTTAATTTTTCAGAAGTAATATGAACTTTTTTTTTTTTCATGTGTAGGAAGCTCTAGACATTCATGCAATTGATGGGACAACAGAAGAATCTTCTGGTCTTCAGGCATCAACCACAAATGACTCAGGTATTATAAAATAGTATAAAATGAGTTGTATTTGTGGTTTGGGCTCCAGTAATGAAATGTGCAACACTCATTTGTCTATAGTGTACGGTAGCTTATTTTATTACTGTTTGTTTTGGGAGTAGGTTGCAGAGCAAGAATTTCCCAGTTGGAAAAGGAGTTGATAGAAGATTTGAAGTCTTTGCGGCATAAGCAGGTGATACATCCTGGTCTTCAAGAAGGTAATAGACAAGTGACTTTTTTTTTTGGTTGTCTTTTTTCTCGCTTTCTTCCCTACTGTTTCTCCTCTTTTTCCTCTCTCCTTCACTTTTCTTTTTCTTTTCTGTTTTTTCTCCTTTCTTTCTAGCCTTGATTTCATTTCTTTCAGTGCCTTTCAGTTTGCATGTTTTTCTCTTCTCTGTTTCCATAATTCTTCCCTTTTGTTTAAAAACCATGTCTAGGTCTTCTTTATCCTAATATCTTCTGTAAGAAAAAAATGAATCATGGTAAGCAAGCAATATTTTCTTTGTTCATTCTTAAAATCTGGTGTTCTCCCCCACTCCTATTTCTCATCTTGGTTGCTTTTGTTTATGTGTTTGTTTTTATAATTTTGGAGGATCTTCCTTATCCTTTAATACTATGTTTAGGTGTGTAAATAGAAGAATACTTTTCTCTCTCATGTTTTGGCTGCAAACATCTATTTTACATATTTGATGTACCAGTGGGAAGTTAATTTAAAATTTTCATGATATTTTTAAAAAATTTTATTTTACTTTAAGTTCTGGAATACATGTGCAGAATTTGCAGGTTTATTGCATGTGTACACATGTGCCATGGTGGTTTGCTGCACCTGTCAACCCATTATCTAGGTTTTAAGCCCCATGTGCATTAGGTATTTATCTTAATGCTCTCCCTCCCCTTGCCTCCTACCCCCTGACAGGCCTTGGTGTGTGATGTTCCTCTATTTGTGTCGATGTGTTCTCATTGTTCAACTCCCACTGTGAGTGAGAACATGCGGTATTTGATTTTCTGTTCCTGTGTTAATTTGCTGAGAAGGATAAGTTCCAGCTTCATCCATGTCCCTGCAGAGGACATGAACACAGTCTTTTTTATGGCTGCAGTTTTAATTATTATCTTTATTTTATTGTAATGCATTATCTTGGCCTTGATGATGATGTTTAATCATTAAAAAAAAATCTACTGTGGTTATTAACATCATGATCACTACTGATTTTCCTGTTTTGCAATGTAATTTTAGGCTGTGGCCTAATTTTTAGTTTCTTATGAATATCTTTGATTTTAGATATGCATATTGGAGTAGTTTTTTGAGTTTTTGACACTAATTTTCAGAAGACTGTCTAGCTTGTTTACACTATATAGTAGTTCATTTACCTGAGAGTCTAAACATTACAAGCTATCAAAGAATGAGTATACACTAGTCATTCAGTTTCTAAATAAAATGGTAATACTTGGGAGTTTGTTTTGTTTTGTTTTTTATTTTTTTTGAGATGGAGTCTCACTTAGCTGCCCATACTGGAGTGCAATGGCGTGTTCTTGGCCCACTGCAACCTCTACCTCTCAGGTTTAAACAATTCTCCTGCTTCAGCCTCCCAAGTAGCTGGGATTACGGGCATGTACCACCATGTCTGGCTAATTTTTTTGTATTTTTACTCAGGACAGAGTTTCACGATGTTGGCCAGGCTGGTCTCAAACTCCTGACTTCAGGTGATCTGCCTGCCTCGGCTTCCCAAAGTGCTGGGATTACAGGCGTGAGCCACCGTGCCCAGCAATACTTGAAGGATTTTTGCTTTAATGGAACGCAGTTTGTGTGACAATGTGATCTTAAGGTGTGCAAATCCCAGTCTCAGTCAGTCAATGTGGACTGATTGCTGTGGATTGTAATAGACAGTCACATCATAGCGATCTTGCAGATAACATTTGCTGCTGTTTATTGTCAGCTTTAACTTCTATTTTATTTAAGTAACACACTCTTCTCCCTTTTTTCTCCTGTTTGCCTTTCTTCATTCCTCCCTATTTTTAACTTAACCTACCTGTTTTCTCCGTCTTCCACTTCCATTTTTTTTATTTACTTGATAATACAGAAATATTATGATATTTATATTGTGTTCTTTTAAACTTAATGCTACATTTAAAATACCTTAGTTCGGGAGTTAAATATATTCATTGTTTGCAGCTGGTCCTTTTGCTCTGGTTTATTTGCCTAGTATTTGCTGCTTGACTAAGCTTTGACTTTTTTTCCTTCTTTTATAGATACCTTAGTCAAATTTATAATCTTTTCCTTAATGGAATGGGGGTGTTCAAAAGCCAGTGTGTATGGAAACTAATTAGGTAACATAAATAGTGAAATTAGCCTGAATTTGGGGGATAGACTTGGACTCTGGTGGGGTAGAGTGCAGATACCTCTTCTAAAGGGACAGCTGCATCAGTGGATTTTTGTCATATGGAAAAATGGGCCCAAAATTCTCAGGTCTTCCCATAGTTCAGTAGAAGCTGGAGTGGCTGTGTGATGTCTCTGAAGTGGTGGGAGCTAATAGTTTTTTGGGCAACTAACTCAGAGCTTTAAAAACACAGCCAAACAAAACATCTCAGTAACTATTGCTTTTCACCTTCTTTACAGAGTCTGTATTTGTTGCAAGTTTATGTTTAATCCTCAGGTTGTTAAAATTTATTCAGCTACATGCTTACATAGTTTATTTTATTTATTTATTTATTTATTTATTTATTCATTTATTTTTGAGACGAGGTCTCACTCTGTCGCCCAGGCTGAAGTGCAGTGGCACAATCCTGGCTCACTGCAACCTCCACCTCCCAGGTACAGGCAGTTCTCCTGCCTCAGCCTCCTCAGTAGCTAGGATTACAGGCGTATGCCACCACGCCCAGGTAATATTTGTATTTTTAGTAGAGATGGGGTTTCACCATGTTGGTCAGGCTGGTCTCAAACTCCTGACCTCGTGATCCACCCGCCTTGGCCTCCCAGAGTCCTGGGATTACAGGCATGAGCCACTGCTCCCGGCCATAGTTTTATTTTTTAAAAACAAATCTGTAATCTGTGTGGTACTTCAATGTGTGAGGTAGAGTCCTGTTTTGGACTTTTTTTCCTCTATTTTATTTTGGCATATTTTTCTCCCCAATGTTTGTTTCCTTTGAAAAGCTATACTTGGGCTGGGCACCGTGGCTCATGCCTGCAATTCCAGCACTGGCACAGTGGCTCACGCCTGTAATCCCAGCGCTTTGGGAGGCTGAGGCAGGTGGATCGCTTGAGGCCAGGAGTTCGAGACCAGCCTGACCAACGTGGTGAAACCCCGTCTCTACTAAAAATACAAAAAATTAGCCAGGCATGGTGGTACGCCCCTGTAGTTGCAGCTACTTTGGAGGTTGAGGCAGTAGAATTGCTTGAACCCGGGAGGTAGAGGTTGCATTGAGCTGAGATCGCGCCACTGCACTCTAGCCTGGGTGACACAGCAAGACTTTGTCTCAAAAAAACAAACAAATGAAAACTACAACGACAAAAAAACTGGACTTAAACAGTTTCTAAAGAATAAAGTTAGTTTGGCAAAATATTTGTAGTAACTGGCTGATGCCAATCCCAGGTCTCTGAAGGTAATGAAAATATTCTAGGTTCATCTCTAAAATTTGATTCTTTTTTTTTTTTTGAAACGGAGTTTCGCTCTCGTTACCCAGGCTGGAGTGCAATGGCGCGATCTCGGCTCAC